>NC_042997.1:149213132-149268132 GCF_006345805.1 Octopus sinensis
TGAAGGAATTTTGAATAAATTTGCATGATTACTTTCAGTAATCATATATGCTTATCTGGATGTGCAAAGAGAACACACCTATGTACATTCTACTAGATGATCCATAAATAGCTGTTGAATCTTATCGAATGATTGGGTTTTCCTTTCTTAGGAGTGAGCCTTATGTGTTAGCCAATGCGTTTCTTTTCACAGTGATGCAAATGTATATCTGTTGAATTTAGAATATGCGTAGGGGTACCCAAAGCAATTCGCCTTCAAAGTATTTTCCATTTGAAGATATTCATCGGTTCAAGCACGTTTCCCACTATTTGAAGCAGTGCTGGAGCTCTTGCGAAGTGATGCCTTTTAACGCCTCAGTCATATTTTTCCAACTCTTCCACATTTGCCAATTCCATGGCATCAGCTTTCGTCACCGGTGATGAGCTTTGAAAAAAAAAATGTCCGGGTCAGCTTCCAACTGTTCCTTCGGTTCACAACACGCATTCAGTCGTGACTGGCTTTGATATTTCGTGAGCAAGGGAGCTACAAATTTTGCTGCAACTCTTTTCATTCTCAACTCCTCGATCAAAGTTCGTTGCCAAGAGCTCCAGGTCACTCCAGTCATATCAACAAGTTTGTTAATTGTTCGGTGAAAGTCTTCCAAGTTCAGTTCATAAATTTGCATGATGTTTTCATTCTTTTGAGAGGTTGACGTTTGTCCTGAACATGGTTGGTCTTCAAGCGACAAATGATCATACCTAAAGCGGGGACACCACGTGTAAATATGCGATTTGCTCACCAGAGCGTCCTTGTAAGCTGTTTAAAGGATGAGAACTGTTTCGGCCGCGGTTTTCCCCAGCAGAAAACAGGATTTCACGAAGGCACGCTGTTCCTTTGTTTCAGCCGCCGCAAAATGTCAACGAACAGAGGAGAAGCACAGCAAAACAAAGACGCACCACGTGACAGTACGACGCCCGATTAATATTCAGCGAAAGGGTGAAATAGTTTTGTTTTGGAAAGCCGAATGTCGAAGCCATAAAAAATAGCGAGGAAATATCTGATTAAAAACCTTTTGGACAGAGAAGACTGAGGGCTGTTCTACACACACACACACGCGCGCACACATACCCCCCCACACACACACAAACAAACACATAAACACACACATATTCTCAAAAAAAGATTTTTAATTTAATTTTTGTCAGTTTTTTGGCAAAAAATATATCTCCTTACGTAGATAAATGTTTCATCAAATTAGAATTGTTATTGATGGATTTAATGGTATTCTGAATTCCAGTTGAAGATGGTATCAAATAAGTAAACAAAATATTATTACGAAGATTTGCCTCTCCATGTCCGCTGTTAAAGCGCATTTTCCTGGTCATTACTAAACTAAACACACATGTGAACTTGCGTACACAGACTCACTCACAACATTCACACATGTTTAAGTACATATACGCACATATATGCACATGTGTTCGCGCATGTGCTGAGTTTTCTCTCCATAAGAAGAGCGCTTGTTCCAGCTATCCCTTAGTCATTTTAATATATTTATTGTTACTTCATATCGACATGCAATCTCTCTTCTCTTCCTGATTATACCCACATTTAAGATGTGATCCACTGCTTATAACATAGACTTATGTCGAACTTGTTTCTTCTGAGTGAGTATTATATCGGTGTCGTATTTTGCTCAGGTTATGGGTTGTTATTACTATATTATTTCTTCTTGCTTATATATCACGTGGATTCTACCTCCCTGCTTGCAATAATATATGCAAGTGATAATTGATTTTGTGTGAAAGTGCATGTATCATATATATCTATCTATATATGTATTCTCTCTCTCTCTCTCTCTCCTCTCTCTCTCTCTCTCTCTCTCTATATATATATATATATATATATATATATATATATATACATATACACGTATATATGCATGCATACATACATACGTATATAGCCACATAGAGGTATACATCTATCCGTATCTCTATCTCTGTATATCTATTTCTGCTAATGTTTTGTTTTCTTTTATATTATCTCATCTCAAAAACAATTTTACTTTAATCCCATGGGTTTCTCTTTTGTAGAGTATAAATTCCTCATCCTTAACTTCAGGATTAGAAACTGCTTCAGGACATTCAGCATAGGTATATTGACAGTGACTTCGATTTTCTGGCCATTTAAGTGATCGCGAGAGTACTGGTTATATATTTATTTCCATAACCTCGCATTTAATATTCTTCCATTTTCGGCTTAGTTAATTCACACATAACATATATATGCAAATATACAAAAAATAATTTTCGCGTGTAGGTTTAAAACAATGATTATATACGGTAACGAAAGATGACAATCATAACCTTTATTTACTTGTGTAGTTCTTTTGCACACAAGTATTTGCAAATATGAAAAGATTTGTTAAGTGAAGTTACTGTTTCCTGTTATAGGGTTGAGATTTTGTTCATAATTGATAGCATTATGTTTATAAGCATTACATTATATGTATATATATATATATATATATATATATATATCACAACATACATGTACACTGCAACATAATTTCTTTTCCTCAACAGACCCTGCCCTATTTAACATTGTCCCGAGGGAGATCAAAGAGGAAAAGGGTCCCATCAACTTCAAACAGAGTCTGGATAGATTCCTTCAAAGAATACGAGATAAGCCACCCATAATTGGATACAACTCACCCAACAAGAACTCACTACTTGAACAAAACTTGACTTAAACAGGATTCGAATAATCCTATCAGGTGGTGGTATTAAGTTAGACATGGCCTGGACCGATCTCTGGTCGAAACATATCTAAGTTTATCTAAATTTATCTAAGTCTAAGTTTATATGTGTATATGTGTGTGTATATGTATGAATATGTGTATGTATGTGTGTATGTATGTGTGTGTGTGTGTATATATATGTTAAAGTGTGTATGTATATATATATATATATATATAGGTATGTATATGTATGTATATATATATATGTGTGTATATATATATATGTGTGTGTGTATGTATATATATATGTATATATATGTATATATGTGTGTGTGTATACATGTGTGTATGTATGTATGTATATATATGCGTGTGTATGTGTATGTGTATATGTACATATGCGCGTACGCTCGTGTGTTTATGCATATGTAGGTACGTAGAGTTATCTATGTATGTATTTATATGTACATGTGTGTGAGTATGTATATATATGTATATATGTATGTGTATGTGTGGTGTGTATAATATATATGTATGTATATAGTATGTGTATGTGTATGTGTATATATGTATGTATATGTATATATATATATATATATATATATATATATATATATATATATATAATATAATATATATATATATGGTGTGTAAGTTTATATGTATGTATCCGTCTATATAATAGGTAACTGCACGTACATATACTTAATATTATTATTTATTTTTTGAGTATGCATGTACGAATAACTGCGCGTATATATTTTACTATTTACTTATTTTTTGAGTATGCATGTAAGTATGAATATAAGGAGGCGCGTGTGTGTGTGTGTATGTGTAAGCATAGATATATGTATACTTTTACGCATGTGTGTACTTATGTGTATATATGGATGCGCGCGTGTGTGTGTGTGTATGGGTACGCATGTACATGTGTATGTGCGTGTAGTGATATATATGTATATGTGTGTGTATGCGTATGTGTGTGTATATGTGTGTGTGTGTATATGTGTGTTATATATATGTGAATATATATATATATATATTATATATATATATATGATGTATTATATACATGTATGTATTTGTATGTATGTGTATATGTATGTGTATGTATTTATATTTATGGGTGTATATATATAGACTAGCCTTCTAAGAGTGTAGACATAAATCTGTAGGTACGCGTACGTATGTGTATATACGTGAATGTATGTAGATGGATGTATGTATGAATATAAGCGTGCGTGCGTGTATGTGTATGAGTGTACGAATGAGTGAGAGTACGTGCTAAAGAGTGTGCGTGAGTGAATGAGTGCTTGTTTTCCAGTAGACAGATAAACGGACTGGCTGTCAGCGGCCAAAGATAACAAAAGTAATAAACGAAGATAATAAAATTAAAATTAGGGAATGGGTCTGTATTTGTATGTGTATATATATGTGTGTATGTGTAGGTTTGCATAGGTACACATATGTATATATATACATGTATGTATATGTATGTGTGTGTATATATGTGTGTGTGTATGTGTATATATGTGTATATAGGGACTAGTGTGCTGTGTGTGCATGTGTGTGTGTGGATATGTGTGTGTATGCGTGTATGTGAGTATGTGTGTGTATGTGTATATATATTTTTCTGTGCGTATATGTATGTGAGGTCGTGTGTGTATATATACACATGTGTGTATACGTGTATGCATGTGAGTGTGTGTATGTATACATATATGTGTATGTGTAGATATGTATATGTATGTGTATGTGTAAGTGTATGTATATGTATATATATGTGTGTGTATGTATGTGTGTATGTATATGTATATATGTTTGTATGTGTGTGTATGTATGTATACATGTGTGCATAGGTATAAGTGAGAATCTCCTTATTTACCTAAAACTCTATTCCCCCTTTTTTTATATATAGGTTTTTTTTATATATAGGTTCTTTTATTTTTTTATTTTATTTTATATAATTTTTTTATTTTTTTATTTATTCTTCAATCTAATTTAACACTGACTCCTTGACCACCCCCCAGTATGATATTTTGCGCTATGCCTACCCCCAATAAGTCCCCCACCAACACCCCGTTAAACCTGCCTAAATGTATAAATGCCAATACAATTCTTGTTAACTAGCTTCCTGAAGATTTCTCTTGAATGAAACAGTTCTAGTCCTGTAGAAGCTCCTTCTATATAATAATTAATTTTACTCTGCTATGTGATTGAGTACCTTATTTACTGTGGTTAACCCCGAATCAACCCGGGACCTAACATACATATATATATATATATATATATATATATTAAGGAAAGAGGAGAAACTAATTATCCCCACGTGGTGAATTGTAATGCAATATAGATATATGTATATATATATATATATATATATATATATATATATATATATATATATATATATATATCTATATAAGTAAGAAAATTACACAGAGTTTACTTAGTTTTAATATAATTTTAGTATCTTTTATACGTGAAAGAGTATTGTGTTCCAGTTTCGCTTTCGCTAATCATGACATTGACATTATTGTATTTTTTGTATTTCCTTACGTAGATTTTAGTCCATGTTGCATGTAGGGGTTTGTGAATTAAATGAGTCAATACTTAGAAAAATCTAAGGAGAGGTAATTGCTATTCACTATTATTTTGGACAGGGGAGGCAATGAGTGTATATGCCATATTTCTGATGGTTGCAAAAAGAAATACCACGTACCTACAAATCATTAGTTCTTACATATCACATCCAGGATTGTAAAAATGTATATCCAATAAATTAACACAGCCGCATTCGGTTACTATATAAGCAATCTGTTCGGTCTGTTCGAAGGCGAGAATGTGTTAGATGACTACTGATGAAAGCGCCAAAACGCCCGAAAATGGCATAAAGAACTGGTCCGAAAAGTTTCGATACCGCCTCGAATATATATATATATATATATATATATATATATATATATATGATATCGAACAGACTGAAACATGTTCTAGCATATAGCTGGTCACAATGCGCTCCAAATCTGTCTTGTTGCGCCATATATACATATTGACGGAAAATAACACAGGTTTTGTTTTCATGCAATTTCAGTGTAATACTAATAAATATGACGCTATCGCATTGAATCAATGTATTCGTGTAAGTATAGTATTATGAGCTTTGAACGAGAGCAATAAAAACAAAATATTAGGTAGCTATGGAATATTATTCGAACGCCATTAATAATTCATCATTTCAACAACGTTTATTGTAATTATATGATGTAAGATTAAGTACAACTTTTCGATCACTCAAACTTCCAGGTTTGTCTAGTCAGAGTACTTGATGCAAGAACCTACCATTATTACACACGATTCATAATCCATCCAACTACAGGTATGTTATGTTTTCAGTTTCATTACATAAATGTCGGTGAAGATGTAAAAATATAAACTATGTAGTTGTAAAATATCTAAACGCCAATATACACATGCACCAATAGTCCTATATATTGCCCCTCGTCCAGAACACTGAACAACACAAGAGATGTACTAAATTATGTGTGTGTATGTATATACATATGTGTGTGTGTGCGTGTATGTTTGTGTGTGGCTGTGTGTGAAATTATATATAAATGTGTATTTATACATATGGATATATACATACATCATATATATATATATGTATATATGTATATATATATGTGTGTGTGCGTGTATGTTTGTGTGCGGTTGTATGTGAATATATATAAATGTGTATTTATAAATATGAATATATACATACATTATATATATATATATATATATATATGTATGTATGGTGTGTGTGTGTGTGTGTGTGTGTGCGTGCGTGTATGTTTGTGTGTGGTTGTGTGTGAATATATATAAATGTGTATTTATACATATGAATATATATATACATAATATATATATATATGTATATATATATATAATATGTGTGTGTATGTATGTATACATATACGTTTGTGTGTGTTTGTGTGTGTGCATGTGTACACATAAACACTAGATTAGTATACTCCACATTACGTAAGGACTAGAATATTGAAAATGTTAAAAAAGAAAAAGTTAAACATTTTTTTGATTTATCACCGTATTTGCTTGAAACCTAAATTCAATATAACCATATAAACATAGACTCCGGCAAACAAACAGTCAGATCAATGAGATCATCTTGAAAACCATACAATGATAAATATCAGTTGCGAAAAGAGTATAATTAGAATTGTCTAAATCGAAATGTGGAAGGACAACTAAATGTGATAATAATAAGAGAATCTGGGAATGAAAAATCAGTATTTTATAGATGGTAGCAATTTCATTCGACGATAAAGCGTAGAATTATAATGGGATGCTAGGTAAAAATTTCATGGTAGAGAAAAAATTCAGAAAACAAAAGTAATTTGGGAATAATATTAACAATCACATATATACGTTCATAATGCACTTATATACTAAAACAAATGCATATGTATAGAGAATAATGTTTTATCATATATATAATAAGGAAAACAATATAAAGGTAATGCGATATAAAAATGGTTTTGAAGCATGAAATGCATGAAGCAAAATTTAGGCTCAACTTAAATATATGCATTATATAAATAACAATTTGTAGGAAGTTTTCCAATATAATAATAACAATCGCAGCAAACAATACAGATATTGTAAAAGAGCCAAAAATTTGCGAATATTAAAATTAATGGAAACCGTGGAATCAATAATACATAAAGTATGATTGTCTTCATTCGTTTTATAGAATATGATTATAAAATAAAATTAAGATATAGGTGATTTATTGATGGTAATCGTATATAACGAAATAACAGGAAATTGTCGTCCTTGGACATAAAAAGAGTGTTACATTACTAAGGGAGGAATTTCAACTAGGCATAATTTGCTCCTCTTGCATATTATGGTAAATCTGCATTGTCTCAGACATACAAACAAACATACATACATACATATATACATACATAAAATGTACATATATATATATATATATATATATATATATATATATATATATATATATATATATATATATATATATAATATATATATAAAACATTATTGTGAATTGAAGAAATGGAGCTGAACGCAGATTGAACAGAAATCGTTTTATTTCATTCTACACGTGTTTCGAAAGGCACAATTACCAAAATCCGATTGAATAATGGGACCATATTGTGTCTTTCTCTTCAGGAAGAAAATAGGAATCCGTTGGAAAAACAAAAAACAGAACAGGGGCGGAGCAAAAACAAATCGGACTATGCTCCTAAGAGCCCATGGCGAAACTGTTTATCAGTGTATGTTGAGAACCGGTGGCTGAAGAATTTAACGGGTCAGGCATCGGTCAATCATGTGGGTGAGGGTGTGGGTGGTCTTTGTGACCGAAAATAAAGTTCTGACTATTTAAGGAATATTGGATGTTTTATAAGGGGCGAGAAAAAATCTACTTAGAGACGTGTGTGTATACTGTTCATATATGTTGTGTTGGCGTAGGGGTAGAAAACATTTTTTGTGTACGTGTGTGCGTTTGATCGTTCGGCTGTCAGTGGCTACTGCCGCGAGAACCGTTGGGGGCAGAAAAAAAATATATAATATGTTTTATGTGTGTGTGTGTTCATCTAAGCTGCATTGTCAGGAAAACCCCCCGCTGTGAAAAAACCAAGCCCCGTTTGTCTAACAGGAGTAATTCCCCTTGCAGTGGTTAATCGTAGATATCTTAAAGGCTATTTCAGAATTTGTTACCAAGGGCTATGGGTGCCGGTATTATTTATAACGCTATTAAAAGCCAGATAAGTGTAACGCTGCCAATGGGGGCATCGAAAAGCCGACTGTAAAAGCCCGTTTACCATCCGGCCATTGGCAAACAAAATATGGAAGAGTTCGGAGACACAAAGGTTGCACTGCCTTTTCTGCCCCTATCAAATGGGAGGGCCACCGACAAAATTGACCATTCCAGCCTGTAGCTTAAGTTCGTATCCTTCAGTCGCCATATTAGCTTACTGAGTCCCGTGGTCTGGCGCTTGTTCATGTCCCGAAAAGTTGCGTAATGGTTGGAGACACGCAAAGACAATCTTGAGGATGAGGCCCCTACATAAGTGAAGACATCTGAGTCCGTGTAAACCTTGCATGTGGTAGACGGCGTTTTTGATCTTGGAGTTCGCCGACGTGAATCTTATTCTGCTAGGATTAGTTTCTGAAATTAGAACTGCGTCCTGTCACTATATTCGTTCCGAGACCTGCAGCCGCTTACTACTCTATTTTCCACTACGTCACTATTAACTATAGGAATACCCCTGATTCTCCACTATCTATCAGGGTGCTGTCATTGCTACTGCCCGTGGTGCTGCTATTGCGGGAAATGATGCTGGGGATGCTATTGGGGCTCTCTACCCTACTTCATTGTTACCGTCAACCACAACACCCCTATTTATAACTATACCCTAGTGGGTACTCCCTGGCTGGAGCTGAGATTATGTGTCACTGTACTGGCTCTCATATCATTATTACTACTATAATTATTCCTACTGAGCATTAAACCGGGAGCGGAAGAGGCTGTGCCTCCGGAAAAAGGTGATAGGGTCTTAGTAGTAGCCTATTATTATGGGAGGCGATTATCTGGGCGAGGTTTTTAGTGTTGGAGAAAGCTATCCTAACTTTATGCGAGTTAACCGTGGAGTAATATTTGGAATTTCTGGGGAAGTTATTGGCGATGGCTTGTCTAAACATGAGGGAGAGGTTAGTTCTAATCTGCTTACCAAAGGGGATTACAAACCATATATGCTTATTCCTATCAGTGTGATGGGTCGGGACGCCAGCTCTCGCGTTCGGGTGGGTGATTCTCGGATGAATAACGGGTCTTGGGGTAGTGTAAGACCTCCCGGACCGATAATTATCCTTGTTCGCTAAATTAAATGCGGGAGCGACTACCCCGGCATCCGCCGCGCTCCCGTCCTTACTTAAAATGTTAATGTTATTATATACGGCCCTATCCTGATGACCGAATGATGGCATCGGAAGGGCCGGATCAATCTGCGTTCAGCTCCATTTCTTCAATTCACCAATAATATTTTAATTTCAATTATCCGCACCAACGCACGGTTGCAACACCATATGGTTGTACCTCCAACCGTGCTGTTTACTGCTGTGATTTTTGCTACTAAGGTATCGGTTAAACTTTTGATTAATCTACTACAAGATTATTCATCTTTCTATTTCACATAATACATACCGCTTCGTCAAGAAACTGCTACTTTAACCGATACCAATAATGGAGTTGTTCGAGATTGATGCGTCCCTTAAGGATATTCCTATACCACCGAAGGATGCCTTCCTTAAGGAGTTGGTTTGTAAAACCAACGCATTCATAAACCGGATAAGATGGCTCATTTTCTTCCACGAGAACGAAGATCTAAAATCGAACCGAACAACAGCATCGTCCGAATACGGCCGGAATTTTTAAAACATTGGATATGCCGCCACCAACCCAAGACTGAAGAAGTTTGAGGACGACTTGTGTGACATAGTTAGAAAGATTAAGTTCAGGAAGTCACCCAGGAGAAATGCCCACCTCAGATACCTAGATAAAATTACCAAGGACATAATAGAACGGACGGAATCCTGGTCCAGTCCGACAAGACCAGGAACACATACAAGATGCCCATTAAGCAGTACCTAGATTTACTCGGTAAAGAGATCAAGAAAAATTATAGAAAACCAATTGGAGTACCCTGAGGAAGGTAAACTTGGAAATTAAGGAAATAATATTTAAACAACCGAATTCAAATGAGAACTCAGACGCTTAGACCTAAGCAACCCAGATTATAGTGAAGGACCATAAACCGAACTCCACACCAACCAGCGCTAAGACTCATATGCCCTGCTAGATCTGATATCGGGATAATCAGTAAGTACATTTTAGATAAATATATCCCTAGTTTAGAAAACAAGCTGAAGCTCAGCCTCTGGGCCAACTCCTCGCAGGTAGTGAAGTGGTTCTCTTCCATTCCCAATAAGAACCGTACTAGGTTCATTCAGTTTGATATCGCCAGCTTCTACCCCTCGATTAACCCTAGTGTGCTAAATAAGGCCCTCTGGCATGCTCACAACAAGGCTGGCCTCACCAGAGAAGAGATAGATATCATTTTAGTTGCCAGGAAATCGTTTATTAAGTTTGATAATAAGTTGTGGATCCGTAAAGATACTCCCAATGAATTTGATGTGCCTATGCGTAGTTCGGATAGTGCGCAGATAGCCGATTTGGTCGGAATATATATTCTCTACGAATTGTCCGACCTTCCCGGAGATCGCGGGCGCCTGTATCGTGACGATTGTCTTGTTTTACCTGCAAAACACCACGAACAGAATAGTGCAGAAAACTAAGAGCAGGTTAGCTAGGTTTTTAATAATAGAATGGGCATGAGTATAGTTTTTGATAGTGAACTCACCAAGGCTAATTTCCTAGACGTTACACTTAACCTTAATAGCGACTCATACTGCCCTTACCATAAGCCTTCCACTAATTTGAAGTATGTCAGTGTCTTCTCAAATCATGCATGCCAAAACCGTAACAGACAATTTGGTTAAAAACACATCTCTCTAAGAATGTCTGGCTTGTCCGCCAGTGCCGATATTTTTATGCAGAAAGCGGAATTTTATAACGCCGCACTATCCAAGGCCGGTTATAGGCAGAAGGTAATTTATATTGATCCGGCCCTTCCATGCCATCATTCGGTCATCAGGATAGGGCCGTATATAATAACATTAACATTTTAAGTAAGGACGGGAGCGCGGCGGATGCCGGGGTAGTCGCTCCCGCATTTATTTAGCGAACAAGGATAATTATCGGTCCGGGAGGTCTTACACTACCCCAAGACCCGTTTTTCATCCGAGAATCACCCACCCGAACGCGAGAGCTGGCGTCCCGACCCATCACACTGATAGGAATAAGCATATATGGTTTGTAATCCCCTTTGGTAAGCAGATTAGAACTAACCTCCCCCTCATGTTTAGACAAGCCATCGCCAATAACTTCCCCAGAAATTCCAAATATTACTCCACGGTTAACTCGCATAAAGTTAAGATAGCTTTCTCCAACACTTAAAACCTCGCCCAGATAATCGCCTCCCATAATAATAGGCTACTTACTAAGACCCTATCACCTTTTTCCGGAGGCACAGCCTCTTCCGCTCCCGGTTTAATGCTCAGTAGGAATAATTATAGTAGTAATAATGATATGAGAGCCAGTACAGTGACACATAAACTCAGCTCCAGCCAGGGAGTACCCACTAGGGGTATAGTTATAAATAGGGGTGTTGTGGTTGACGGTAACAATGGGAGTAGGGTAGAGAGCCCCAATAGTATCCCCAGCATCATTTCCCGCAATAGCAGCACCACGGGCAGTAGCAATGACAGCACCCTGATAGATAGTGGAGAATCAGGGGTTATTCCTATAGTTAATAGTGACGTAGTGGAAAATAGAGTAGTAAGCGGCTGCAGGTCTCGGAACGAATACAGTGACAGGAACGCAGTTCTAATTTCAGAAACTAATCCTAGCAGAATAAGATTCACGTCGGCGAACTCCAAGATCTAAAACGCCGTCTACCAATGCAAGGTTTACACGGACTCAGATGTCTTCACTTATGTAGGGGCCTCATCCTCAAGATTGTCTTTGCGTGTCTCCAACCATTACGCAACTTTTCGGGACATGAACAAGCGCCAGACCACGGGACTCACTAAGCTAATATGGCGACTGAAGGATACGAACTTAAGCTACAGGCTGGAATGGTCAATTTTGTCGGTGGCCCTCCCATTTGATAGGGGCAGAAGGCAGTGCAACCTTTGTGTCTCCGAACTCTTCCATATTTTGTTTGCCAGAGGCCGGATGGTAAACGGGCTTTTACAGTCGGCTTTTCGATGCCCCCATTGGCGGCGTTACACTTATCTGGCTTTTAAATAGCGTTTATAAATAATACCGGCACCCATAACCCTTGGTAACAAATTCTGAAATAGCCTTTAAGATATCTACGATTAACCACTGCAAGGGGAATTACTCCTGTTAGACAAACGGGGCTTGGTTTTTTCACAGCGGGGGGTTTCCTTGACAAGGCAGGCTTAGATGAACACACACACACATAAAACATAATATATATTTTTTTTTCTGCCACCCAACGGTTCTCGCGGCAGTAGCTACTGACAGCCGAACGATCAAACGCACACACGTACACAAAAAATGTTTTCTACCCCTACGCCAACACACACATATATAGAACAGTATACACACACGTCTCTAAGTAGATTTTTTCTCGCCCCTTATAAAACATCCAACATTCCTTAAATAGTCAGAACTTTATTCTCGGTCACAAGAACACCCACACACCCTCACCCACATGATTGACCGATGCCTGACCCGTTAAATTCTTCAGCCACCGGTTCTCAACATACACTGATAAACAGTTTCGCCATGGGCTCTTAGGAGCATAATTCGATTTGTTTTTGCTCCGCCTCTGTTCTGTTTTTGTTTTTCCAACGGATTTCCTATTTTCTTCCTGAAGAGAAAGACACAATATGGTCCCATTATTCAATCGGATTTTGGTAATTTGTGCCTTTCGAAACACGTGTAGAATGAAATAAAACGATTTCTGTTCAATCTGCGTTCAGCTCCATTTCTTCAATTCACCAATAATGTTTTAATTTCAATTATCCGCACCAACGCACGGTTGCAACACCATATGGTTGTACCTCCAACCGTGCTGTTTACTGCTGTGATTTTTGCTACTAAGGTATCGGTTAAACTTTTGATTAATCTACTACAAGATTATTCATCTTTCTATTTCACATCATATATATATATATATATATATATATATATATATATATAATATATATATATGTATGTATATGTGTGTATGTATACTTATGTATATACATATACGCACAAACATATCTAATAATTGCTGTCTGTCTGTATGTATCTATACAAACACACATATACACACACACACACACACACACACACACACACACACACATATATTTATATATATATATATATATATAATAAATGTCTCATTTATAACTACATATTGACCTACCATAAAAGGCTAATATGAGTAAAATGAGACATACTTATCTACATGGCCGAAACAGCTGTAAGATGTCATCTATATTTATATTTAAATTTACTTATATTTATATTCTCTTATATAAATTCTACTTATTGTATAACATTACTCTTCTATGTACACTTTTTATGTATACTCCTTTATGTACACTGTTTTGCTCTACTTTTTTATGTTTAACCCTATAGTTTCTTATGTGGTGGTTTAATAAAGTATGTGATTGAGTATTATCTGGTAATTGATATTTGATTTAGATGTATTTTTCCTTTTTCTTATTTTGTATTATGAATTTGTGGTAAAACATTTTACCTTTGCCCATATGATACAGTAGATGAATTGATTGCATCGCAATCCTTAACATTTATGTTGGGTAGTTCACTAGCAGTATATTGGATATATGTTATCCCATGGAGGGTTGCATTTACAACCCCTTTCTCAAGTTGTATATATATATATATTATATATAATATATATATATATATATATACTAGAAATATATATATATATGTTAATAATACCTGTAAAGAGGTGCTTTTTCCATATATATATCAGCAACTCTATTTCGCTTAAAATATATATAGTATTTGCAAATTTGTGTCGCTTAAGAAATAGATAGTATATGGGAGTGGAAAGGTGTTTTGTCATTAGCCAATGGTTTTCTCACACTGGGGACGGGTGACATCCAGAAACCTAGGCCTGTTACGTTCACGTAAGGCTAGAAATGTAAGCGATGATCTCCATTGAAAACGCTATACAGACACACTGTTTGTCGATAGTCAGTAGGAAAATATATTTTCCTCTGGCTAAAAAACAGTACCATCATTACATTATAGGACTGCCACATTCTGTTGGTATATTAACATTACTATCCAGTACTGTTAGTGTATATCTCTCGCTCTGGAATTTAAAACAAGTTCTTTCTCTCTGTCTCTCCCATATATATATATATATATATATATATATAATATATATATATATATATATATATATATATATATATATTATATATATATATATATATATATCCTTCAATTATCGTGTCGTATATAAGTGTGTATATATAGTACTCTGCTCTCAGATATGCGTGTGTATATCTGAGAGTAGAGTACTAGAGTACGTGTTTCTTTTGTTGAAATGTATTTGCCTTTCTCTTTCGCTCTATTTTATTTTTAGGGACTTTAGCTCTAAGTTGAAATAACTTCTTTGACTGACATGAATTTTCATACAAGTATTTTTGCCGATAATCTATTCCAGTTTATTTCTGCATCTGGCGCCTCTGAGGATCAAAAACATTATTTTAATATTATACCGACTCAGAAAATATTTCCACTATCCATGCACCTGAAAATTTACATGTCCAAGAAAGCACAGATATGTATTTGTCCCTTTGAATTAAAAAAATACACCTCTATATATTCCTATATGTTGCATTCCTATGCTACTTAAATTCTCAGTGCGTGCAGTAATCTTGTGCGCTTTTATAGGGCACAGAGTAAAAATGTCAATGTCTCTCGCTCACATGCCATGGCTTCTCCATGAGCAAATAATAAGAGAGTGAAATGAGAAACGTTAATAAATATTTTAAGGGAAAACGTAAGTTTATGCCACTTTTACTCGATTAAATGAGTGTGCATGTTGGCACTTGACAACCCAACAAGCTGAACTATTTGGCATATCGGTTGGTTAAAAGTGCTGACATATATGTGATCTACTAGGTCATTGTACATATGATTTTTTAAAGCCAAGTTCCAATTACCTGATCCAGATGAGGGGTTAGGCATACCCCACGATTGTGAAGGTCATATCGTAGATAAATTTAGAAGGGCAAATGTATTTGTCAGGATGACAATTTCTTACGTTCATTTCTTCTGGCACATATTCACGGGTACCCGTGTATTTGAGGAATATGTTAACTGTATATTATGTTCTTGCCACAAACTCAACAAGTCTGATATGATGGAAAAGATCATACTCTCTCAGAATACTAGTAATTTCTCAATACAATCTTCTATTAGCGTCTGATATGTCTTAGTTAAGCTCATGTTAATTAAAAATTACGTAAAACGATTTAATGCATGCAATTCAGTAAGGTTTAATTAGATCCTCATCTTATAAATTTACTGTCCGCTACTATATTGTCGTCGCATAATCATTTCAGTTTGTAGAGAAAGCCTTTCAATTAGGTTCTACTATCTTCATGTGGCGCCATTGAACCACCGAAAGTTCTTATTCTCAATAATATTAGATTAATTTAAAACAAATGAGATTATCGAAACACAAATCCTTCTGATTATCAAGCGATATAAATAACCCTCAAATAAGTTAGTTCTAGAAGTAACGCACGAACACACAGTCACACACACATACACAAACACACAAACACGCTTACACTCCCCCATATATATATACATATGTGTGTGTATGCAAATTCAAGGAAACGGATAAAATGCAGACTACATATATTTCTTAACTAGCTGATCTTCTGACGTAATAGTTACTCAACGAATGGTGATCAACGTAGTTAATCATTAGGTCGAGATGAGTACACTCCACTCTAAAATGTGAATTTAAATGACATGTTTTGTCATGCAAACTTTATCATGTGAAGGTAGTACAAAAAGTGGTCAAAAGGCTTGAGGAAAAACAGAGCTTCGCATTGACCATGACCGAGGCTTACGCAATGTTGCAGAAAGCGTATGGGGAAGAGTGTATGAACCGCCAAAAAGTGTACGAGTGGTTTAGACATTTGCAAGATGGCCGAAATAAGTCAATATTGACGAACATTCTGGGAAAACCGCAACCAGTTGAACTGAGAAAAATATCGGAGACACTTTTTGTGTTTTACCGTGTATTAATTTTGTTTTCCATTAATAAAATTAATCTAGATTTACAGTCCACTCAATACAAATTTGTTGAGTGGACTATGTACCTAAAATGATGTCAGACGTAGTACATTATAATAATTCCTTGATATTAATATGTGGGTACCGGCGGATAAACACGTCATAATATATTCTTAGAGCTGTAACAGCACTCTATAAATTGTATGTATATTCAACAAATCCACCCATCCAAATTCAAACACACAAATAATTTCTAACAGGTATTTTGTTTAAAAATAATAATCCATCCATCCATCCATCCATCCATCCATCCAGCCAGCCAGCCAGCCAGCCAGCCAGCCAGCTGATCATCTGACGTAATAGTTACTCAACGAATGGTGCTCAACTTAGTTAATCATTAGGCCGAGATGAGTACACCCCATTCAATAACTATTGAATCAGAGGATCAGCTAGCTAATAAACAAATGTAGCCTGCATTTTACTCGTTCCACTCCCACTGTTTGGAATTTTATTAGCATTTTTAGCAACCCTAGTTAATAACCGTGAGCTGTAAACAACTATCATATTATTGAATTTCCTCGTATGGAAAAAAGTATGTAACGTTCCTAGGCAATAAATGTTTATTATTCCTCATCGTACACTGTTCAATTTTCTGTTCTCTATACCTGCTATGAAGTGTTTGAAGTTTTCAAACTTTCTAGATACTTATATATGTATATGTATGTCTGTCTATCTATCTATCTATCTATCTATCTATCTATCTATCTATCTATCTATCTATCTATCTATCTATCTATCTATCTATCTATCTATCTATCTATCTACCCTATCTATCTATCTATCTATCTATCTATCTTCTATCTATCTATCTATCTATCTGTCTGTCTGTCTATCTATCTATCTATCTATCTATCTATCTATCTATATATATATATATATATATATATTTATCTATCTGTCTATCTATCTATCTATCTATCTATCTATCTATCTATCTATCTGTATATCTGTCTATCTATCTATCTGTATATCTGTCTATCTATCTGTATATCTACCTATCTATCTACTTATCTATCTATATATCTATCTCTATACATATATGTATATACATCTGTACATACATATAAAACTGGTGCTCCAGCATGGCCACAGTCACATGACTGAAACAAATAAAAGAGTATAAAAGAGTATATATATATGTGTGTGTGTGTGTACATACGCGTGCATTTGTGTGTATAGGTGGTGGGTGCATGTGTTTTGGTGGTAGGTGCGTTTGTGTATTTCACAAATTATATATACATTAAAACCATATATATTGTTACTGTTATGTAATATCTTCACCCCCAGTATTGTTTACTTTTCGTTGGAAAAAGTTGATTCTTAATGTTTTACAAAGAATAACTTATAAATTATTGCCAATAATGTAAAAGCTATATCCTGAAGTACGTTCATTAAACAGATTATAATCCTTCAAAGGCATATTCAGTTTATAATCAGAATCACATACTGAGAATCAAAGTAAATTTTATGCTTAACGTTAAGTTTCCAGGGTGAGGGTGTATGTCAACAGAATATCTTTTTGGGACTAAAGTTACAGAAAAGGGAATAAATGACAACAAAAAGGAGCAAATGATAGTTTTATTTCGTTCGGCACAAAACTTTAAACTTGAATGTTTAAATCATATGAAGTATTAAAATGAATCGTCTAGAAAATTTTTCAATATAAATCGTTACATGGTTAGCACACTTTTGTCGTTTCAGCAATATAAACTTTCTATATTTTTTTTATATCGATATATATTATATATTATATATACTCTGCGTGATATACATTTAAGTAATATACACTCTATTGTCACGTCTGGAGAGTTATTGTTATATGATTTGAGAGTGCGTTATTGTAAAGAAAGTAATATTTTCAGGAGTAAAGATGAAAATATATTTCTTACCAATAGTATATCTATTGTGTTCAAAATAATGAATTTACACAGGTTTACTGCCATTTATATTCAACAAATTGACATCAACTGTATTCCTCAATTCTCGGGTACAGCCGGGAATTTTTCTAATAATACAATGCTGCATTCATATGAATTTACACCCACAAACACGCATATATATATATATATATATATATATATATATATATATATATATATATATATATATATATATATATATAGAGAGAGAGAGAGAGAGAGAGAGAGAGAGTTGAAATTTATAGAAGAATATTAGACGAAAGAGCTATACGAACAACAAACAAGTGTAATGGTTTGACGCTCGGGTAAAATGAAAAATTATTTTACGTTTCGAGACTATGCTCTTCAGCAGAAATGAATCAGATGAAATAAACAGAAAGAGAATAAGAATAAACGTGTAGAGATCAGCGGTGTAGGATGGCAAATATTTGGAAAAAAGGAAAGGTTGCAAGAAAGGCAGGTAATAATAAAACAAGATAGTGAATGAAAGGGCGATAATATATGTTTTTGCAGTCATTTTCGATCATTTGTCATTTAATTTGATTATGGAGTCATTGAAAGGCGCAAAAATTAGCGCCATGAAGTGAGTCATTCAAATTCCTTTCTCAATCATTCAATTTCGGGCTTCAGTCAAGGAATTTAACATTTACATCACCCGAATTAAAATGCCCGTCAACAGCATTCAAATTAATCGGAATGCGAGGAAGCGTCAGTTCGAGCATTCAAATTCGCATGTGTGTATTCGAGTTTATAATAATTTATTCATTTTCTTATGACTAATCTTAAATGTGTGTTTTTACTCGCATTCTAAAAAATGAATCTAAATGACATGTTTTGTCATGCAAACTTTATTATGTGAAGGTAGTACAAAAAATGGACAAAAGGCTTGAGGAAAAACAGAGCTTCGCATTGACCATGACCGAGAAATTTCTCAACGCGATACCTGCTCAGAGGCTTACGCAATGTTGCCGAAAGTGTATGGAGAGGAGTGTATGAACCGCCAAAAAGTGTACGAGTGGGTTAGACATTTGCAAGATGGCCGAAGTATGTCAATATTAACGAACATTCTGGGAGAACCGCAACCAGTTGAACTGAGAAAAATATCGGAGACACGTGTGAAGCCGTGAGGGGAAATCGTCAAATCACCATCCGTGTGTTATCAGAAGATGTGAAGATTAGTTAGTATTCAGTTCAATCGATTATCACTGAACAATTGAGTATGAGACGCGCGTCTGCCAAGTACATACCACATTCTAGTTTCAGCTGATCAAAATAATTCAGTGCATTTAATTCAACATTGCTTTATTTCTTAATTTGTGGAAGTAAACTGGAAAGACACAACAATAATATCACAAAAATGACAACAGGGATCTCAGAAGTTCTTAATATTTAGTACAGTTTTCTTAACTGTGCTTTACTTTTTGTGTTTTGCCGTGTATTAATTTTGCTTTCCGTTAATAAAATTAATCTAGATTTACAGTCCACTCAATACAAATTTGTTGAGTGGACTAGGTACCTAAAATGATGTCAGATGTAGTACATTATAATAATTCCTTGATATGAATATATGGGTACCGGTGGATAAATAATGTCTGAAGATATATTCTTAGAGCTGTAACAGCACTCTATATACTGTATATACACTCAACAAATCCCCATCCATCCAGCCAGCAAGCGAGCAAGCCAGCCATCCATCTGTCTAACTACTCAACAAATGCAGCAGTTATTCTATGCAAGAGTTCTTAATTTGCATACCGAAAATGTTTAACAATTTATAAACTGTTTAAATACTCAACAAATGCAGCAGTTATTCTACGAAGGAGTCCCTAATTTGCATACCGAAATTTTTAGCCCCTCTATAAACTGTTTAAATACTCAACAAATGCAGAAGTTATTCCATGAAGGAGTCCCTAATTTGCAAAACGAAATTTTTAACACTCTATAAACTGTATATATACTCAAGAAATGCAGCAGTTATTCTATGCAGGAATTCCATAATTTGCTTACCGAAAATTTTTAACACTCTATAAACTGTATATATACTCAACAAATGCAGTAGTTAATCTACGAAGGAGTACCTTATTTGCATACCGAATAATTTTAACCCCTCTATAAATTGTGTAAGTACTCAACCAATGCAGCAGTAATTCTATGACGGAGTCCCTAATTTGCATACCGAAAAATTTTAACACTCTATAAACTGTATATTTATTCAACAAATACAGCAATTCTTCTACGAAGGAATCCCTAATTTACATACCGAAAATTTTAACCCCTCTATAAACCGTTTAAATACTCAACAAATGCAGCGGTTATTCTATGAAGGAGTACCAAATTTGCATACCAAAAATGTTTAACACTCTTTAAACTCTATATATACTCAACAAATGCAGCAGTCATTCTGCTAAGGAATCCCTGATTTGCATATCGAAAATGTTTAGCCACTCTAAAAGCTGTTTAAATACTCAACAAATGCAGCGGTTATTCTATGAAGGAGTCCCTAATTTGCCTACCGAATATGTTTACCACTCTATAAACGGTATATATACTCAACAAATACAGCAGTTATTCTATGAAGGAGACTTTAATTTGGATACCAAAAAATTTTTAACACTCTAAAAACTGTATATATACTAAACAAATGCAGCAGTTATTCTATGAAGGAGTCCCTAATTTGCATACCGAAATTTTTTAATCTCTCTATAAACTGAGGGCGAGTTGATCATTGATTATTCAGCTACATGTTTCAAAACCATTATAGTTATGATCGTTATTTTCTTTTGCATATATCCTTCATTTTATTATGCAATGTAACGTTCTGTTTTTCAAGTACATAGATTGCAACTTGATTCTGATACGGCTGGATATCCAGCAGACTCTTTGAGTTCAAATATAAATTCAGATATAAAGCTCCCTATTTGAAGTGTATTTTATAGCCACCGAAATTGTTGCTTTGTGGCTACTGGAGTTTAATTTTTGCCGCTGCTGTAAAATTATTAGGTGTGCTTTCATTGTTTAATACAGTCAGAGAGTTTATGGAATACATTTCAGCTACGATCAAACAATTCATATCTCCGATGTCAATGCAATACATATTTACGTAACTGGGTGGTATTTGTAGCATTTCTGCCTTTCATGTAGAGGGTCTTCAGTTGAATGTTTCACATATGATAATTTATTGTGTTGTCAAGAAGAATTTAGTTCATGCAATGCATATTATTCGGTTTCGGTATTAACAGCGCTCGGGTATCATTTTTTTTTTGTCTGGTGAAATTGTTTATGATTTTATGTAGAACTTCATGAAGATGCTTCACACACACGCACGCGCATATATGTATAATGTATTAGTATATATATATATATAATATATATATATATATATATATATTATATATATATATAATATGTGTGTGTGTGTGTGGTGTGTGTGTGTCTGTGTGTGTAAATATCTGCATATATATATACAAACACACACTCATAAAAAACGTTCCTTATTGTATCATTTTATTATGAAAAATTCATCAAAAAATTTCTCTGTCATTTATATACATATGTGTTCCAAAAGGAATAACAGTGTAGACAAGCACAACTATATAAAAGTACTTGACATGAAACTCATATGATTTCGGCAATAAAAAAATGATGTAATAAAGTTGTACTATACTATGTAAATATGACAATAGCAACGATTGTATTATAATGAATAATGGCTACACCAGAAAGAACTGTAAAGGACTAATAGGAAAGTACGAAAAAAATTAGTATAGGATGTAAAACACGAGCACAGTTATGTTGTACAAACAGACAAACAGACACACGCACACACACATACACACACACACGTATACACACATGCACACACACAGACATATATCATGTGTCTGTTTGTGTGTGCATTTAGTCATGTATACATTTTTGTATATATGAATGTATGAGTTTGTAAGAAAATTTACATATATGTATATTCATAGAATTTTAACGCCGAAAATAACTATAAAATAAAAATCCAACAGGAGCATTGTCATACATCCGACCATATATGAAAAAGGAAAACGAAAACGAAACTTTGCACGACAGAAATAAAAACAAAGCATGCTACAGTGTTTAGGATATAACTTCTTAAACTCTACATAGATGATTAGAATATAGAAATAATAATTTCTACTCTATTTGGGGGAGGGGAGCCAGTCGATTAGATCGACACCAGTACGCAACTGGTACTTATTTAATCGACACCGAAAGGATGAAAGGCAAAGTCGACGTCGGCGGAATTTGAACTCAGAACGTAACGGAAGACGAAATACCTATTTCTTTACTACCCACAAGAGGCTAAACACAGAGAGGATAAACAAGGACAGAGAAACGGATTAAGTCAATTATATCAACTCCAGTGCGTAGCTGGTACTTATTCAATCGACCCCGAAAGGATAAAAGGCAAAGTCGACCTCGGCGGAATTTGAACTCAGAACGTAGCGGCAGACGAAATACCGCTAAGCATTTCGCCCGGCGTGCTAAGGATTCTGCCAGCTTGCCGCCTTAGAATAGAGAAATATTGAAAACAATCTGCAAGTGGAATTCCTACATTCAAAGAGAAATTTTAGCAAATATCTATTCTTATTGTTATTCATACGTTACAAATTTCCATTTCAATTTGAGTGACAAATCTCAATGAAATATATTTTTGCCCTCAAACACCACAATTTGCTCATATGCAATGTTATTCTAAATATTCGAAGTATATTTTAGTTAGGGGAAAAAATTATCGTATGTTTTCCTTTTAGAGCAGAAATTAGCAGCATACGTAAAAGTTCAGTGGTGGAAAGAAACTGATCATAGATACACAAAAACATAAAAAATAAAAAATAAAAAAGGATATATAAAAAGTCATATATTCAAAAAGTATTTCATGAAATCAAAAGAAAATCTCATGAACAAGCGTATGGCACATGTACATATATGTGTGTGTGTATGTGCACGTGTAATGCTAAGTGATCGTCCAAGTATGTGTTCGGCACACTTAAAGTGTACTCGACGAGCTGGTCATGACAAATCTTTGCCTGTGAGGACAGTAGACGAACATCTGGATTTAGATGTGTGGTATGATTCTGGGTGCTACAAATTTTTTATTACTATTCTTTTCCATTCTAAACTAAGTCTGCATTCAATTTAGGTCTCTATTCAGGTTAGGTCTCTGCTGTAATCGCACTTTTACCAATGTTACGTCATTGCTGGATTGCAAAACGGATGGCACTTCACTCATTTGGTTTTCTCTCACTAGATATTAGGTGATATATTCCCTCATACCTTACATTTGCGTAAGTCGGCAGTGGTACTTTCAAGGAACTACTAGGAGAGAACTCAAGCAATTTATTCCATTCAGCAATTTTCAATAAATGTTGATTAACTTTCCCATCTTTCGGTAACATAATTCAGCTGTTATGAGACACATACGTACACACACAGACACACAGACACACAGACACACACACACACACACACACATTCACACACACACACACACACACGCACGCACGCACACATACGTAAAGTTATCAGGTAAAAGGGAAGAATAGCACGTATATATATATGTATGTATATATATATATATATATATATATATATATATATATATATATATATATATATATATATATAGGAATACTGTCGCTTTGCTAAGTCTTTCGTATAGTATTCATTTCAGTATTCAAGAGGTTATGCATACATGTTTGCATTAATTTCAGAATATACCGTTGTAATGTATAATGTTGACATACATATTAATTCAAACCATACGCTAGATTTCTTCACACTGAAGAATTGCATGAAGAATGCATGAAGAATGAAATCAGATGGTTATATATATATAATCAACTCTGATACCGTCTGATGTTCTGTTTGTGTATACTCCACATAGAATAAATTCTTCACTCAAATTTTCGAGATATTTACTGACATAGATATTCTAAATTACAACACTTTGTAATTAATTAATTTGTACTTAATTACTAGTTTAACTGATATACGAGTCCGTAACACAGTAGTTAATTTGTTAGCCGGACGTTTCTTAGATTCCATGTCTTATACTACTCAATGATACGCACACACACTCATTTATGTGTGTGTGTGTATGTGTGTGTGTGTGTGTGTGTGTGTGTGTGTGTGTGTGTGTTACAGATAAGGAAGTAAATTTCGAATGCAGTGTAGCTGTGAAACCAACATAAAAATATAGGGTACATATCCTTAGAAGACGGGATCAAAGTCGCCAGTAGGCGCCTACGAGGGATCGAACCTCACATTTGTGAGATATTTGCTCAGTGCTCTAAACCATTACGTAAAGCGACCCCTAACAACGATCACCTTCAGTTTTAATGCTAAATAATAGTTGGAGAACATCTTGTAAGCAAACTTTGGAAGCTCCGAATGTGTTGGTATCTATCATGAAATTGTTGCCAGGTGTTGCTTACCTTACTGATTTAGAGCACTCAGCCGGTAAATGACGAATACGGGTTCAATAACTTGTAGGCGCCTGCTGGCAAATGCTTTTCGAGTCACCGAAGTTTAAATCCCTAAAGTTTTTCTGCTGTTTTCACAGCTATATTGCATTCGAAATTTACTTCCTTTTCTATAAAATACCAGCAGCATGGACGATTCCAAAGTTTGTTTGTGTACACATATATATATGTTTGTGTATATATATATATATATATATATGTGTGTGTGTGTGTTTGTGTGTGTGTGTGTTTGTGTGTGTTTGTGTGTGTGTGTATGTTGTGTGTGTGTGTGTGTGAATGTATGTATGTTTCTTCTATTTTTTAAATTATTATAAATCTTACACTGAGGGCGGGTGTAGTTAACGCAGACAAATTCGCATTTGGAAC
The DNA here is from genome assembly GCF_006345805.1 of Octopus sinensis. Taxonomy (NCBI): domain Eukaryota; kingdom Metazoa; phylum Mollusca; class Cephalopoda; order Octopoda; family Octopodidae; genus Octopus; species Octopus sinensis. Next base: position 149,238,684 of record NC_042997.1, read on the forward strand.
GTGATAAAATTCTTACATATTTTTACTGTTCCACTCACAACTTGCACATGTACACAAATTGCATATGTACAAATAAGCCGGTCAATTTCTGTTTCTGAAAATTCCATTTTATTCAGATTTTACTTTTGGCATTTACTAACAGAAAACCTAGCGCGCCAATTATTATTGGTATGAATATGAATTCATAGTCTGGATATAGAAGTTATAGGTTTCGGAGCGGTTCTCCATAGATATCTTCTTTTTCTTGGATTTCCAATGAGACATTTATATCTGCAGGACAGCTGACCTCTATGATTGTACATAACGTTGCCTCTCTGTCCCAAACAAAAATATCCAGCTTGTTATGTTTATATTTGATGGGAATATTCCACCAGTATTCCATGAGTTGGTGTTTATGACTGTATTCCATAACAGTTGGATTTTCTAAGTTTATTTCAGGACAGTATTTTTTTAGGATGTCATTGTAAATTATTTCAGCAACAACACCGTGCAGCATAGAGATGTAGGACCGTGACGACATTTTAGGACAGCTGCTAATTACATGCGTAATGTCTTCCACAGAAACATGACATATGCGGTTGCACCTTGGGATTACAAGAGCGTCACTGTCTCTCGTCTTCACCAAGTACTTTGTGGAAATCTTGTGTTCCTGGATTGCAAACGCATAGCCTTTAAAGTGTGAAGTGTTGTAGCTTCCTGTCAATTCTACTATCTCCTTCAAGCTTCCGGGCATCATAGCCATACAATGCATGGTCTTTTTTTGTATGCTGAGTGCTTTCAATTAAGATCTCCTCTCAGGTAAGGGAGCCGAGTTGCTTCGGGGCTGTATAGGAGATCATCAGGAAGACAGTAATTCTTGGGGAGTTCACTGCCAACTCGTACAATATATTTATTTTTGCTGCTCTCGTTTAGCAGGTGCTGCCAGAGTGATACCATAGGGCATTCGAAGACCGTTTTCACTGATTTGAGGCCTCTACCATCGTCCTTTCCTGTTAGGTAGAGCCTGTCAACATCACTTTTTCTGTGAAGTTTCCAGTTGTTGTCAGGATTTTGCGAGTTTTGATATCTATAGAGGAGGTTTCCTCTGCAGAGTAATCAAGGATCCCAAATGTTGGGATCAGCACTGGTACTGTAAATGCATTTGGGGATATTGATTTGTTGTAAGAGGAGATTTACGACTTCCATATTTTCCTAAGGCTGGTGTAATATTCTCGGGTCACTATCTTTCTTTACAGTGCTTTTATATGATACATTTTCGTCTATGCCTAGGTACTTGTAACGTTCTTTCTGTGGAATTGGGGAAATTGAGAGACCGTTGATGCGCAGGTTTTAGGATTGGGGTACTGACTTTCCTGGTTCTATAATCAAATATGAACATTTCTTTTGGTCAAATTCTATGCATATATCAGCTGAAAATGTTTTTTTATTAATTACAGTTGTTTTTTTTCTGGCATTGTTAACACTTTTAGCATAAATCTTCAGGTCAACTAGAAAAAAAAGTTTGAGATACATTGATATTTCTTGCAGTTGAAGATCCTAGTCTGTAATCATTTATCTTCTGCACTGGAAACACTGATGGTGGATTCAGTGCCAATAGTAAAAGTATTACAGAAATACTATCTCTCAGGAGTATTCCCTTTGAAATGTCTATACTATCAGAAACAGTTATTCTGTTCTCAGTTAAAGTAGTAAGTACCTTTGCCAGGTGTAAACACTTCAACAGCCATGAATAAGGGCTATAGTCGAATGCCTTCTTATAGTCAAGCCATACTGTCACAAGGTTTCTATGTTGTTTTCTTCAGGCAGTACAGCTTTGTTTATTAAACTTTGTTCGAGACATGCTCACACTCATGATGTTCGACTCTGAATGGTCCTGGAGGAATTGATTGAGACAACTTGTGCACAGTTTGTACATAATGTTTAAGCAAGCAATGGGCCTGTAGTTCCCTGCCATCTCGGTGATTTCATTTTTGGCAACAAGATTTGGCCTTGCTGCAGAAATCCAAATTGGTATATCAGTCTGACCTCTCATAGTCCTTTTGAATATACATATCAACTGGTTTCTATAAAATGCCTGCTTCTTGTACCAATATCCAGCACATGATTCCAAACTTAAGCATGAGATCGGTCGGATTTTTTTCACTCTTGTTGGGAATGGTCTGTTGCTCAACGAAAGCTTCGAGAGAGTAGCAAAATTTTTTGCGAATTTTAATTTTAAAAATGTTTTTGAGTTGGATGTATTCCGCAGTCTTCGCTTCTGAGTCAGCCAAGTTTGGAGACACACGCGAATTTAGCGACAGCGTCCAAGGTGTTTTGTTCACATTATTTTTTACGTCGCTTCTGGCAGATTTTGGCCCATCTTTAGGGGTAGATCGAGGAACAGTCGATTTGAATTTTTTTTAGAAAAGATGCTTGATGTCGGAGCTTTTTCACCGTGAAGGTATTTAAGTTGGAATGATTTTCGTTCCAGTATTGTTTTAACCGTTTCATATATCCAATACATACATACGTATGTATGTATGTATGTATGTATGTATGTATGTATGTATGTATGTATGTACGTATGTATTATTATATATACATTGCCGCATACATTGGCAGAAAATGGTTGATTCTGTAGAATCTTATTCCTGATATTTCCTTCCAACATCTCGCGCTGTGTAATCGAGAAATGTCTAATTATCGATTGTATGTAATCCTGACGAACATTTTGGAATACAAATCAATCGGTAGTGTAAGTGATGAATTAGACAAAATCGACAATACAATAGTTATTGTTATCGCTGCAAAGCGACAGTTAAATACATGAGATTAATATACCTATTCAAAAATGAGCGTATAATATTAGAATATTCTTTATTAAGATTTATACCTAAATTAATTTGTTGCCAATCCACGAATAGATTCGCCAATCTACAGAAATTGCTTCCCAAAGTATATTATATGTAGAAAATTCAAAATTTACCAAATATAGTCGTTATATGTTTAAATGAACTTCATGCTATTATATAAATTTAAATATTTGGAGCAACATTCACAGAAGGACCATTAAATTATTTCATATGCGAAAGAGTCGATTACAGAAAGAATGTGCTGGATAAGCAGCATATTTCCATTAAAATGCAGCAGAAACAATTCAAATAATATGCTGAACAGCTTAAAACATTTACAACTAAGATTCCACTAAAACAACAAATATCCCTTGGTTGCAAAGAGAATAGAAAATAAAAACATATTTTCTTTTTGTAATTAAGACGTTAAGGTACTATTTAGAATTTTCGAATTATAGCCGTAGAAAAATAGAACTCCTTTCTTTTATACATGAGTGATGAGCAAACAAAAATCATTACAAAAATGTTGAAGGAGCAGCTATGACGTTCGCCCACGTTCCAGTATGAATTTTAAAATAGTATTAATCTTCCTCAATGAATTTTTTGCAAATTAACTGCTACACATCGTAAGGTGTTTGTTTTTAAACCTCGATTTCCGATAGAAAACACTGCGGTATATATATATATATATATATATATATATAATATATATATATATATATATATATATATATATATATATATATATATATATATATATATACATTCATATATATATTATATATATATATTTCTCTCTCTCTCTCTCTCTCTCAGTATACATATACATGTTTTTTTTCCTCTAGTTTCAGCTCAGAGCTGCAGCCATGCTGATGCACCGCCGTTTTGTGCTACACTGTTATTACGAAGAACCTCGTCTAACATGTGGCACTTGGTGAAGAATGGTGTTTGATATAGCTACCCTCATTTGCACCTCTTGCCGTGAGGTAGGTTCATCTGGGATTCTTGACAGGAAGATGTCCAGTGTTGTTTTTAGGTGGGACGTTTCGCTACTTTGGGGATGTTGGTTGAGACGATTTGCAAACTTCGTCCGTCGTCTCATGAGGATCTTCCTGTCTTTTGGAATCTTGCTCCTATTTGTTTTGGCCTTGTGCTCTGGAACATATTACTAGCATACGGCTTGCACAGAAGACATGAAACATTCTAGTTTCATGTCAATGTCTGGTGTGGAGAGACATTTCGGCCAGTCCTCTCTGAGGATCTCTTTTTGGATCGATTTCCAATCTGCTTTGTGGAAGTTCAGATTGGAGAGATTTCGGGTGCTTCCTTTAGGCTGTATATCTCTAGTTACTTTTGGGCCAAACATAGACAGCTCTATTATGTTGTGATCCGAAAATGATGTCGGTGTCACTTTCACATCATGAATGATGTCCATATTGTTCGTGAAGCAGAGATCCAGAATGTTATTCGCCCTAGTTGGCTTGAGTACAACTTGCTCCATGAATAAGGCATTGGTGAGGTTGCGCAGGGACTCCACCTGCACTTGCTTGCAATGATTCATTCCTGAGAGTATGTGACCTTCGGGCCATTTGACGTTGGGGAAGTTGAAATCACCCATAAGAAATATGGTCACATGGTGTTCCAGATTCATGAGGATTTTTTAATATAAATTATATATATATAATTTATATATGTGTATATAAATATACATATAAAAACACATTTAATGAGATTGAATAGCAACCTATTAGTTTTTAATTTTTTTTCTCTATTTCGTGACTTGAAAACTGTCGGGTTTTCTCTGTCACTGCTTATCGAGTCAGATGCTGGAAAATTGTAAATTTCATCTTCTGCCCAGTCAACTGATATCAGTAAAGACAGTCTTTATTTATACCTTTAGTCGTCTCAGCTGTTAAGCGGCTACTTTCATATATTCATTCATGTAATGATGCTTAAAATCGTTGTTGCTAAATTACCATTAATTAATTCAAATATAATTGTGTATTCATCAATATCGAACAGAAATTATGCCAACATTTTCGATTAACTACTCACACACAGAAATAATGACATAAATTTTGAGGGAGGATGTCTTTGTACATTATATATGACAGTAAATATATTAGGAATCAAACCAGATACAATAAGATAAACATAGATACAATAAGCCAATTGTGTAGCATTGAATGATGTATGGGTAAATGTACGAAGAGAAATGTGAAGAGTGAAACGCACGATATCAAATTATTTACGTTACCAGAGGCTAGGAATATAGTTCCAGTACCTATATTCATGTTACTAACGCTTTGCTGATATGTAGGTAACGACGCATATGCATTTTTTTTTCAAGATGATTCCAACCAACTTGTCAGAATACACTTCCCTTAGTGTTTATACTTTTCCTTCTTTGGGATCTGAAATTAAAGAAAATATCTAGTTCCAGTAAAATTTTCAATATTAAATATTTCAGTAGTGCACAGACTACAAGTATTCTGCTTCTAACAGAAGATGTATCTTTGAAACATTTTCCACCTCATAGTGAATTTGTCTTTGGAAGGCAGCATAATATTGGAAAGATTAAGCATGTACCACCTCCCAAAAATTATTTAAATACTTACGTGACAGTAATACCATTGGGGGACAATCTACATTCTTTAAACTTTCTCGCATTTACTGACACTCATTTACTTTGTTTACTGACGATGATAATCCAAAGGATAGTTACCCAAGTTACCTTCTAGAAAGAAACATGTAATGTTGTTAATTTCCAGAATCAGGTCATGTGTGTATTCCGTTATTGTTACGTTATCTACTATATGGTGTGTATGCAAAAAACACTGTAAAAGTTGATGCTCTATGTACGTATACATGTGTGTTTATGAATAGATATTGATATACGAAACATACTTTAATAAATCAACAACTATATTGTTACTTGAAATGTGTCCTTTTTGAAATATCAGCATATTATATAACAGTACACAAAGCTTACAGGCAAAAATAGTGCATTTGTGTGTATGTACATAGATATATACTTACATTTGAACTGGCACAAAGAGGCACATATATGTATATTTATCAACTACTATCTATCTATCTACACACATATATATCTATATATGTATATATATATAGATATATATATATGTATATATGTACATGTACTTATATATATATGTAATATATACATATGTATATATATATATATATATATATATATTATATATATATATGTCTGCATGTACGTATATATGCGTCTGCGCATGTGTGCGCGAGCGCACAAGTATGCATGCAAGTATTTACATGTGTATGTATATGTGGGTTTATCGAGCCAATATTTCTCTCAAGATATATCGAACAAAATATAATATTCCGTCTGCGTATTCCTTCCAGGAACGAAATTCTATAAACAACTGTTTTATTACACATTCATTCATCTACTGAGATATGCTCTTCGAGCACGTAATCTATATCTTTATATATGTGTGTGTGTGTGTGTGTGTATCTGCGTGTGTTTGAGTGTGTGAGTGTATGTCTGTGTGTGTATCACGTCCGTAATTCAACAGTGGATTACAAGGAAGCTCCTGAGTCTTAAACTTCTGTGCCTATGTAGCTATACTACGGAAGGAAATAATGAATAAAAAAGTGCACCAAAAATGAGATGAAATTATAGAAAGTAAAATAAATATAATCGATAATGTCTTTTTGTTTTCTCTTTCTCTGACTACGCTTCTTTGTAACTTGATGCGAGACCGATATCTTCATATATCATTTTGCTTTTAATCCCAAAGCGCGAAACAAACCAAACGTTATTTGTTTGTATATTTGTATGCTAGTTTTATTTTTTTTTTCATATAGTTTCAAAATTTCTCCGAGAAACTTTGTTCTTCTTCGTTTTCATATTTTCTATAGATACTTTTTTTGACATAAGGTTACGATTATCAATGGAAGCAACGAGAGGAATCGAAGATTCCTTAACACAAATTATCTATAAAACTATCTCAATAGAAGAATTGAAGGCACTGCTAGACACATGGCGCGAGATAGCTAAAGTGTATCCACTTCCATAATATATCGTGTAATATATCATGGCTCTCATATTTTGAGTGCACATTCACATCTTATCATCTGCATGCACTCAAACATAGACACGTACTTGTTTACGAACACAGTTAAATGCATATAACTCTGATCCCTTTCTCTGTCACTCTCTCTCCCTCATCTGCACATACACACACACATATATATATATACATGAACACACACACGCGTATATATATATAAAGTCGTACAAATATTACTATACATAATATATATGCATCTATCTGTCTGTCTATCTATCTATCTATCTATCTATCTATCTATCTATCTATCTATCTATCTATCTATCTATCTCTCCATCCATCTATCTATCTATCTGCGAATGTGTGTGGAGGAGAGAGAGAAAAAGAGAGATAGTGAGATATAGATAGAGAGAGACAGAGAGTGAGAGTGATGTATGTGCACGTAGATGCATATGTAAATATAGATATAGATGTACTTGTAATAATGAACACATGAAAAGTATTGTATATTTCTGGTATCCCTGTTGGTTTATAACATTCACTCTATTGTCTGTCAATGGGGTATTTCCTTTTTACAAATATTAAACTAAATACCATTTCCCTGTCATATGTAGCACAAGTGAATTTTCATGGAACAAACGTAGACTGCTCATGAAGACCAAAGACTGCAGATATATCCATTGCTTTATGAATATAGTGTGTCCTTCACATTCATAACTGTACAATGTTGCCTGTGGTGAATATCTCAATGAGAACTACGAAGACGCCGTGCGGAGCTCTAACAACTTAGAATTATGTAACAAATAGTCTTTTGTATTTAAGTATCTTAAAATGTATACATGCTTTGCAGAAATTACCCTTGAACATGAAAAGATAATGGAAAATTATATTGGCATGGCTGGAGTATTGTTATCTGCACAATACAGAGGGTAGATCAAAAGTAAGTAGGCGTTAAAAATTAATAATAAAATCTATATTTCATTTACAACAGCCAGTTTTCTCAAACAACCGATAATAGAAATAACAACCTTCTGAAGAATATCACTGAGAACCTCCCGAATCCGTGTCTCCAAGTCCTCCAGTGCACGAGGCTTGTCTCGTACATCTCTTTTGTTTAGCTCCACAGGTGAATATCACAGGGAATGAGATCTGGACTTTTTGAAGGTCATTCCCTATTCCATTCTGCGCTGATAGTCTTCAGGTTTTAGCTCCTGCGTGCAATAGGGTTTCCATGGACGTAAATTCAATTCTTAACGCAACACAGTAACTATTGTATGTCTTATTAGTCCACTTTCACGAAATGCTTGACTGGTTGGTTTTTGCGGGCTGCGATTAAACGTTTTCTGCACTGTTGCCACCTTCTCCGTTGATCGGGAAATGATTGGACGGCCACATCTTTTTGCCTCGTTCATAGTGCCGATGTTTTCTTATGTATCTCCTTGTGTGAGTATACACCAGCATGTGACTTACCTATCTGTTTGAACGTGTGACGTGGCGGGGATTTTGCCATGGGAATGCATTTGTATGCGTATTCTTGCGGATCTGCGTTCTTCGTGCGTTTGTGATCACGCGTACATGCCTGTGTGCGCTTGTACGCCTGTGCATATCTGTGTGAGTGTGTGCACCTGTGTCTGCACATGTTTCTGTGTTGTGTGCGTGAGTATGCCAGTGTGTATCTGTGCGTGTATGTTTATGGTTGTATATTGGAATTGTATATAGTTACATGTATTTGTATGCGCTTACTTAATGTTGGTGATTCATACATACATACATACATAATATATATATATAATATATATATATATATATATATATACATATATATATATATATATATATATATATATATATATATATATGTATGCATACGTGCATGCGTATATATATATCTGTTTATATATGTGTGTGTATATATGTATATATATATAATCATATATACAGAGAGATCTTATAGTTGTATTAGTAGAAGTAGTAGTAGTAGTGGTAGTAGTAGTAGTTGTTGTTGTTGTTGTTGTATAGGGAGGAAGACGACGACGATGACTAAGTGTGATAGGTGAACATTGAGTATGTTACGTACACACAAGTATACAGATAGCTAAAACGCATATAAATACAGACTCGATGTAATAGGAACACATTTACATGTAAGAGATGGGGATCTTTAAATAGAAGTTAAAATTGAGAGTATAAAACTTAAAGAATGTAGATGTAGATAAAGCTGGGTAACGAACAAAATCTTGTAAAGAGTTTAAAAGTTTATATAAACTAACTCTCAATTTATTTCTTTGAAAATGTTCGTAGCAAAAAAAGAAAGAAAGTAAAAATATTTGATTGTGACAGCGATGAAAAAACGGAGGATGTGACTGAAGTATTCAGGGTCTGAATAGAAATAGAAATTGTGTCAAGTAGCATCAAAACCAGAATTTAAAATGTTTAAATCATGGCTGAATTCAAGTAGAATTACTCCTTTCCTCTCCAACTCCAAATAATGTAGGAAATATTTTCAAGAAAGACAAAATCAACAAGAAAAGAAAATTGAAATGCAAAAACTCTTATCGGGTGCGTACATTAACAAAAATTCAGGAATGAGATAACGCGATAAGCAACCAAAAGTTAAATACTTGCATGTTTAAGATGCAATACATTCCGTTTCGCTTTTTAAAAATATAGTATACAATTACATGTAAGATGTTGTTAGTTATTTATCTCAGCGAGAATATTCGGATTTAATTGGTTGGAAGATTTTAGTGACAGAGATTTTAGAAGAATAGTTATCTCACATTGAACTCATTTAGTTTTTTGTTTACTATTATTTTGTCTTTGATTTTGAAACTACATCAGAAGATGTACAAAAATGTGAGAATTCATACTAATTATTAACAGCTGTAGCGTAATAATCTAGAGAAATTTTCGGTTGTCCATTCGTCGATCGGGGAATACCAGATTTATTTGCGTCTGACTTGAGAAAGCAATATTGACTGCATCTAATATAAATGGAGTGGTGAATCTATTGGGAATAACTTCGCTATATTTTTCCACCCTGTATTTAATCGCCATTATTCCTATGTCATGGGGAATATTGGTGTAAAGGCTTACTACATCAAAACGAAGTAAATGTGAATTTCGTTAGTTCGGGAAGATGAGGCAGGAAGTCGGCGTCATCCCGGATAAAACTAGGTATGTGGGTACCTGTTTTCAAAATGATATCAATAGAATTCTTTAGATCGTGCGCAAGGCATGCTGGACCAGCTACAATAGGTTTGAGTTTTAGGCCTTTCGGATGTAGTAATTTCATGTGCACATTTTCTCGTTTCTTTACTGCTTGCTGAATTTCTTTTGAGTCGTGTATTTTTGCTAAACCACAGAAGTTGCTGGATTTTGGTGCGAAATTATTGATATAGTCTCATTCAATATTTGTAAGGGTGTTGTAATGTTTTAAAACTAGGTTGTTGACATTCTTCATGATGTGATCGTCTGTATTTGAAGGTATTTCATACACACACACACACACACACACACACACATATATATATATATATATATATATATATAATATATATAATATATATATATATATATATATATATATATATACTAATATATATACTATATATATATATTATATATATATATATATTATATATATATATATATATATAATCATATAATTAAGGGCTAAAGAGGGTTATTCTAAAGCCAAATACACTGTTTTATCCACTTATAATCCGCTTGTTACAGGAAAATTGAAACTGAAAACGGGCAACTAACCTTTAGAAAATTTAAATTTTGTTATCTCTATATTGAATCAATTCGGACTTAATCTTATAAAAAAGATATATTCCTTCTTCAGTAGAACTTTCGATGGGATATAAATAAAATACTCACGTATGATCATGGAAAAAGCACAAGCTAAAAACATAACTACACTTGAGTACATCACTTATATCTAAAAATAAAAATTCTTTGGTCAGCCTCAGAAAACAACGTCCAGACCTTTCGCCGCTACAAATTGTAATGGTTACCAGTCCTCCTGTAGCAAGCATCGAGTTTACTACTAAGCAATATAGGATGAAGTCCCTTACTCTACAGCAAAGGAATTCATCAGGAAGCGTGGCAGTATATTTAAAAAAAACCGTTACGGTTGCAATATACATCATATATTAAGGGCTAAAGAGGGTTATTCTAAAGCCAAATACACTGTTTTATCCACTTATAATCCGCTTGTTACAGGAAAATTGAAACTGAAAACGGGAAACTAAACTTAGAAAATTTAAATTTCGTTATCTCTATATTGGAATCAATTCGGACTTAATCTTATAAAAAAAGATATATTCCTTCTTCAGTAGAACTTTCGATGGGATATAAATAAAATACTCACGTATGATCATGGAAAAGCAAGCTAAAAAACATAACTACACTTGAGTACACACTTATATCTAAAAATAAAAATTCTTTGGTCAGCCTCAGAAAACAACGTCCAGACCTTTCGCCGCTACAAATTGTAATGGTTACCAGTCCTCCGTAGCAAGCATCGAGTTTACTACTAGCAATTATAGATGAATTGCCCTTACTCTACAGCAAAGGAATTCATCAGGAGCGTGGGCAGTATATTTAAAAAAAACCGTTACGGTTGCAATATACATCATAATAAGGGCTAAAGAGGGTTATTCTAAAGCCAAATACACTGTTTTATCCACTTAAATCCGCTTGTTACAGGAAAATTGAAACTGAAAACGGGCAACTAACCTTAGAAAATTTAAATTTCGTTATCTCTATATTGAATCAATTTCGGACTTAATCTTATAAAAAAAGATATATTCCTTCTTCAGTAGAACTTTCGATGGGATATAAATAAAATACTCACGTATGATATTGTGGAAAAAGCACAAGCTAAAAACATAACTACACTGAGTACATCACTTATATCGAAAAATAAAAATTCTTTGGTCAGCCTCAGAAAACAACGTCCAGACCTTTCGCCGCTACAAATTGTAATGGTTACCAGTCCTCCTGTAGCAAGCATCGAGTTTACTACTAAGCAATATAGGATGAAGTCCCTTACTCTACAGCAAAGGAATTCATCAGGAAGCGTGGGCAGTATATTTTTAAAAAACCGTTACGGTTGCAATATACATCATATAATTAGGGCTAAAAGAGGGTTATTCTAAAGCCAAATACACTGTTTTATCCACTTATAATCCGCTTGTTACAGGAAAATTGAAACTGAAAACGGGCAACTAACCTTTAGAAAATTTAAATTTCGTATCTCTATATTGAATCAATTTCGGACTTAATCTTATAAAAAAAGATATATTCCTTCTTCAGTAGAACTTCGATGGGATATAAATAAAATACTCACGTATGATCATGGAAAAAGCACAAGCTAAAAACATAACTACACTTGAGTACATCACTTATATCTAAAAATAAAAATTCTTTGGTCAGCCTCAGAAAACAACGTCCAGACCTTTCGCCGCTACAAATTGTAATGGTTACCAGTCCTCCTGTAGCAAGCATCGAGTTTACTACTAAGCAATATAGGATGAAGTCCTTACTCTACAGCAAAGGAATTCATCAGGAAGCGTGGGCAGTATATTTAAAAAAAACCGTTACGGTTGCAATATACATCATATAATTAAGGGCTAAAGAGAGGGTTATTCTAAAGCCAAATACACTGTTTTATCCACTTATAATCCGCTTGTTACAGGAAAATTGAAACTGAAAACGGGCAACTAACCTTTAGAAAATTTAAATTTCGTTATCTATATATGAATCAATTTCGGACTTAATCTTATAAAAAAAGATATATTCCTTCTTCAGTAGAACTTTCGATGGGATATAAATAAAATACTCACGTATGATCATGGAAAAAGCACAAGCTAAAAACATAACTACACTGAGTACATCACTTATATCTAAAAATAAAAATTCTTTGGTCAGCCCAGAAAACAACGTCCAGACCTTTCGCCGCTACAAATTGTAATGGTTACCAGTCCTCCTGTAGCAAGCATCGAGTTTACTACTAAGCAATATAGGATGAAGTCCCTTACTCTACAGCAAAGGAATTCATCAGGAGCGTGGGCAGTATATTTTAAAAAACCGTTACGGTTGCAATATACATCATATAATTAAGGGCTAAAGAGGGTTATTCTAAAGCCAAATACACTGTTTTATCCACTTTAATCCGCTTGTTACAGGAAAATTGAAACTGAAAACGGGCAACTAACCTTTAGAAAATTTAAATTTCGTTCCTCTATATTGAATCAATTTCGGACTTAATCTTATAAAAAAAGATATATTCCTTCTTCAGTAGAACTTTCGATGGGATATAAATAAAATACTCACGTATGATCATGGAAAAAGCACAGCTAAAAAACATAACTACACTTGAGTTATATATATATATATATATATATATATATACATATATATATGTATATGTAAAGAAGCATTGGTTATAGAACAAACACTAAATTTGGGTCAACAACACTTTACATACAATGTATACCCCTTTAGTTAAATGATCTGCGGTGGTGAGCTCCCGAAATGGCCATACATATATGTGAATGTTGAATTTGACCTGTGGAAGTCTGTTTACTTGTGAACTTTGGACGTACTTGTGTGAGGAAAGTATCAGACGTTTTACAAATATTAAATTTAAAAAAAATATATTTTAATCGTATGATAAAAGCTTGTCGGTGGACATTTATTTTATTTTATTTTATTTTTATCTTTATTTATTTTATATTTGTCTATTAGGTCTTTTAGTAGTTTAGGAATTTTTAGTCGTGTATATTTAACTTTTTGATAGGCCGTTCTATTTGTAGTTTATTCGACTGTATATTTTATCTTCTGTGATTTTATGTATATGTATTATTTTATGTCTTTGAAAACCATGGTGATTTTTGTTATATGATTAAATGTTTGAAGATGGTGTTATATATTAAGTCGTTGACCTAAATTTAATGTTCGTTCTATAGCCAATGCTTCTTTATCTTCGTCTCATATTTGAGGTCTTGTTTTGCTGTCCTATAAATACTTTTGTTTCTAGTAAAAAAAGATAAATATCAATTCTTGTTGTATATGTATATGTATATATATACATATATATATATATATATATATATATATATATATATATATATATGTGTGTGTGTGGTGTGGTGTGTGTGTGTGTGTGTGGTGTGTGAGTATGTGTGTGTATGTGTGTATGCGTATATATTTGACCACGCATCCTTATATGTTTGTCTGAATTAAAAAAAGAATGATAATGCACAGGTATTACATAATCACACTCATTAGCTTCATAAATGTTTGCTTCCTCATGCAACATTATACAACTTCACCAACCATTAAGCACATCAGCGGCACATCAGTATACGTTTAAAATGCTCCTTTACTAAGAATAATTCCTCTCTGCGAATGTTCAAATTTGTATTCTTAGCTGGTGAAATGAAATGATACAGAATCATGTCCTATGATGTAATGACTTCATTTCCGGTCCTTCTTTGGAGAATTTTCTTCTGTGACTATCTTCACATTGGGAGATGTTTCCCCGTCCAAGTTCCTAAACTTTCTAAAAATGACCTTGCGCTAATATATTCATCGCTATAAAGAAAAATGTATAAGCATATATATAGGCATACATGCACACTGCGCCAAACGCACAAACATAATAGAAAGAGTCAACGTGAATATATCTTATTTATTACGAAAACTATCGCCATTATTTAAATGACGATGTCTCTTAATTAAAGAGGTGCAGTGCATGTAAATTCAGACGAATAAAAATATGTTCTTAAAGCTAAAGAAAAATCAAATAAAATTAGCAAGTGCGAAAGAATGAAGAATATCAAATTCTTAATTTAAGAACTTAATTAACCTGCCGTGTGAGATAACTGCTTCATGTGATTAAAATGTCATTGAATGGCCAATTTTATAACAGGACATTCTACATTGAATTCTTAGTGCCAAAAATGTCATGGGATTAATATAATACTCTTAACTAAGATATTGAATTAACCTAGGTTTATGATATTTATGAAAAGAATATAAATGATTTAATTTTTATTTATTAAATTAGCTTTTTTCCAATTATTAATTTAATTAAAGCTAATCTCGTTTAACTTCTATAGTTGAATATTTAATCATCTATTATTAACCGTCTGCTGTCGTGTTTTCACTATCTACTATGGATTTATTTAAAATTTGTGCTACATTTCACACAAATTGACTTCATAATTTGTGTAAACTTATATTATACTTCTTCCTTTCGAAGAAATCTTGCACTTCTCTTTACACATTAAATGTTGTAGTACTTACTGTACGCTTATAGAAATGTTTCGTCTTTGTATTGCATAAAAATGAGTTGAATGCATCAACTACATTTTATTTTTAATTTTTCAGATTCTGCTAGACTGGCGAAATAGATGAGATTGGTATATAGTTTAAGAACTTAGAGGGAATATTTCAAAACCTAATGAAGTAGGAGAAAGAACTTCAAGACACAGTAAATTAATGATGATTTGTAGACTCGACCTGATAATATAACAACCAAGAAAATGGTTATTATGATATTCCAGTTTTGTATAGATCACGTAACAATGCATTTTTCTAGTTCAGTGAGTGAATTTTGACGAGAATTGTTTTGGGTGTAACTGAATATCGATAAAGTAGTAACTGCAGCATTTCTGGAGACTGACGTTTATGCTAATTGTATATTTTAATATCATGTAGTATTTTGTGCCCGTCAGAACTTCAATGTTCAAAATATAAGACTTACAATGACGTACTTATATTTCTGAAAATGTCTAATATCTCTATAGATGGCATCTTTCTCGCGAATGGTGAGAAAATTAGTAGGCTCTCATTATATGAGTATTTATTGAAGATGTCAAAATTATAGCCGTAATATAGAGAAGAACGCTTGTGAAAAATGTAGGAATTTATTTTCATAAATGTAGACTTAATGATGCCGGAAACAAGCCAACCCTACAATGGAATAGTAAAACAAGACATTTCCAACTAAATGAATTAGTTACTGCCTAACAAGCAATTATTAACATTGGATGCCATGGTTAAAGTATTTAGGGATACTGGAAAACAAACATTGGTGTCTTTAACAAAATAAGGACCTGATATGGGAGCACGTCTCCAGTAAGTACTACAACAGTAGAAGTGGTCACTTTAAAAAGATGTCACGTTGTATTGAAGTAATCTTCGGATTCGTGAGGGAAAGAAGAGCATGATTAATATGTTTGATAGTCATTTTGGCATCAACAATTGCAAGGGTTGACATAGATATCGAAACATATACCTGTGTAAAGGAAATTATGAAATAGTGTAATGGTAAAAGATGCTTCTCCATCGCCATCTTTAACGACACCATCTAGGTCTTTGAGTTACTCTAGTGGAATCTGTTGTTGAAGAATTCTTGATAGATTACAAATCAAGCGGTACCTCCACGCATCAACCTTCTATGCATCATACGTACTGCTATTATTTATCTGAATAAGATTAGATAATGAATCAATAGTAAAAATAATTATAGTTTATATCACTGAAGAAGCACACCTACACCCAAAATATTCAGGCCATCATCATTCCATCAGTTTTGTATATCTAAGAGTCCGAAATGTACCTTTCTTTCTTTGATTATATTTGCATTGCCGGAAACGCCGTTATGAATACATGTTTAATTTGGCAAATGTAGAAATCCTAATTAATTCTTACAAAGGAGCTAAGCGTTCAGTGCGAGTTAATTTCCTTCGACGATACATTTTACAGTATCAATATACAATCATCATGCAATTTAAAATGTAGTATGTAATATTTTTATAAATGTTTTAAACTAAAGATACGTTGAGAGGTTAATAAGCGGTTGTGAATAAGTTGTGTTTTGTTTTTATTAACTGACTAAATTTGGGTCATAGACCCTTAAGCCGTTTAATCAACCGAGTTAAAGAATTTGTAACTTCATTTATAATACTTAAATTTCATGTCGCATTATACCTACTACTATTTCAATATATTTGCTTAAATTCCAGACGTCTTTTGATATTTCATTACTGTTCATTCATGCACAACAACACATCATTATATAAACATATAGTCTCAATGTGTATACACAAGGAAACAGAAATTTAGAGGGTATACTGAAATAACAGAATAGTTAATTAGGTAATATCTATGAAAAGACATATAGTTATACATTTTTAGCATTAGCTTCAACGACTGAAATATTAGAGGGGATTATGTTGTTCCATAATAAAACTAAAACTCCTCCAGGAAGACAAAGTGTCGTATTTATCAACTGTACAGTAGCACAGTCAAAAATGTAACAGTGTTTAGTTTCATTTAATATATGAAGTCCAATTTATATCGGTAGTTCGATAACTATAGTTAGATAAAATATATACCTTTCTAAATATACTCTATAACAATATTCTTAAAATGGTTTTGTACACTTTTTGTATAAACAACACGTAAAATATAATTGTAATATATTATTCCGGGTGCCACTGAAATAATACAAAAAACTTTTAACTTTATGCCATCTGCCTAGTCTCAAAAAATTAATTGTGAGTAATTGTTTTGTTTAGAGATTATGCCAAAAGAAATCAGACGATCAAAGAACTGAAAGTTTAATAGAAAATATGTATTTGTTTCAGGAAAATGACTAAAACCTTCCAGTTTATTTCCCCCAATAAAACTGTATACTAAAAGAATACAATTTCCAGTAGAAGCTGGGATGTAGGACAAAAGAAACTACTATATTAATCATGGTATTTTATTGTTTATTGTTGAGGACTGCAGGATTATTCCTGAGCAGATATGCAAACATAAAAATATGAGGAAGGAAACACGAAAAATGTGTGGATATAAAAACGAATTTCCATAACAGAATTCAATTTACTTCAGTTATAAACCATGAAGCAATATTGAGAGAGATTAGACGAGTGACATTGTTCGAAAACAGCTAAGTCCAATAACACAAATAACCATCTTCGCACTCTGAGATTTAGTGCTATAAAAGTTTCAAATTATTGCATAAATATTTTATACGGATACGCAATTGTGAAGCACTGAATTTTAGTGATATTGAATTTTGTATGTAACTTCAATTCCAAATCTATTTATCTATCTATCTAATTGTGCACCTCTCTTTCTAGGTATGTATGTACGTATGTATGTATGTATGTATGTATGTATGTATGTATGTATGTATGTATGTATGTAGATATATATATATATATATATATATATAAGAAAAATAAGAAAATAGAGATAATTCAATTAATAATTATATTTATTAATCACAAAAGTAGACATAATCTCTGACAGCTGTTTCGATACAGACTTTAAATATATATATATATATTATATATATATATATATATATATATATATATATTTTTTTAACAATTGAGGATAAAATCTTTAAAAGAAATTATCAGTAGTCAGCGTGAAAAACCTCGTAAGAGAAAAAATCCGTAAATTCTTCCTCTTTGAAAATATTCATTTATATTATAATGAGGGTACTACTATTAGTAGATACCAACACGCTAAGAGGGACCAATGCGGTCAAAACTACTAAAAATAAACAAAATATTACCGAATGCAAAACTTCAAAACACATCATTTTAAAAAATAATTCAGTTACATATCACATGTGATTTCGCATTTAATGCAGAATATGCATTTCTATGTTCATCAGTGCAACAAACTCAAGAGATATAAGAAAAAACATAACATTACAAACTCGATAGCCAACCGTAGAATTCATCGTAGCATGTACGAATGTTTATCCGTATAAACATTTTTTTTAACGTTTTGCATTCGGTAATATTTTGTTTATTTTTAGTAGTTTTGACCGCATTGGTCCCTCTTAGCGTGTTGGTATCTACTAATAGTAGTACCCTCATTATAATATAAATGAATATATATATATATATATATATATATATATATATATATATATATATATCTTTAGAGAGAGAGACGGAGAGAGATATATAGATACCTAGATAGATAGATAGATACTAGATACATACATACATACTAGATACATACATACATATATATATATATATATATATATTATATATATATATATCTACATACATACATACATACATACATACATACATACATACATACATATGTATACACACACATCGCTGCTATTGTTTGTTAGTTTCTCTCAGATTACGAAATTACGTGTGTTTGTGAACATGAGCCTGCTTAGCATATTAGAAATAAGGTGAACATTCTGAGTTTTAGTGTAACAATAGCAGCAAACTAGACTTTAATAGATAACGTATCGTATGTAGAAGAAAGCGTAAGTATTGTTATATACTCTTTTTATATTTTCTCAAGTAAAATTTCATTTATCATTTTTATAGGAAATCTATTATAAACCGCCACTCCTTCGCATTGCATACATGTCAATTCTTCGAGCAACTATTTGATGAAAATTAAATTAAACCAAGATCTAATTCCTTTCAGTTGTTCTCATTTGAGAAATAGCCATCGGAGTGATTTGTTTTCTTCATATAGCAGGGAAGTTAATTCATAAATTGAGTCCATAACAGTTACAAAAATTCATTAATACACAATTGAGTCCATAACAACTTTGAAAATTGATTCTATGTTTACGGCACGTTCTATATGCCCTCCTAAATTGCATTTGTTTATCTGATGTGACTCGTCTCTTGCAGTATTCAAGCTGTCATTTGAAGTCTTCTTGATTGTATCAGATATCAGTTTTGTGAAACTAAGTTTGAAACAAATATCACGTTTCTTCAGTGATGGCTAATAATAGTGACATCATTGATAGATGAAATATTTTTTGATATATGTTATGAATACAGTTTCATGTGTGACTATACAACTTAACATAGGAATTCTGCATCTGTTATTTCCAATAGAAATAAGTATCATCAGCTGTAAAATATATGTATGTGTGTAAGTATATGTTATGTGTGTAGGTATATAGTTTTTCTTTTCTTTTACTTGATGCAGTCATTAGACTGCGGCCATATTACAACAGTGATATGCAGAATCTTTAATCGCATGAGTCTAACTCAGTAATTATTTTTTTAAAGCCTGGTACTTATTGTGTCAGACTCTTTTGCCTAACCGTTAAAATGTAGAGACGTAAATACACCGACGACAATTTAGCGATTTGGCAAATGAGACCAAGAGAATAAGTATTAGATTTACAAATTATAAGTCTTGCGTTTGATTTCTTCTTGTAAAATACCCTTTAAGGCGGTTCTACAAAAATGACTGAAACAAGTAAAAGAATACACACACACACACACTCATATATACAGCTACACGCACATACTCCCCCATATATGTATATATATATACGGAAAGTAGGATGATGTCACTGCTTTTTGGCCTCAGGAAAACATCTCATCCAGCTGTCTACCGACACATGGTCTCTGAACATATATATATATATATATACATATATACATATACGTGGACAGATGAAATAACATATGCAGAATTCCTATATTAAGCTGTATAGTCACACATGAAGCAGTATTCATTCCACCTAAATTCGACAGTTATCTCCATCTATCAGTAAAAAATATAATTTCTATACAAGATCGTTTTAATAAAGAAAATTTATTTATCGGACAATACAGATCACGGCAGAATATGAACGCATAACCAACTTTGGTCGTCTCAGTATATATTTTAATTCATCATCACATAGCCATCACTGTATATATTTCATATTTTAGCTTATGAGATTGTGTATGTTTATTTATCCCACCCTCAAAATGAAAAACTGCCATCACTGTCCCGAGTAATAACCATCACCAATTGCCAAGTAGATTTTTCTACTTGTTGATTACCAGAACATGGACTAAAATCTTTTTAAGAAAATACGAAATTACAATCATTTCAATGTCATAATTAGCGAAAGCAAAACCGATCAACAACCAAAATACCATTTCTTTTAAAATATATTAAAAATATGTAAACTGTGTGCTTTGTCCTTTCATGTTATATATATGCACACACACACACTCACACTCACACGTACATATTTGTATATATATATATATACATATACATGCATATACGCGTTTGTATATTTCCTATTGAAACTTACATGAAAATGAACATTAAACAGTAGAACTATACATTTCTGAATATGACACAAACTATGCTAACAAATGCATGAATTTCTGATTTACAATCGACGAATTGTAATGGTAGTATAATTTCGAAATGTATTACAGAATGTTTCTTCTACCTATATTTTACTTCATTCGAAAATTTGAATGGCTTGTTAGTCAATCAACCCACAGCACATAAAATTACGTGACTCGAACTGACGATCTCTATGTTGTTGCTGAAAATCCATGGTTGCGAATAATAATCCACACCACACATCGATCACGATATGATTCGTAATAGGTGAAGACAACGTTAACCTTTGGAAATATATATAATATTTTGACGAATGTGCGTATGTATATTTGTAAGAAGTATGCGATGTGTGTTTCTAAGTGTGAATGTGTGTGTGTGTGTGTGTGTTCTTTCAGTGTCGACGCACGAGGTTGAAAATATTAACTCTGTTTCAGTATTAAATTTTATGTTAACTGTAACTTATATGCATTTTAAATTTTCCTGGGAGAATACCTTTATTTCGTCACTGCATATCTTGATTTTATCTGTCTTTTCAACTGAATCAAATTATTTTAGTTGCGATTATATTGCCGATTTGTTAAAGTGAAAGCTCTTGGGGCCACTATTTCTTACGTTTTGTATCTCCAATCTAAATTTATTGATCATTGACGTCATTTTTTAACAACTAAATTATCTTTTTTATTCGCAATATTTCGTTTTTAAACTTCGGTCTTTTTTCAACAAGGTTAACGTGAGATCTTGTACTGAACAAGTTGCTGTTATATTTTCGGAAGGGATATACTGCCAAGAGGTCATATACAGTGGCTGTTGTTTATTTCGATTTTTGTTTTCTTAACTCATTTGTGGCAATTCATATTTTCTCTCACTGCTGTGATATTTTCGGTTATTTCAATCCTGTTATAGAATATTATTGGAATTTTCACGGTACTGTGATGAAACACTTCAAGACAAATTTGATAAAAAAATTAAAAATTAATCAAATTATAACTGATGTATATGTATGGTTTGGTAGTATGACCATAGCAAATACAAAAATATTTTTTATATATTGATAAAGAATGAATATATATCAAAATAATTAAAATGCGAAGAGAAATATAAACTTTGAGGTTATAAAAAGTCTTATACAGAGTATTTGAAAATGTAGAGCAACGAAAAAAAAACATATTATAAGTACTGGCCAATAAATTACCTTAAATAGATGCAATACAATAATGAATCTTACTGACTATATCGTAAATGTATGATAGATTTCATTGGCAATATTTACAGATTGCACTCTAAGAAACATCCCTGGCTTAACAAATTGTTAGTCAGTAACATGTTTCAACCACTTCTCCACATACACATTTTCTCTGTCTTATACAGGTAACACAGCAATTTTCATTTCTCAAAGATAAACTTGCCTGCACGGTTCATGCTTTCGATCGCCATCGCCATAATAGATCGCTAACCACTACACAGCATTTCTTTTCCCTTCTTGTTTCTTTCTATATTCCTTTCTGTGGAAGATCGTAGATTCGTAACGTTAAAGACGTTTTCACTTCTCAAGCGTTATACTAATACATATGTTTGTTGTCTACACCACCTGTCTTCGCCTTTTGTTTTTCTTTTGTGATTTCTACCCCCTATACATATACGTATATACATATATATATATATATATATAAATTATTTTGGCTTGGTTTCCAATAGATTTGACTCAAGATGGACAGGCACCCCTCGGCACAAGTCCATACATTGATTCTAAATTATCTGCCAATCCCTTTTGCGTAGATAACTTCCATAATATATATTCGCCACCCGCTTTCCACCATGCTTCTTTTAAGTGAGTTTTATATGGTTTAGAGGTTCATTTGTCTGCCATGTCTACTAAAGCTGGTACTCTTCAGCAGCATATTTATATGACATATATAAATGTGCATACATATATGTATGTATATATATATATATATATATATTATATATATATATATATATATATATATATATATATATATATTATATATATATATATATATATATATATATATATTACAATGGAATAATTACTATGAAGCATTGAGAAGAAAAAAAACTGTATATAGGATCTTGGTTAAGGCCAGAACAATGCAAAAGTAAATGCAAAAGTAAATCACAAGGAGAAAAATATATGAATTAATGTAGACTCAGTAGTGACCCCAATGTTGCCGATGTGCGTGTGTGTGAGCGTATGTTGAGCGGACATGCGCGGAAAGGTGTTGCTATATCAACCAGCTAGCTTACTGTATTTCTCTTCTGTTGTTGATCTCAGGTTTCTTTTGGTGTATGAGGATGGCCTCAGAGATTCTAAGGTTTCCCGTGCACTGCTGTGTTGCCTTGAAAATAGGGTCATAACTCCGAAATATTTAATACAAGGTACGTCTACATTAATTCATGTTTCTTTTCTTGTGCTTTACCTTGCATTTCACAATGATCTAGCCTTACCCATAATCCTTTATGCAATATATATGTATATCTATCTATCTATCTATCTATCTATCTATCTATCTATCTATCTATCTATCTATCTATCTATCTATCTATCTGCATGGCTCAGTGATTAGAGCGTCGAGCTTACGATCGTGAGGTTGTGAGCTCGAATCCCGGACCGGGCTGCGTGTTGTGTTCTCGAGCAAGGCACTTTATTTCACGTTGCTCCAGTTCACTCAGCTGTAGAACTGAGTTGCGACGTCACTGGTGCCAAGCTGTATCGACCTTTGTCTTTCCCTTGGATAACACTGGTGGCGTGGAGAGGGGAGGCTGGTATGCATGGGCGACTGCTGGACTTGCATAAACAACCTTGCCCGGACTTGTGTCTAGGAGGGTAACTTTCTAGGTGCAATCCCATGGTCATTCATGACCGAAGGGGGTCTTTACCTTTATATATAACTTTATATATATATATATATATATATATATATATAACTTTATATATATAATATATATATTATATATATTATAATATATATATATATAACTTTATATATATATATAACTTATATATATATATATATATTATATATAGCTTGCGCGCACAATAACTGGGTATTTACTTTATACTTTCCTTTGAAGTTGCGAGAATAGAAGTATGATTAAATTTGTCAATATGTAGTTGAGCAAGCTAAAAATTTCATTTCATTACGCATGTCATATCAGGGCTTGTTTTCTAGCACAAATGTCACTTTGCAGGTGATTAACAACAGGTAAACATTACATAAATAATTCCCGAGAATGTATCCTCTAGCATACTTGGGGGGAATACTTCTGTAAGCATACCTCACATAAGCCTCCACATTCCTCGTCGAACAGATCGCTGACAACGGTGAAGTTTCGTTTGCGACATTCTTGACGCAGAAATTGGAGCCGTTGTGTCACATCGTTCTCTGTTCGTGCCGTTCTGGCAACTTCCCGCAGCCGCCGATAGAGCTTGATTCTCTGAGGAATTGTGTGCCAGAATTGTACTATTTAAACATTTCACCCAAAGGTGTTCGTCACCGAATTTTACAGTCAGTTGTTACGTATTTAGTGATTGCAAACCATCTTACTCTGTCACCTCTCTCTATCCTCCTCTCTCTATTTATGTAGATATACACACACAGAGAGACTTATATATATAAGAGAGAGAGAGAGAGAGAGAGAGAGAGAGAGACATATTCACAGGCACAAAACGAGAGTGAGAAATTTGAATAATGTTCTTAAAAGTGTAAAAACTCCAAGTATCAAGTGGAGTTAATTATTTTAAATAATTTTATTCGCAATATCTTTCAACCTCAGATATTGGGCTCATTGCCAGTCTGAGTGAGTCAATTCCAATCGAATATTCTTAGTTACTCTCAATAAAAGCTATGTCAGTATATCTGTATATGTCTTTGAGTATGAATGCGCGTGAGTGTATGTGTATGTATACTGGGTGTGTACATGTAAACTTAGACTTGTTTATTACTTTCTACATAATTTAAGGAAATTTCTGGAAGCGTTGTCAATAAAACCAGGATAGCAAACTTATTAAAACACGAGAATACAATAAAATTTATTACGAGGATATCACATGGTTAATTTTTCGAAGAGTAGGCGGAAAAGCTACTCTTCGAACGTATAGAAAAAAGTTAAAACATTTTCCTTTTTAACGTATTTGAAATTCTTTTTAAGGACAGACGTTTATTGTTATTGTTTTAATCTATTTCTTTAACATAAAAATACCATTTTTTTACTGTATTCCTTTTACATTAAATCATATTATCAATTCTTAGCTCAAACACATGTGAGATGTTTTTGTCTTGTGCATATATACCAGGCTAAATATTTGAAACCATAAAACCCACAAAAGAGTGGTTTCATTTCTTTACCTCTAAAAGATATGCTTAATAAAAATGTTTTGAAAATGCTCGATAAATGGAATAATATGAATCACCCGCAACCAAAATAATATCTTGAACGTTTGTGATTGCCCACATTTCTGTGTTTTGCGATTTATTGTGTTTTGTGTATATGCGGCTGAAATATGGATATTAAAAGTAACAAAAACATATTAAGACAAAATAGAAGGATTCGTATTTAGGAATATTTACAAGAGAGAGTTATGAAAAGAAAAATTTATAACGCTTTTCAATACTTAAGAAACCACAGCAATAAAAGTTGCCTGTGAATTAATAGTTCTGGGAATTCTTAAGTCACTATGCCCGTATCATTTATTTAATATCTTGTTTTGATGTATACATACGTTTATGTTTTCAAAAACATTATTATGTCAAGAAGCTTTCAACGATTGTAATTTTTTCTTTGGGTTTCTTTATATCAACATATTTATAAATAATACATAAATTGTGTTATTTTATTGTATTTCATATTCGATATTCCTTCTGCGTTCTTCACTGTTATTGCTTGGAGCCATTTCTATAACAATTATTCAGATGGAAATTGTTGTTTTCTCCACCATTTTTACTTCAATATATTTGTCACTTCGATAAATTTATTCATAAACATATATTTCCATTCTAGCACTTCATATAAATAAATGCATTTTGTTGACTACACCACTATTCAATGTGTCAACTGATCAAACGTTTTATAAGCGAAAAACACTGATAGATTGATTGATTGATATTAATGTATTTATGCGAACATAGCAGATAATTTTCACAGTTTGTGAAAGCAATATAAATATAAAAGAAATAATTACTAGTAGGCAATCAAGTCAAGAGATGTAGAATAGATAAATCATACCGTCATGTTTTGAGATATCATTATACCGAAGTAGAATGTGAAGTTACATTATGTTATAATTATGAAATCAAATATTTGCGACTTTTGGTAACCACATTGATACGATTGGAATACATACATTTCTTAAAACCTGTGTCGATGAATGCAGGAACCATATAGAAAGCAATTACAAACAGCTTATATTTTAGGTATGGAATACAAAGCTAATGGATTGGTTTAGCGTTTGAGGTCGATTCTCAGTATGTGTATCTATCGTAACCAGGAAGAGAGCGATATACTTGTACCAAGGATGTACATCACAATCAACTAGCTAGTTCTTAAGAACAGGGCATGATGGTGAGGTAATATATTTTCATCAGTAGGATGCTTATTTTTGTCTAGAATATTTGTTTAATTTCAGCTTTACAATGTACGTGACAGCCAATATTCATTGTGGATCTGGTTTGAGCCTGGTATGGGGCTGGAAACTGGAGCGTACTATTTTGTAACCTTAAAAATACGCGTGTTTGAGATGCCGGTTTTTTCTAATGGTAGGAATGTTGTTGCTAGAATTCAATGAGGTATTTTGTAGGCTATCATTTGTAGTGTCCTTGAGAATCTTATTAATAATCGGTCAACATGAGATAAACAAAAGAAACTAACTGTTTCATATATTTGGGAAACTATAATGTTTTTCTGATGACAAAGATTTTTGGAGAATATTTTCAAGTGTATACTTTCAAGATTTCTGCTGATGAAGGCACTATTGATTTAGTGAATGATTTAGGTTGTATGTGAGGGTAGGCTGTACGCAGAAAGTTAGCCTTGTTGAATGGTTATCGGAAAGTTTTCCTTATTTAATGCACCCATAAAACGCGCAAATTTATAAATTATAAGTCAAAGGTTGATGAATCACCACAAACTCCTATGTTGCCTTCAGAAAAATATTTTTTAACAAAAGACAATGAGTGCTGGAAAGGTAGTGCATGTTCTTAGATGTTAGCAGTTTTCTTGCTTTCCTGTCCAGGTATTGGAGTTCTGTAAGATTCTAGTTAATGATGTTAAAAAGATTAGTGCCATGTAAGAGAATAATAGGGAGAGTGAGTCACCTTGAAAGATGTCACTTTGATGTTGATATTGTTAGATTGGCTCAATCATTACTATTGTTTAGGACATGTGTATACCACTTCGCCACACTACCTTGTAAACATTTAGAGACTACAGGAGAGAGCTTGCATAACTCAAGGGCTTTGAATAGCGAAATATATAGGACACTATCAAACGCTTTCCCGTAGTCTATCCATTTCAGACTCATGTTCCTCCTGCAATTCTCTACAATCATTTTATTTGTGAGTAATTGATATTTGCATCCATAAGAATTCCTTTTATAACCATTTTGAGCTTGTGGAAGGATAAAGTTCTGTTCCAGGAAAGTGTATATTCTTTCAGTTAGTATGGATGTGAGGATATTATTATTATTATTATTATTATTATTATTATTATTATTATTATTATTATTATTATTAATTATTATTATTATTAATAATAATAATAATAATAATATAATAATAATAATAATAATAATAATAATAATAATAATAATAATCCTTTCTCCTATACGCCAGAAATTTGGGGAGATTTTTAGGGGTACTAGTCGATTACATCGTTCCCCAGTGTTTTACTGGTGCTAATCAAATTTTTGCTAAGAATTACGTCGCAAAATATTACATCATAATCAAATGGAAAACAGGTTACATATTACACAATTTGACATTAAGGCAATATTGTCATAGTGCGATATTTTGTGCCGTATTTTGTGGCGCCTAAATCTGAGTGAAGTTGTCGCAATGAGAAAGCAGCTGTTTAAACGAACGTAATTACATATTGTCAAATAATTTTTTTAAAACTGTGCGATCGAGTATTTCATTTATTTATATGTAAGTCAAACTATATTTCGCTCGATACCATATTGATATTTCTTTAATATACGTATTTTCTATAATTTCTGAATTCCTAGTTTGTGAAAACGTACGTACCCTTTTGCATACCTAACGAAATGTCAATAATTTTGTTTCAGTTATTTTAGGTAAATGTGTAGCGATAAATTTGATATTAGATCTATTTCATATCATTTAACGGACTTTTTCATGCAAACCACGTTATTGAATTAATTGAAAATACGGTAAGAATTTATTAATTTTGTTGCAAGAATTGGCTCATTAAGTTGACATAACCACCAATCTATTACTTTTATATCGTGTCTAGCTTCAACGAGGAGTGCCTATGACATTGTAGACGATCAGATGCATTTTATAAATCTATAAATACAAACATTATAACTTGCTTTTGATTCATGTCATATTGTTATAATATTCATAGTATAATACTTTCTGAATACTGATTTATATTGAAGCTTCCAAGATTTAATCATTAATAATTCAAAGTGTGTTCGATGATCGACAGCTGTGTTTTTGATTACACCTAAATAGTTTAGCATGCACTTCAGTCATCTGCCTTCGCTGCTTCATAGCTTGAGTAATTTGTTTCCTCTATGCTGGGATATTAAATGAAATTCTAACTTCTATCATACTTGAACGTATTCGCGTATAATCTAATGTTGACTCGGTATATCTGTTACAAGGTTACTCAATTTAACCTTATTTATGTACATAAGAAAGTAGGCGACATGATCACTCCGTTGTTTGCATCTTGCTTAAAGTACATTCTATTAATATCCTCGAAATAATCCCTTAAAATTGTTATTATATATTTCTTATCTTCATTAAATCGTATTTTCGAAGATCTCTGAATATATCCACATGATTACCACAGTTCATTTTCGATAGAAATGAAGATGATAAACTAAGAAGCAACATTGTCATGTTCTTAATCATTCCTAATGATTTTCTCCTATCATTTCGTTAACAATGTTTGTCAAGATTTCAGCTGTGTGATGCGTGATATTCTGTGATACATAATTAGACTTCATACAATACTATAGTTCAGTTGTTGCTCATAATTACGAGTTATAGAAAAGAAGCCGTACGTAATACCTATTCTAATGGGTGACTGCCTTACTATAAATCTTAATTACATACTGATAACGAGGAATGTATTTTGGCTGATTGGGAATCATGAAAATATATATATCATCCC
>NC_042997.1:149273132-149285632 GCF_006345805.1 Octopus sinensis
TAGCCAATGATTCATAGTATTGAAAAGAAACAGACAGGTATACTGCGTAACAAAACAAATACGCGTTTTATTTATTTTATTATATTCATTATTATCCAGAGACATTTCCTGCTTCGACAAAACTATACTTACTCTGATGATACAAATGCTTATTTAGCATTTTCTTGGTTTCTTAGATAATATTTTTTTCCTATAAACAATAAATATTATTATATGTTCGTTTTGATGAAAAACAGTATGATATAATGTAAATAATATCTGCATAAGCCGCAGGACATATCACAAAGATATTTCCGATATCATAAATAATCTCATTTCTTACAGAAGATTGCCAATGAGGCTAGTTATCATTTATGCAAACATTTCAGGTAATAATTCAGTCCTGGTATATTGCTGATCATTTGTAATGCTTAAATATTGTCCAATGAGGGCCCTACAAATACCTGAGGCAAGTGTTCAGTAAAATGTGTTAAATTCTTATATCACAAAATACAAAATTCGACTAATTGACATATTCACTTAGTCCAGTCAACACATCTTGGTCAATGATATCACATCTATAACAAGTACACTAGCAACATTTTGTTTTCAAGACGACTAAGTCTTTCTCTTATCGCAACCATCATTTTCTATAATCATGCCCCGTTTTATACACCGAGATCTAATGACTAGGCTATACGCATTTTCTGTATGATGTTCGAGTAAGCATTCGGTGATATTTGGGGTTTCTCTTTCATCATAATTATTTTTGTTAGTTTATCCACTTACATTTCCAAGGTGTACGCGTACAGCAACTGCAATAGTATCATTCTCCTTATAATTGTTTCGCTATATTATTGACACAAACGATTTTGTAGCAACCCTCGCAAATGAAAAGTATATATATATATACATATATATATACATTATATATATATATATATATATATATATATTATATATATATATATCTAAAACCGTTCATCAGTGAACATCACATGTCCTCAACTACGTGTTTTGCTGCCGAGAAGTGAAAACCAGGCCATGATATTTTGTAGCAATTTAGTCATTTACTGCGAAATAAATATATCCTTACAAACTTTTCCATGTTACATATATTATTCTATTCATATCAAATAGTTAGTATAAGTTGTACTGTATAGAGATAGTGAAACACTGAAAATTATAAATGTTAATTATTCAGTTAAATTTTTCTTATAATATTTCATTTCAGGTAAGGTGGACAGCTGTCAGAATCGTTAGCACACCGGGCAAAAAATATTGCGGTATTTCGTCCGTCTTTACATTCTGGTTTCAAATTCTGTCGAGCTCGGCTTCACTGTTCATGCTTTCGGGATTGGTTAAATAAATAACATTTGAAACGCGTAAGTTGATGACAACTTAACTCCTTTCCTGAACTTGCTGACCTAGAGCCAAAATTCAAAATAAATATTTAATCCGATAAATATTGAACATGTTATATCACGTAAAAATATAAGGACGCGGCAAATAAATGGAATTCTTTCAGATGCATTTCACAAATTGTGGACTCAAATCAAGATGATATATCCTAATACACACAAAGGAATCTAAAAATGTTTCTACATTTTTTGTCAGCTCTCTTTATATATACGCGCAAAAACTTACATATATTAATATTCATACTTAATGCATAAACAATACCACCCAAAACAGGCACGCATAAACACGCACACATACATACATATTCACACTTACATAGAACATACATATATAATATACACATATATATAACACATATATGTATATATATATATATATATAATATATATATATATATATTATATATATATATATATATATAATATATATATATAAATATAAATATATATATATATATACACATATATATATATGACTGTGTGGTATGAAGCTTGCTTCCAAACCACATAGTTCCGGACACAGTCCCCTTGGGCAAGTGTGTTCAGGACGACTTGTGAGTGTGTTTGTTAGACGGAAGCTGAAAGAAGCGCATCGTATATGTGTGTTTACGCTTTATTCACTCGCTTGTAAGTATTAGTCTTATAGACAATAAATCCTGGGGCCGATTTGTTCGACTAAAGGTAGTACACTAGCCTGGCCGCTGTCAAATGACTGAAGGAAGTAAAAGATAAATACACACACACACACAAACACAAACGCACACACACATAAATCTATCTATCTATCTATCTATCTATCTATCTATCTATCTATCTATCTATCTATCTATCTATCTATCTATCTATCTATCTATCTATCTATCTATATATATATATATATATATATATATATAGATAATCATTTATCTTTTACTGTTTTAATTTTTTGAGTTTAGACTGCGGCATGCCGTTGCGCTGCGTTGAAGAATTTCAATCGAATCAATTGATCCCAATATTTACATTTTTTAAACCTCGGTACTTATTTCATCTGTCTGTTAGCTCGAAACTTGAAGTTATGAGCATTTGAACACACTAATCCCGGTTGTCAAACAGTGGTGAGTGACAAGCACAGAGACAAAGATACACACAGACACAGACACAGAGATGCACCCAGAGACACTGACACACACACATAAATACACAGACACTGACGCATATGTATGTATGTGTGTGTGTGTGTGTGCGTGTTTGTGTGTGTGATGGGCTTCTTTCAGTTTCCGTCTATCAAATCCGCTGACAAGTCTCTGTTTGGCTCGAGGCTATAGTAGAAAACACTTCACAATGTGCTCAGCAGCGGGACTGTACCCGTAATCATGTGGTTGAGAAACGAAATTCTTACTAGACTGTCACTCCTACACAGACACGCAGGTAATTTCTTATTCAGTAATTAACAAAATTTATGTATATTTTCTGATTACTATATATGCATACATATATATATATATAGCACTAATGTTTGTTGTAAACTAGATGGCAGCCATTTTCCTCTCACGAATTGATTAATCTTGTTTCCATCAAAATATAGTAAATGTACTTATATATTCCCCTTCGAATGTTAAACTAAATTTTGTACAGCATGAACTGATTTTATATATTGTAATGAAATAATTATTCCTAATATAATGTTTTATATAATTATATTTCATTTCTTTGACTGTTATTAGAACATAATTTTCTATCTAACAATTAGTTAAGTGTAGAAATCAAATGTTAGTTTAAAAAAAATTGCCAATTATAGTGAAATTAATTTTTGTTCTTAATTTGATAGAGAATATGATTGCCTTGCAAATCATATTTCATGTTTAGCTTATATTTTCTTCTCATTATATAATAAACCTGAATTATTAATATTTTATTTACTGACACTGCTCCTATGTTATGACATAGGTCATTAATGTGCAATGTAATTGAATCAGTGCTAACCGGCCACGTGCGTGTTTGTGTTAGTGTCTGTTGGCAGTAATATGTTTGTAATTGACTTCGAATATTTAAAAGTCCGTTAAACGTGACAGAAAGTGTTTATATCAGGCACTAATTTTATTCGTAAGAGGGAGTAATGTCCCTGTCCACTTAAAGAAATTCCGAAGTCAATAGAAGAATCGGCGAAAAGAGATACACAACTCATGGTGGGTTACAGTAGAGACTTACATTTGCATCGAAAACCTGATCTGAATCTTTGAAACCTAGCGAGTTATAACTCTAAATTATTAAAGTGCAAAGTAATGAATTCAACAGAGGCAGCATAGAATGTCAATCACTCAATAACAATGGAAGTCTAATGCCTAAAACACTTGGTTTTAATATTTCAGTGATGTCAGCACGATTAAGTGAACAATAAGCATATATGTATCTGTCTACCTCTTTCTTTATCACTATTCACACACACACACGTGCATATAGACATATACACAAATTCAGAGGCATACATTCCTACACATCAGCACAATCACATGTAGGGAGAAATACATAGAAATATTCAAATATACATTTACATAATTTGAATACAATAACCCCTCGACTATCGCGGATGTTACGTTCCAAAAACCCCTCGCGATAGGTGAAAATCCGCGAAGTAGAGACTTTACTGTATATATATATATTTTAAAATAATTTTTATAATTTGCATATATGTATTTTATTATAAATGCCAAGCAACGCCACAGAGGAATAAACGTAAGCTTAAATATGTAACTGCAATAGATGAGCCGCGATATGTGAACTGCGATAGATGAACCGCGATATGCGTACTGCGATACTTGAACCGCAATATGGTGAGGCATTACTGTAGTTATATGATCTCCGAAGCCACTAAGATTCTAAAACGGCAATGAAAATCACTGAATTATTTTAATATTTCACTTAGTGTCTCAGACACAAAATTATATCAATTTAATCAGGAGAGTTCAATTAAGGCAATTCAACGAAACATAGAAATTGTAGATTCCTTTCTGTAAATAGGAATTAACATTGCATTAAACGAAATTTTTTTACATCTCTTTTAGTGCAGCAAATGGAACCCAAAACTGATTTTTTAATTTATGGGGTCGCTTTACACTTTTACCTTTTTACTGGTTTCAGTCATTTGACTGTGGCCATACTGGAGCACCGCCTTTAGTCGAGCAAGTCGATTCCAGGATTTATTCTTTGTAAGCCTAGTACTTATTCTGTCGGTCACTAAGTTACGGGGACGTAAACGCACCACCATCGGTTGTCAAGCGATGTTGGGGGGACAAACACAGACACACAAACATATACACACACGTACATATATATATATATACATGATAGATCGTTAGCCATTACACACAGTGGCACTGAACCCGGAACCATGTGGTTGGTGAGCAAACGACTTACCACACTGCCACTCCGACGTTCAACATTTTCTATTGCTTTTTTCTTAGCCACTAAGATATAGGGTCGTAAACAAACCAACACCATATGCCAATCAAGAATGAAGGACAAAAGACAAAGACACACACATGAATACATACGCACATCTCTTTCTTTGTCTTTTTTGCCTTCCTTACTCTCTATTTCTCTCTTACCCTGTCTAAGAATTTTCTCTGTGTTGCTCCTGTCCCTCTGATCTCTACCACACTTTCTCTCTCCTCTTCTAACTAGCTTTTGGCCCGTGGACATTTTCCTTTGTTTTTCCCTATATTTGCCTGTCAGTTTTCGTTCTATATGTATAATTGTTTCAAGGCATTTTTTTTTTCGTTGTACATGTATGATTATTTCATTTTGTTTACATATCCACATTCTGTCGTCATTTGTTTTCGTCATTCACTTGTACGTAAGTTAGTTATTTGTTGAGACTTTTCGGCGCTCGTGCCACAAAGCTGAATAATATCACTGTTACAGGCACGAAAATGTTATAATCTCTAGAGGAATGACTCATGAAGAATTAGCGACATCTTTTAAACGTACTTTTCGGCTGTTGCGTTTCTGTTAAACTTTCATATATATGTGCGTGTGTGTGTGTGAGTGTGCGCCTGTGTGTGTCTGTGTCTGTGTAAGATGTGTTTCTTTGAGATTGCATCCACAAAGCCCATATGTATTGCTTAGAGCGGGGCTGTGTTTATAATACATGGAACTTGCTGTATGTACCATCGCCATGCTGTGGGACTGAACCAAAACCACGTAGTTGGGAAGCAAACTCGTTACCACGCAGTAACACCTGCGATTATTTATAAGTATTGTTATTTGCTTTTTTATAATCATCAGTAATATTCTGATTTGTCGCATTATAGATATCCGTTATTATTCGAATGATTATATGTGTTAGTAATTTCTGTAATTCAGGGTTGCTTACAGCATACGTGGTAATTTTATAAATGTTTGAGCAATCAATTCAACGTCCTAAATTAACTTTTAGTCTGTCTGAGAGTTTCTTTAAAAAGTTACATTTTATATAGTATTTGTATCTGACGGATTATACATGCATATGTGAATTCATATATGCATGCACATACACGCGAGCATCCACGCATGCATATAGATGTATGCACTCACATACTCTCACACAAATACACTACACATATACATACACACATTTACATGAATATATATGTATGTCCATATGTATATATGTATACACACGCATATTCATGCATATATGCATATGTATAGTGAGAGAGAGAGTGAGAGAGAGCGAAATGAAGGGGTAAAGAATGAAATAAGAACTGAAGTAGGTGGATAGAGAGGTATATCAATAGGATGGATATTGGATGTGCTTAAATTACTCTTTTACTTGTTTCAGTCATGCTGGAGCACCGCCTTTACTTGAGCATATTGACCCCAGGACTTATTCTTTGTAAGCCTAGTACTTATTCCATCGGTCACTTTTGCCGACACGCTAATTTACGAGGTTGTAAACACACCAGCATCGGTGGTCAATCGATCTTGGGGGACAACACAGACACAAAAAACATACACACACACACACATATATATATACATATATATATATATATATATATATATATATATATATATATATTATATATATATATATATATATATATATATATATATATATATATATGACAGGCGTCTTTCAGTTTCCGTCTACCAAATCCACTCACAAGGCTTTGGTTGGCCCGAGGCTATTGTAGAAGACACTTGCCCAAAGTGCCACGCAGTAGGACTGAACTCGGAACCATGTGGTTGGTAAGCAAGCTATTTATCATACACCCACTCCTGCGCCTATGAAATTTTATGATTTATCTCTGAAAATAAATTTTTACGAAAACTAATGCTGATTGATAGATTTAGTAATTGCATTATTTTAGTATTTTTTAATATATTTAAAAGATAACTTTGACGATAATACATAACTATTGCCTGATGTAGTGAAGAACTTTAATGAAAATCATCATACTGTGATAAGTTCCTACATCTTCAGAGAAATAAACGTCCAACTGCAGCACATACCGAGTGAAAAAATCTGCAGATTAGAATAGAGGACTCTAGAACACATAAGATGCATATGGTAGAACAGTTAACATTATTTATTGCATGTAACTTACATCGATATTGCTCTGTTGCATTAAGGCGGCGAGCTGGCAGAACAGTTAGTTCGCTGGGCTAAACGCTTAGCAGCATTTCATCCGCCTTTACATTCTGAGTTCAAATTCCGCCGAGGTTGACTTTGTCTTTCATCCTTTCGGTATCGATTAGTTAGTTAGTTAGTTAGTTAATTTGGCTCAAAAGCAAATAGCAAGGCCATGTAGGGGGACATGGAGTTAAGTACAGGGTGGTGTTCATGTAAAGAGTTCAGGCCACTTGAGGTCCAGGGAGGCTTTGAACAAAGCGGTCGTCGGCATCTTCACCATCTCGTCTGGCAGCTTGTTCCACGGATCCGCAACCCGGACGGAGAAAGCTCCTCTCCTTCGATTGCAGGTAGAGCTTTTCGGAATGACCCCGCAGCCGACGCTCCGGAGCATGAGTGAAGAACAGCTCTTTCGAGAGGTTACACTTCACGCTTATGATGTTGTGGGCGAGAATGAGATCACCACGGCGGCGGCGTTTTTCAAGAGAATAAAGGTCGAGCGTCCTCAGCCTTTCTTCGTAGGACAAATTTTTGAGACCATGAACCAGGCGGGTAGCCAGCCTCTGGACTCTTTCGAGATGCTGTATGTCTTTGAGGAGATAAGGAGAAGAGGCTTGAATCCCATACTCCAATATGGGTCTCATAAGTAACAGTTATGCAATGGGGTGTCGATGTAGTCGACTAGCCCCTTACCCAAATTTCATGTCTTGTACCTACAGTAGAAAGGATATCACTGCGTTGCATCAGAATTGCACCACTACCAAGATTGCAACCACGTGAAACAAACTTACTTAACTGCGTGTTAGTAAACGGCTTTTTGTGGGGTAGCGGTTTCAGATTCAGCACAGGATTTTAGATAAAGCGAATTGATAGAGTTGCTCTGAAATAAATATATCGATATATTTAAAAATTAATTTGTTTTATATTTATGCTTATAAAAGGAGTCCAATTTACACACAGGCATATGCGCACGTTCACGAAAGCACCTACGCACGTACTAGAATATTAACTAACGCAGGATCTATCTATTCACCTCTCTCCACCTGCTGCTTGTTGTATGATTGTATATATGTATGTAGGTATGGATGGATGTGCAAATGTATGTATGTGTGCGAGTTTTTGTGTATATATGTATATGTATATATATATATATATTATATATATATATATATGTATATTAATATACATATTTGTTAATATATATACCCATATGCATATATATGTATATGTATATATATATTTATATATATCAATGTGCATAAGTGTGTATATTAATATATGCATATATGTGTAAGTATATGTATATAGATGGGTGTTTATGAGTGTATAAACAAACACATGCACACACAGTAATACTACTTTATATAATTATATCATTTGGTTAGTTGTAAATACAATGCTCATGCATTTATTTATTTTCTTTTTCATTTTCCCAGTTTAACGCAATAATATCGACTGAAGAGAAACTTATTCTTAATCTTTCTCTCTGATCTTTGATGAAATTTCAAAGACATCTTTACATTCTTGGATTAAACAGAAGTAATCGGATTATTTTCTAACTCATCTGATTTCACACTAAATCGTAAATAAACAGTCACCTATTTTTTTATATTCGTATGTACGTGTTTATGTAAGTTCATATATGTGGATACATATATGTATACGTGTGTCCATGTGTGTGCATATATATATATATGTCTGAGTATATATACACATACATATGAGGTGTGTTTATATTGTGCCTGCATCTCTGCGTTTGTGTTATATTAAATCTGCAATGAACGATTTTACTTTTTATTACTACTAATACATACTTGTTGATGCAGGAAATTCAATCTGTCAATCAATATTAAAATTATATATATACATACATATATGTATATATATATATATATATATATATATTATATATATATATATATAATATATATAATATATATTATTATATTATATATATATATATATATATATTATATATATATATATATATTATATATATATATATATATATATATATATATATATATACACTTCAGAAATTGTTTTCTTTTAAATCAAACTCTGGGATTCTCAAAAAAGTGTAGTTAGTTATCACTCAAAATTTTCTACACTACATCACGCTTATTTATATTTTATTCTCATAACATTTATGACGTATTTTATTCAATCTTGCGCAGAAAATTTCAATTTCCTATGTAATATCTATCGATTTGTATAAATAAACACACGCGGGCACGCACACATACACAGATATATATATATAAAAATGATACAGATTTTAAGAAACAAAGACCGTAATGGTGTTAAGGGGAAAGTAGAACAAAATGAAGAAAATGCACACCAGGTTTGAGTGTAATGGCTTTTTTTAGAAGGAAATATACATACGAATATATGGGTTGAAGTTATATTAAGATGCGTAGGGATAATTATGAAATGTCATACCGGTTTTGCGATAGGTGGTCAGTGATTGTAAATCAACACCGTTTGCCAACCGGTGTTGAGTATAATCATATACCTAAGTGAAAAACATGGATGTAAGGGAACTAAACATTTCTGAAAGTGATGTACATACAATTACTGGAACTTAAGATAGTATCTGAGATATACATAAGGTTATTGATAATAGGTAGGATAGTAGTGTCCTGTATTGAGTTGTTTGTTCATATTAATTTGTCGTTGATATTTATCAATAAAAGTTGCCTCTCTATTTAATTTTGTTGCACTGAGGCGTCCTCGGAACATTGGGGAAAAGGAAACATTAGGTCGTTTGTTTTGAAGTTCTTAGAAAGTCTGTCTATGTGTTCACTGACCTGTATCTGTCGATATTGTGGTAAGCGGATTTTTTCCTTGTGTAGCGTTGTTTTTCGTCTGAGGGACATTCGTGCTTGTCATATATAGTGGTATCTGCAACCTCAGTAGGTAATAACATAAATTAAATTTTCAGAGTCACAGGTAAAAAGTTACCTTTATTTTAAATATTTCACCTTGTTTGAAGTGAAATTCCGCACCCTTCAAATGGTGGGGGTATGTGCCATAGTTAAGACGTCCGCATTCCTCAAGTTTTGGCTCCTTTGCTAAGGGATATAAGTTTGCGCCGGTTAGTATTCTTTTCAATTATTCCGATTGTATTTTGCTCTTGATATATTTGTGTTAATCCAAAATTTCGTTCCTTGTCTCTTGTGAGAATAGATAGATTTTGGAGGATGATATTAAATGCATCATTGTTTCTTGGGTTGTGTGTGGAGATATAAGGATGTACTTTTAAATCTGGTGTGACGTGATGTTTCGGTTAATTTTCCTTAATGTCTATATGTCTATATTCTTTGCTCGTTTGATCCCATTATCTATAAATGATATGGAATAATGTCTCCTGGTTAGTTCACGGAGTCTAAGTTCGCATGTATTGCTATTCGCACTTATGGTACAGATTCGTTTCGGTAGATTATAAGGTATATTAATTTTTAAATGTTATGAGTTGAATAATATATATTGTTTTGAATCTGTGTGTTTATATAAGATATCCGTTTCAATGTGGTTATTGACTATTTTAATTACAATGTCAAAAAGAGTCGTTGTTTATTGCAGTGTCGAATGATGAATTGTATGTTTCTATTGATATTGTTAATCATTATTTTGAAAACGAGGATTTTGTCCATATTTTCGTTCCAAAGTATAAAACAATA
Source organism: Octopus sinensis (assembly GCF_006345805.1). Taxonomy (NCBI): domain Eukaryota; kingdom Metazoa; phylum Mollusca; class Cephalopoda; order Octopoda; family Octopodidae; genus Octopus; species Octopus sinensis. The sequence continues at coordinate 149,283,806 of NC_042997.1, forward strand.
ATCCAAGTACCTTTTCCAGTGGTCCTTTAAATAGAAATACGGTCCCTTCACTTATTGTTTTCGGGAGATGGTTAAACATGTCTAGATCATCTCTGGTAGAACTTTCAACAATTTCAAAAATGGATCAAGTAGGATGCTGAGGAAATAGCTCAAACTGTGAGTTTCACAAGCTGGGCCAGCAATGATGGGTCTTAGTTTGAGGTCAGTGGAGAGGGTGACATTAATGTATAAGTTTGATGATTCTTTGCAAGATTAATTTTTGAACTTTTATGTATTTTGAGTATAGCGTAGAAAAGACTTGGTTTTTATTTGAAATTGGATAGATAGTCGATTTCTTTTTTTGTAAAGTCCTTGCCATCTATTTGTATTATCGGAGATAAGTTTCTTTAATGTCGTCTATCTTCTCATAGTAGGTATTGCTTTCCAACATGGATAGTATTACACTTTTATAGTACTCTGTGTCCATCACTGCTACACATTTCTTTTATCGGCTTTTTTTATAATCAGACTTATATCATTTTGTAACTCGATTAGGTGTTTCCGTTCCTTTGAGTTGAGGTTGGATTTCTTTGTTTTTGTAGAGCATTCAATGGAAAATTGATAATGTCTTCATAAAAGTCATCAAGTGCTTTATTTCTACTTATTGTTGGAAAGAATTCGGTTTTGTCTTTCACTAGTCAGTCATCTTTGTTTTTGTAGTTACGAAGTGTTTTTATGTAACGTAATTTTCGGAAGAAATTCATAATATTTTCCTTGGCTTCATTCTGGTTAGTTTTGCGAGGGGTTGGTGTAAAATTCAAACCTTTCGCTAAAATATTAGTTCGTGTGTTCATCAGAATTTTCTTTGATAGATTGATTACTTTTAGTTCTTCGTGTATGTTTTGTTCGACTTTACGCCTCTGTTTCTCTAATTTAGGTCTAAAAGATGTTTGTAGAAGGGGGAATGTTGTGGGAGGTCTGTATTGTATTTAGTTGTGTGTGGAAAAATTGAGTGAGAGGGACGTCTGTGGTAGTATGTTTGCTGTGGTCTGACTGTGTAGTGGACAAGATTATGGTTATTCTGAGGGTAACTATAGTTAATGTGGTTTAGGTTAGATTTATTAATTTTGTTATGAGGGAAGATGTGAAAGTTATGTTGTCTGATTGTGTCTTGTTGGGCCTTTAAAGTATCCTTGTTAAGAGTTAAGTCTCGGGGGCAAATTTTCCAATTGCATGTTAACTGATGGGGCGGGGGGGGGATTGTTGGGTAATGGTTCTTGAAAATTTTGGTTAGCTGGAAGATTTCTAGGGGACCTTGAAAATGACGGATTTTCTATTTTAAGTGGATGTTCTATAAGTAGTGTGAAAGCGGTTTGCTCGTAATTGAAAGGTATGTTCAGGGTTCAGTAGCGTTGTGTCCCCTAGATTGTCTCTTGTTTGAGGTACGAAAATGTGAAGTCATTTCTGAGTGGGTTTTCGTTTTCTTTTTCTTCAGCAAGGGGTTATCCGAAATGTATTCTGTGTATGAACTGTAGTTCATAAATTTGGAAGAAATTAACTTGTTTTTCCCAGTGTTGTAGGGAATTGATTTCTTCACCTTCACATGTTGTTTCTATAGTTTGAAAACACTATCCAAGAGTTGTCCATTAGAATGTTTACTTAGTTCAGAAGACATTTGCTCATTCATGTTTTAAAGTTTTTGCTCATTGTTTATAGCTCTGAGTTAAAATATTCGATTTCTGTCTTAATTTTTTCTACAGGTAATTTCTCCCTTAGTTTTCATTGTTGGTCCTGTCTGTTTAGTATTGTTTTAATTTGAAATATACGTGGCAGGATTAGTGGAGGAGA
>NC_042997.1:149290632-149295632 GCF_006345805.1 Octopus sinensis
AAAATACAGCAATGACCCAAAACATGTATGTCGTCAAATACTTTACGCACCCTGTATATATGTGTGTGCTCGTGCGCGTGCGTATTCTTAATTTAGATCTCAGGGAGATTCAACGTAACATAGAATGAGACCGAGTTGGCCCTTTCAAATGCAGGTAATACTCGTGTTTGCCTGCTAAGTTGACTAGGCCAATGTGAAATAAAGCGTCTTGCTGAAGGATACAAGGTGCCGCCGGTAAACGAACTCTCGACCTTACGATCGTGAGACAAATACTCATAGCCACTGAACCACGCGCCTTCGTGTGTGTAGGCATATGACTTAGTGGTTAGAGTATCGGGCTCACAATCATGAGGTAGTGATTTCGATTTCCAGACCCCAGTGTGTGTTGTGTTCTTGAGCAAGACACTTTATTGCTCGTTGCTCCAGCTCACTCAATTGTAGAAACGTGTTGCGACGTGACTGGTCCGAAACTACATCAGCCTTTGCCTCTCTGTTGGATGACATCAGTGGCTTTGAGAGGGGAGCCTGCTTTGCATGGGCGACTGCTGGTCTTCCATAAACAACCTTGCTCGGACTTGTGCCTGGGAGGGTAACTTGGTAGGTGCAATCCCATGGTCAGTCATGACCGAATGGGGGTCACTGATATATATATATATATATGTATTTGTATGTGTGTATGTATGTATGTATATATATATATATATATATATATACACATATATATATTTGTATGTATGTATGTATGTATATATATATATAATATATATATATATATATTATATATATATATATATATATATATATATTATATATATATATATATGAGATATATATGTGTGAAGAGAGGAGAGAGAGAGAGAGAGAGAAAGACACACATATACAAACAAAAATTTCAATTTTGTTCTTTTGTCCATTGAATATATATCGTATGTTACTCTATATTCTGTACCATTATAATTACTTTTGAAAAAAACCTCGAATATTTATTTTCTCAGTTATGGAAATTTACTTCGAGCGTATTGAGATGTTATACTCTTCATTTTATAGAGCTTAAAGCCTCTAAAATATTTGAGATAAGAGGCAAACGTACAATCTCATTTTAAACAAATAAGTTTACTTGTTGAGGCATTCATAACATTATTCAGTAGATAATGTGTGACACACTCTCAAATCTTGTCTTGTATGGAGAGTTTTAATTCTGAATTCAAAATGGCAATAGATATTAAAATGTAAATAAAATTTGAAAACAGAAATCTTTTCTGTATGGTTTGCCTTCTTATTCTCTATCACCTCTATCTCCTCTCCTTGTGTATGTTTGCGTGTTTGTGTACACACACACACACACACACACACACACACACACACACACACATAAATATATATATATATATATCGTTCACTAATCCGTTAAAATATGATCTACGAAATATGTACTCCATCCGGTGAGAGATAAGTATTGTTAAATGTACGCAGTTTATAGCTATGAACTACTAAAATTTTCATACATTGGAGATGTATTCTTGGTAGGCTCATAATTATATATCGTGTACTTTAAACTACATATATATGTGTCCGTGTTGCTTTTTGAGTACATATGTGTATGTGTGTGTGTGTATGCTCATATATATGTATAGTAAAATTACTTTGTGAATTGTATAGGCAGTAGTTTGAAGTGCTTAGATAAATGCCCGAGACACAAGATATAAAAAAATATTAGGCAGGTAATAATTGATCCAGATGAAGTTACAAGGTGGCAGAAGTATAGAGACTAAATGTAATATAGAGTACCTAAATGTTCTCTCTAATCATCCTAGATCAGCCCTCAACGGTATGGTAAAAGCTATCTCGGTAAGAATTCCAAATTTATCAGCGAATGAGGAGATATTCAATACTCACGCTCTGTATTATAACCAAGCTCTAAAACTAAGTGAATTTTAAAAGAGAAATATTTTACACCCATGATACAATTCTTAAGACCAAAATTGTAAATATCTTGAACGGAACTGGCTCACAATGTGTCAATTAAAGAAATGAAAAAGCAGTGTATGGATGCGGCCCATATTAATAAAATGGTATTTAGGAATTCACATAAATTAAACCCTATATCTTCAATCAAGCTAATCAGACCAAACATTCAAATTCTAGGAAACGTGAAATTATATGGTTTGCTCCGCCATTCCCTCTTCAGGACAAATCTTTACCAGAATTATATTTTTAAATATTGAAGGAAAATGTCCTTAAAAATCATAAATATTGTTCTATTTTAAATAAATCCTCTGTGAAATTGTCGTACTCTACTACTCCGAATTTAGGTTCCATTATAGCTTCCATTATTAGATCTAAAGTCAGACTTAGGAAATTTACCCACAGAAATCTTTATAATGAACTTTATAACTCCAAAACTGATACTAGCTCTAATGTAAATATTACGCCAGGTCATCCCCTGACAGTCGACGGTAATTTAACCTCTAGTGATCGGAAAATTAATGCGGATGCGGGAAGAAAAAATATGTAATTGCCGAATTAAGGAGTCATCTCCGCTAGCTGTATCCTGTTTATGTAGTAATGTAATGTGTAGGTTTTCTGTGCAGATCCTTACCACACAGAGGGTAAGAGTTTATATAGAAAGCATTATAGACGTTAAACGTCGTCATAGGGCATATTTGAATTATTTTACTAACGTAAAATACAAATTTTCTACAACGCTAGCGACTTATGTACAAGAATTTAAGCTAAGAAATATACCATACTCATTATCTTGGTCTGTAATAGCAGGAACCCCTCTATACAATACAATTATGCTTGTATGTATATTGTGTTTATTAGAGAGTCCATGAATATTCTTCGTCGATATGACTACATCATTAAATAAGATCTGGGATGCTATGTATTTCTGTACCCATAGACAACGTTCAGCATTTAATTATTTCGATAAACCTCGATAAATTAACCATTATATTTCTAATAATCTATCACTTAATCTCTATATTCCTGTTACTCTGTAACTTCACCTTGATCAAATATTACCTGCTTAACATTTAAAACATTTTTCTAAATTGTATTTCCCAAAATTCCTGCTACAACATTTCCTCTTCCTGTTAATAAGTGCACCACCCTATATAACTAAATCTCATTTACCCATTACAATAAAATGTGAATCCTGAATAATATGCCCCCTCTGATGAAGGTGGCAGTATCCAAATTTTGGAGTGAAAATACCCTTAGAATTTTTGGATTACTGTGCTCCTGAAACGGTTGTAAGAGGACTACAACCAACAATTTATCGAAACAGGATTACCTATATTCTTGGATCAGTTACCTATATTTTCTGAAGAATCTAATCTCCACGCTATGATATTTTATTCGCTCTTTTCGAAATGCTTTATTTTATACACCTTCTCGTAAGAGCATCTTTATTTTTAAATATTTTTTACAACCCCATTCTACAACGCCATTTACTACGATTGTAATTCTAATTGTATTTCTGAATGTCAATCTATATATAGTTTTATACATCCACACTTTTATAACTCAATCTCATTCCTCTATTTATATATGTATATTTATTTTTTATATATTTATATATTCTTAGATTTTTAATATGTTTTAATAGTTTAATGAATGATAGAGCTGTATATGTAAAAACTAATATACATCGATCCATGGCGAAATATATGTTTATATAAATTGATGAACTATTTCAATTCTCCTTAACATTTTTAATATGTACATAAATATATACATACACACACTAGCACACTCTGGGTGAGATTTGTAAATTGTCGGAATTTTATTTCGGCCGGGCGCCTTGTGTGTGATTTGTTTTGGTCGACTACACAATACAGTAGGGTCTGTTGAGCACCGTCTGTAAGAATGACAGCACAGTGATGCAGTTCACTCTGCCAGAATTTTGGAAACAACATGCAGCACTGCTTCGCATTCACACCGGGAGATCCAATACGAACATTTCGGCATCAATCTGAGAAGAAGGCAACCTGAGGACATGTGCCGAGAGTGGTGAAAATCAAATTATCAGTCACCTTCATGGTTTTTGGAGTGATCAATCTTGATGGTGACGTTATGCCCCCCATTCATCATCCCACATGGCCTCAGACTCAACAAGGAGGCCTACATCAAGTGCCTGGAGGATGGAGTGCTGAAAGACCCTATATCTGGCAATAGGACTCTGCACCGTGCCACACAAGCAGGAGAACGCATTCATGGTTGTCAGATAATTTCTGTGAACACACGAACCCTAACTTTTGGCCACCTAACTCCCCAGACTGAAAACCATTTGATTACTATGTATGGGGCGCAGTTGGGCGAGAGACCAACAAAACTCCTTGTAACATCAAAGAGGAACTGAAGGCAAGAATTATGGCAGCATTCGCCAACCTAAACAAGGAAGGCCTTCAGAAGAGTTGCGGGAGATTCTGACGTCGTCTGGAGGCTGCGGTTGAAACCAATTGTAACTTTATTGAATTAATTTACTCTGTAGAATTTCAAGATATTTTTATGTAATTTTGGTAAATATATCTGTTAAAATGAGATGTCAGTGTCATTTACATTTATGCGTAATTTAGACGACAGTTTATTAACTGCACCCTTGTATATTATATTTGTAAATATATATAAATATATATACATATGTGTGTGTGCGTGCGTGTGTGTGTGTGTGTGTATGTGTGTGTGTGTGTGTGTGTGTGTGTGTGTGTGGTGAGCTGTCAGAAACTTTAGCACGCTGGGTGAAACTTTTCAACGATTGCAATAATTTTAAATGCACACCCAAGAATGAACATCTATCATTTTCCAAATGAACTTAAAGATATCGAATGGATTTTATTTTTAGTTGTTATTATTATTATAATTATCATCATCATCATATATAAGGCCCCGAATTGGCACAACTGTTAACACTCTGGATGAAATATTTATCAGTATTTCGCCCGTCACTGCTTTCTGGCTTTAAATTCCGCCGAGGTCGGCTTTACTTTCCATCC
>NC_042997.1:149300632-149303132 GCF_006345805.1 Octopus sinensis
TATATATGTGTGTGTGTATGTGTGTGTATCTGTATATATATAATATATATGTGTGTGTGTGTGTAAATATATATATATATATATTTGTTTATGCGTTTATGAGTGTATATATATATATATATATATATATACTCACATACATAAGACACGTACACACACACATACACACATATATAATTGAAGCTACGTACGTATATCATTCGAACGTTATCGAATTGCAGGCATATGACCATTTGTTGTCTACTATAATTTATTCATTATGAATATTTCTGACAGCTATTGATGACGCTTATATTTATTGATAATAACTTATAAATACTTACTTAGCACACAAGAGACTTCCTGTCAATTTTTGTAACAAAACAAATCTTAACTCTAAATCGATGAGATTAATGCAGATTTGTAAACTTGAAGCAAACTAACGAAAATAACTTATACCCATAAGAACATTTGGATCACTTATTGCTTAACAGACTTTATATTGCATTTCGATTTGGTTGGCTATGTAACTATATATCTTATGGGGACAATATTACATTTCAAAATATATTTTCAATTAATTATTATAGAAAATTATTGTAGTCAGGTATATTGAGATTAAACGTCGCATTGAGTTACGAGATTCAAAAATTATTGATAGAAATTTACGTTCAGCGTTTATGAGAACTAAGAGTTAGATATATCAGTCAAATTCCACTCGTATTTCCAAGTACTGTTGTGAATAACGAAGAATATTTTATTAATCATATACAGACACACACAGAGAAATATATAAGTATATGTAGTTAGATAACTAGAAATGTGTGCACATATGTGTTTGTTGGTGTGTGTGTGTGTGTGTTCGTCTGCGTGTATGTTCGTGCATGTGCGTTTGTATGTCGGTTTGAATTTGCTTAATGAACTTCGTAGAACGAAAGAAATGATGAATGACCTTAATATTCGATATTCATTGGGGGTACCAGTAAAAGTTTCTACATCATTACACATACACAATCTGTTGGTTTCAGATACTCAGAGCTACTAATATGCTTATAGTATTCTTTTATTCCTTTACTTGTTTCGATCATTTGACTGCGACCATGCTGGAGAGCCGCCTTGAAAGGCTTTTTAGCCGAAGATATCAACCCCAGAACTTATTCTTTATAAACATAGCAATTATTCTCTCGGGTTGCTTTGCCAAACCGCTAGTATTACGGGGACATCGGTTGTCAAGCAATAGTGGGAGTGGGGTGACAAACATAGACACAAAGACAAAAATATATATATATACATATATACTCGACAGGCTTCTTTCAGTTCCCGTCAACCATATCCAAGCAGTACTTTGATAGCAAGTTGCCCCTCAACTGTACAGAATGACTACACAGTATCAGGGTACGATACATCCATAAACGAAAATAGCAAACCTACTAACACATCAAATCTAACCCTAAGTATATGTGTATAGGGGTATGCATATACATACATACGTGTGCGTTTGTGTGTGTATATATGTACGTGTTGTTTATATGTGTGCGTGAGTATGTATTTTTGTCGTGAAATCCAGATTTCACTTCGGTAATTTCAATATGTGGATATAGTGTAAAATAAAATATAATCCAAAAAAGACGACGAAGAGAAAGTAATGACCAGTTACAATTGTTCCTTTACAAACTCTGTTTTAATGCCAATGTAGTTTTTAACACCATTACCTAATTTAATTATATTTTCAATTTTAAATCCGTGTTCATACAGTTTTCAAAATCGTATGTTAATTATCTATTTTAAATATCTCTTCTGTTTTCTCCTTATCTCTTTAATTAGTCATTTCCTTTTTTACTTCTTCGCACCCTTCACTACAAATGCTATATCTTTTCTGCATTAGCGTGTTGGGATCAAAGGTCTCTAATAAATTTTCTGGTTTTCTCAAGTGCCATTTTCCCACTACACCACATATTGCGATTAATTGCACGTATCCCGTTTCCTTATTTACTTCGTCAACAGCAAACACCAGCACCAGAACCCACAGTAGCAGTAGCAGCAGCAGCACTACCACCATCACAACATTAACCACAATCTCGCAGACACCCACCAGCAGCAGCAACTACGCTAATACCATAGGCCATTACTAAGCAGCTGTCAATTCGTTCTTTGTACATTTCTCAACCCATCTCTAGCATCATTACTTCAATATGGATCTTTAATATGGATCCCAATCATATCATCTTGTATTTGTCGGGTTTGCTGTGATGCTTTCGGTGTCGATAACATAAGCACCAGTTAAGCATTGGAGTCGATGAAATTCGCTCTCCAGTACCTTGCCTGTGTCTACAGAATTTATCTCGCCAAGTCGATATAAACTCTACAGGCATAGAAGCGCAGTCAGTGGGGTTTGTCTAAGATTTGTGTAGAGCGACGAAACGGTTCTGCATGCGCACATGCAGTGTCCAAATATTACTGAATTGTGGAGTTATGTCGAGCAGATGATATCACGAGTGGGATGAATCCGACTATCACCTGA
>NC_042997.1:149308132-149318132 GCF_006345805.1 Octopus sinensis
TCTTAAAATTCTTTGGTCATAGAAGCAATGAATTATGGTTAATTTTTCGTGTCGCTCAATAGACAAAACTACTACACAATATGGCGTCAGTGAAAAACAAAATATATTTAGCAGTGCAGAAAAAAAAATAGCATTACATGAGATGGGGAATCATACACAATAGTGAATGTTTATATTGCTGTTCTTATGTTTTAAATAGGACAAGGAACATTATATATTTGTTTTATACATTTTATATTTCTTTTGCAATGCTTGTTATTTTCTGAGGAAAATCACGTGGCAGAGAAGATTCAAATTACAACAGAGATACAAGACATTATGAATATACGATCACATATGCATAAACATTCAAGGAAAAACAATGAATTATCACTTACGCATACACATCTATAACTACAAATAACTTCCAAAAGAATGCACATGTTAAAAATAAAACAATGGAATGTGGTGCATTATATTTTCTTTCCAATCAGAGATTTTAAAATCCTAAAAGCTGAAAACTTGTTTTCTTATAATCATAAAGTGTATATGTAAGCATGTATGCATATATACATATATATATATATATATATATATATATATATATATACATGCGTATATACGATTATGGGTATGTTCATAATGCATACGTTTGGACACACACACATACAAACGCATACGCAAGCACACGTATAAAAAATATATATTTATATATGCATGTAGATAGACAGAGATAGATACCCGCACAGGCGTGCGTGTACTAACGAGAAAGTTCGAATATGTTATAAAGAGAAAGAGAATAAAATGTTAAGAAAAATGATGGTACATAAAAGTTAAAAGTATAGCGTTTTCAAGAAATACATCTAACAGTGAAATAATATCAAGTCACATTCTGTGCTCGGAGAACAGTACAAGTAAATATGCAATTTCGTAATACACTGCAGATTTGCTTATTCTCATGAATGCACGTAGAGTCAATAATTGTACACACACACGAACACACGAACACACGCACACACACATGAAAACGCGAGCGCATCGCATGTGCACGCATACCCACGCGCAAACACACACACGTACGACTGAACGTAGGTATGTATATACAAACAAAAATATATATACATATATATTTAATCTATCTAACTATCTATCTATCTATCTATATATATATCCATCTATTTGTCTATCTATCTCTCTCTCTCTCTCTCTCTCTCTCTCTCTATATATATATATAATATATATATATATATATATATATTCTTTTATTTGCTTCATTCATTTGACAGCGACCATACTAGAGCACCGCCTTTAGTCGAGCAAATCCAATCCAAGTCTTACTTGTTGTAAGCTTAGTCATTATTCTATCCGTTCTTTTTTCGGAACCGCTTAGTTACGGGGACATAAAAACACCAGCATCTGTTGTCAAGTGATAGTGGGGAGGGGGACAAACGAAGACATACAAATATATACATAGGCATACATATATATATATATATAAATATGATATATATATATAATATATATATATAATATATATATAATATATATATATGTATATATATGTATATATATATATATATATATATATATATATATATATATATTCCACCTGCCTTCGTCTTTTGTCTACTTTCATAAAGCTTCACGTTATATATATATATATATATATAAGTAATACTAAGCAATAAAGGGTTTAGCAACGAATTGCCTTACCACATACCGAATTTAGAAATAGCAGTCAAAGAGTTATAGCTATTTCTTCTACTAAAAAGGGAGATCTCAGTAAAAACAGCAATTGGAAGGCAGACACAAACAGGTAAGAGAGAATGAATTGACGGCAATCTATCATACATTTTAAGTATCTACGGACGTACGTTTCGAAATCAAGTTTTTAGGAAAGCATAAGAATTAAATATTAAATATTAAATAATTCTATCTTACCGAAACTTTTCTCTTCAGCGTAGTAGAATACTATAATCATAAATGATTATATATTAAATTTTGAGATACTAGAAGGCACCAACTCAACTCAGTATCAGAGCTAGCTAGAATCCGCAACCAGTATCACCAAATTCAATGTGTGAATGAAACGATTGTGTCACCAGCCCCTTCCCACCCGCGTGTAGCCAAAACAAGATGCTGTGGTCATCTACTGAGATAAAATATGGTTATCCGTAATAATGAAGGGTGAAATTAATTAATTTGGAATAATTATCAATTACACCAAGTAGTCTTCGGCATGTAAAAGCCTCATTCGAGGAAAATTTAAGTAATACTAAGCAATAAAGGGTTTAGCAACGAATTGCCTTACCACATACCGAATTTAGAAATAGCAGTCAAAGAGTTATAGCTATTTCTTCTACTAAAAAGGGAGATCTCAGTAAAAACAGCAATTGGAAGGCAGACACAAACAGGTAAGAGAGAATGAATTGACGGCAATCTATCATACATTTTTAAGTTATCTACGGACGTACGTTTCGAAATCAAGTTTTTAGGAAAGCATAAGAATTAAATATTAAATATTAAATAATTCTATCTTACCGAAACTTCTTTTCTCTTCAGCGTAGAATACTATAATCATAAATGATTATATATTAAATTTTGAGATACTAGAAGGCACCAACTCAACTCAGTATCAGAGCGAGCTAGAATCCGCAACCAGTATCACCAAATTCAATGTGTGAATGAAACGATTGTGTCACCAGCCCCTTCCCACCCGCGTGTAGCCAAAACAAGATGCTGTGGTCATCTACTGAGATAAAATATGGTTATCCGTAATAATGAAGGGTGAAATTAATTAATTTGGAATAATTATCAATTACACCAAGTAGTCTTCGGCATGTAAAAGCCTCATTCGAGGAAAATTTAAGTAATACTAAGCAATAAAGGTTTAGCAACGAATTGCCTTACCACATACCGAATTTAGAAATAGCAGTCAAAGAGTTATAGCTATTTCTTCTACTAAAAAGGGAGATCTCAGTAAAAACAGCAATTGGAAGGCAGACACAAACAGGTAAGAGAGAATGAATTGACGGCAATCTATCATACATTTTTAAGTTATCTACGGACGTACGTTTCGAAATCAAGTTTTTAGGAAAGCATAAGAATTAAATATTAAATATTAAATAATTCTATCTTACCGAAACTTCTTTTCTCTTCAGCGTAGAATACTATAATCATAAATGATTATATATTAAATTTTGAGATACTAGAAGGCACCAACTCAACTCAGTATCAGAGCGAGCTAGAATCCGCAACCAGTATCACCAAATTCAATGTGTGAATGAAACGATTGTGTCACCAGCCCCTTCCCACCCGCGTGTAGCCAAAACAAGATGCTGTGGTCATCTACTGAGATAAAATATGGTTATCCGTAATAATGAAGGGTGAAATTAATTAATTTGGAATAATTATCAATTACACCAAGTAGTCTTCGGCATGTAAAAGCCTCATTCGAGGAAAATTTAAGTAATACTAAGCAATAAAGGGTTTAGCAACGAATTGCCTTACCACATACCGAATTTAGAAATAGCAGTCAAAGAGTTATAGCTATTTCTTCTACTAAAAAGGGAGATCTCAGTAAAAACAGCAATTGGAAGGCAGACACAAACAGGTAAGAGAGAATGAATTGACGGCAATCTATCATACATTTTAAAGTTATCTACGGACGTACGTTTCGAAATCAAGTTTTTAGGAAAGCATAAGAATTAAATATTAAATATTAAATAATTCTATCTTACCGAAACTTCTTTTCTCTTCAGCGTAGAATACTATAATCATAAATGATTATATATTAAATTTTGAGATACTAGAAGGCACCAACTCAACTCAGTATCAGAGCGAGCTAGAATCCGCAACCAGTATCACCAAATTCAATGTGTGAATGAAACGATTGTGTCACCAGCCCCTTCCCACCCGCGTAGAAGAAATAGCTATAACTCTTTGACTGCTATTTCTAAATTCGGTATGTGGTAAGGCAATTCGTTGCTAAACCCTTTATTGCTTAGTATTACTTAAATTTTCCTCGAATGAGGCTTTTACATGCCGAAGACTACTTGGTGTAATTGATAATTATTCCAAATTAATTAATTTCACCCTTCATTATATATATATATATATATATATATATATATACACAGACATGCAACGGCTTTGGTCGGCCCGACGCTGTAGTAGAAGGTACTTGCCCAAGTTTCCACGAAGTAGGACTGACCCCGGAACCATGTGGGGAACCATGTAAGGAATCTACTTACCACACAGCCAATCTTGCCTCTATAAATATAAATATATTTATATGCATGCACGTGTATGCTTATGTGCCAATACATATATATGTATGCATGTGTGTGTGTGTTCTATGAAAGTGAGCTCATCGATGAACGTCATGGTTTACTACTACCAAACCTGAATTCAAACTAATAACGGAGGAAAACATCTCTTCGAACAACGCGATATTTATACATCCAGAAAAGATCGTACGAATAATGCATAAATCCCTGCGTATAAATATGGATGAATATGCAATTTATGCGATCTAAACACATGTCAAATAATTATTATGAATAAACCAACTATAAATAAACATAAAATTTGAATGTTCAAATTCTTAATTCCCCTTATTATATTGTAATTTACCTTCTAAGTAGCCAGGTAAAATGGGAGACACTATTGACAACCCAATAATTTATTTATATCATAATATAACATAATATACTGTACTATGAATATAATATAATATAATAAAATATAATACAAAAATCATTAAAAGACAAAATAGCCTACAATTTGTTTCGACTTATATACTACATTTGATGTATAAGAAATACATATCCATTTATATAAATCTCTCCAGAACTTTGGTTTATAGACAGACGAAATTCCGTGTGAAAGGACGGCTGGATTGTAAAATAATTAATTCGCGTGAGCGTTAAATTTTCAACTACCTAACAATTACAATTAAAAAACAACAAAATTATAACGGAAAAATCATTAAGTAAATAGAATCTACAACTATCGAAATATATTTCTATATATCTCATGTAATATTAATACAAATTCGTTTAGGTCGAAGACAATCGTTGGATATTATAAAAAACATACAACAACAATATATAGGTATATAAATTAAGTATCAGGGTCTTACTTAATCTAGAGACTGCAATAAATCGAGTAAATAAATATAAATGAAAATATACTATTATATTAGATAATAACTCCTCTTTTATTTAAAGTTATTGATATACAAAAATTCTTTAAAGTAACTAACAAAAATGTTCTTTATTTATTTAGTTTATCGGAGCGAGAATTCCGTAAGAAATACGAGGAGAAACCTAACAAAAATGTTCTTTATTTATTTGATTTATCGGAGGGAGAATTCCGTAATAAATATGAAGATAAACTTAGGTACAATAGCTACAACCTATATTAACCCATATATATAGAGAGAGTTAAGCTATAATAATGGATATCAAAATATTTCTAGTTTTTCAGAAGTAACCAGATTTGAAATTACTTAATGGTTCACAGTAACTAAACAGTAAAATGTCTGTATATACATCTTATAGAAGGGAGAGCTCAGCAAATAAAATAAATAAAGATAAACAAAACTAAGGATTGAGCACCGATCCTCGGGAAATTTGATTAATATTATTTTTTAGATAAAGGACTATAAATAATATATAACCAAATGTTGTTAATTATTTGCAGAATTAACAAAATTATATTGTTGTAATAAGAAAACTAGTTATAAAATATACAATACTGTAATAATTATTGTGGTTATTAAATTTAATTAGTAAGTCAAATAAAGCTTTTCATTTATCATTATCATTATAATAATTATTATTATCATTCTTATCAATTAATTAATAAATTAAATTAATGTATTTATGCATATAATTATTTAGTATAATGAATATATCTTATTTTAAATATGCAATTAATGTTAAATTACTAATATAATTACGTATTTTACAGTAACTGCAAGAATTTGCGCTAGAAAGATTCAAAATATTCTGAATTGGGCATGATAGTGGGTTAACCAAAAACGGGGAGAGGAATATAAATACCAAAAAAAATAATGGATTAATTCGGTTTTACTTGTGACCTACCGTTGTTTTGAATTTGCTACTGACAGGGGTCTATGTTTGTGGTGCTGGGCTGGTGCTTGGAATGTGACCCGGGTGCCGAGGAGGTGCAGCTCGAAAATGTTTGAGAAACAGTGGCTTACATTCCCGTTGATTTTTGGTTCCGATGATGATGGAACACCGCCACTTGGTCCGGTCTCGGTCATGAGTTTCAAACGATTTATGATCAAGTCCAATAGTTTTCAGTGTTTTGAGTTGGCTCGACTAATTTGGAAATCAATGCTTGTAGTAATGTGCTTACACTTACACACACATACACACACACACACACACACACACACACACACACACACACACAAACTCACCCACACACACACACACACCAACACACACACACATACACACAGTCACACGTACACTAACACACGCTCTCAAAACATTTAATTGTCAAGACTTATAATACTCTCTCAAAGGAATAGTCGATATATATCGTTGGCTATTACTGTGTGGTTGACTAATGAATCAACGAAGGGAGCCAACTAGTGTGGTATTTTGCATGGCTTAAGCGAGTAACTAACTGTTTTAGAAGGATAGACAACGGAGGATTCACAAAAGTATATTGATGTTTGCGATGTAAGTTGCTCTGGAAATTATCTATATTCTTTCTATTGCATTGTGTGTACGAAATTAATGAAGATATAAATTGTAAATTCATAGACTCAATTCATGAACAAATGATACAGTTTAATTAACAACAAAACGAAAGCCTGGATTCCAGTGTTCCCACGTACACACACACACACACACACACACACCACACACACACACAGAGACACACACACACAGATGCACACACACAAACACACACATACACATATGTATATGCGCAAATACACTGACGCTAAGAAATAGAATGATACGAATTTTAATGTTTTCAACACAGGTGCCACACTTCGTTGGAAATTTTGTTCAATGAAGGTTAAACATATGAATATATATCTGAACATGCATATACACATCATATTGGATTTCGAACGCAAGGATGCCCATATTACTTTACTCCTCCTGGCATATAATATATGATATAAATATGTATATATATATATATATATTATATATATGTATAAATGTGTGTATATATATATATATACATGCGTGCATACATACATACATAAACATAATATATATATATATATATATATATATATATATATATACACATAGATACATACATACATATATATATATATATATATAATATATATATATATATTATATATATATATATATGTATATATATATATATCTTTTTAAAAACTTTTTATAAAAATGTGCATCATTAGAAAGCAATTTGAGACTGCTTATAATTTTACTTTAAATTTCATAGAACTCACTCTTACTACTTCATGAGGATAGACACACTCTCTAGGATGTCTGGAAAACATATATGTGATTTAGCTGATGAATACTGGACATTTGTATTTGCTGCAATAGTTGCAGCTTTAAATAAAATTGTTCTTGGTATAAAACAATTTCACGAAAATACTAATCCATTCTTGTTGCTTTTTTCTTGGTTATATATGTATATATATATATTTCTATGCTTAGATGAGAATATGATAGTTTATGGCTGAAAAAGTAAACCTATTTCAGAAAACTGAACGTAGTAAAATATAACTTAATAGGCGCCAAATTTTCACAAATATTTACATATTTACCCCGACTATCTGTTTGCGAATCGACAGACGTTTATGAAACGTACAACATAAAATGCAGTATATACTAGACATAGCTTAAAAATATTTTTTGCTATCATAGTGGAGACTGTTTGACATAGAATACCTAAGAGACGTTATTAGATATTGATGTAACATGTGTTTAAATAATACATGGTGCTTAATGATTCGCGAGGTAATGATAAATATAATTTATTCTAGTTTTATCGCAGGCATCAGAACACACGCGTACATTAGGATGAAAACATTAAATATCTACAACACTTGTGGATATACGAATATATATATATATATATATATATATATGTATATATGTATGTATGTATGTATGTATGTATGTATGTATGTATGTATGTATGTATGTATGCATGTATGCATGTGTGTGTGTATATATGTATGTATATATGTATATATGTATATATATATATATATGTGTGTGTGGGTGTGTGTGTGTGTGTGTGTGTGTGTATGTATGTATGTATGTTTATTTTATATATTTGTGTGGCGGAGTGTATACAGATATATAAAATTAAGCAGGGATACTGTGAATTCCTCTTGTGTTATAGAAAGGAATATCGAGACAGAAATCACTTAGTGATTTATTGTCTGTAAAATGGATACAAAACCCCACTATCATTTTTTTTTGTTCATACACTTTATTAGAAAATATGTTTGTTTTTGCAAAGTGAGAAACACAAATGTTTTTAGTATTACCTAACAATGAATATTCCAAACTATTTTTATTGATCACAAGTAGAGGTTTGAACTCATATTTTATAGTCTCTTGCAATATATTTTTCCGTAAATTAGATTTTATTCGTTTCTCAGTTGAAAGTGATATCTAGTAAGCAAGCTAAGTATGCCAAATTCCAATGCCAGTTATAATTCCTAAATATAATGCTCAATAATGCATGTTCCCAGTTTATCTGCTCAGTAATCTATCACTTTATGTGAATCTGCTAGAGCTTCGACACCATCTCCTTAGAAATGTAAATAGAAAAGTGTATGTGAAAATCCATGGATTCGCCATTTGGATAAAGTTTATACAGATAATGTTTATATTACCGACAGAAAAATTATTCCGTAATGGGAGGTCATTTTCACTTGTTCTACATATTATGGGGAAAAATGTGCATGAGAAACTAGTTTTTTCGAGGTACTGATTAATTTCAGTTTGGAATCTATCTGAACATTAACAGTCCTCATTAAGCGAAATACATGGAACGCATAGAACTCATCATTGTAATCTATTTCATACGTGTATACACACACACACACACAAATATTTTATTGTAAAGCAGCTCAAAAATGATCTCCGCCATTAGCCGCATCAGGAGGACGGTAAGCACTGCCAATGATCACATGCACTATTAGTGTATCGCACATTTTGTTGGAGTCGGAGTGGAGGACATTTGTTGGTAGGTCTTCACGCACGTAGAGTGCTACTCCTCCTTGTTTGTGTATTCTGCGATCGATTGCGCCGCACACATAGTTTCTCTCTCTCTCTCTCTCTCTCTCTCTCTCTCTCTCTCTCTATATATATATATATATATATATATATATATATATATATATATATATATATATATATATAATATAATATAATATAATTGTTAAAAGAACAACCAACGTTAAGGCAAAGAAAACATCTCAAGTTGTGTACAATATCATTATTGGAAAATATTTGAAGTTTTACATATATTTTGGGGGAATATACCCGAGTATGGGATATTCCTTCTTCGGTGACAAATAGGGGAAAATAGAATGGTACATATTAATGAGATGACTACACTGAGGAAGTGATTAAAGGAATAAGGAGATGGAGAGAGAGATGAGAGAAACAAAAAAGGCATAAAAAATGTATAATTTAGCTTCATCATGTTGCAGAAACAAGTGCTTGATTCCTTAGGTCGTATCCTGAGTATATCCATGGATATAATACCTTGGAGGTAATCCTGTGTAGGCCCACGTAGGTTAAGGTCTCGATATGGTACGGACCTTAGAGAAAAACGGGTACGGATATCTCAAAGTTAAATGGGAAATTAGCAGATTCAGGATACTCAAGATACCCCCTAAGGACTCAAGCTTTGGTTTCTGCAACATCAAAGCTAAATTATAAGATTTTATGTATTTTGCCATTAATCTCCTCGCTCCCGATCTCCCTAGTCCTTTAATCACATGCTCTGTGTAGTCATCTCA
>NC_042997.1:149323132-149363132 GCF_006345805.1 Octopus sinensis
ATATTATATTATATTACAATATATCATAACATTAAATTATATTGGGTTGAGGCATAATCTTTGGGCGTTTATTTAAAAAATTATTAGAAAGAAAAGAAAACTACTACAAATTAATCAATAATATACTCTCCGTTGTTGTTTACGACTTCCTCCCATCATTCAATGTGTTTTTCGATGCCTCGGCGATAGAAATCTCTCGGCCTTGATTCAAAGAATTCGTCCAACCAAGCCCTCAAGTCCACATCATTATTGAACGATACACTGCGCCAAGAGTTCGAAAACGGTCGAAAGATTTGAAAATCTGACGGTGCCAAGTTTGGAAAGTATAGAGGATAAGGCATCACTTTCCATTCCAGTTCTTGAATCGCAGGTTTTGAAGATGAAGGTCTTGTTTTTCTCATGGAGTCACTTGGTTGGCGGAGCTGAGCCATCCTTTTCGCTGCTTCCTATTGACAAAAAGGAACCGAGTTTCATCGCCAGTGACAATGTGGTAAAGAAAACGCTGTTTGTAATCATGTGTTGAGCGATGTCGAGCGAGCAAACTGGAGGCAGTCGTAGAGCGTTGATTTTTATTGTTTTCGCTCAAAGTGTGTGACACCGAAGCACCGAGTTTTTGAACCTTGCCCTTTGAGTGATCGTTGTTAACCACATATTTTTCTCCTTTTTTTTATCACAATCCATCTGCTCCGCCAATTCTTTGGTCATTTGACATGGATTTTCGTGAAGAAGTTGATTCAATCGCTTTTCCTCGAAGTCAATCGGTCGACTACTGCGTGATCCATCGTTGAGGTCAAAGTTCCCATTTTTGAAACCTGAAAACCAACGACAGGCGGCACTTTGAGGTACTATTCCTTCTCCACACGCAGCACAAATCTCACGAGCAGCTCCGGTGACCTTAGCATCTCGAATAAATAGAAACAGCAAATGGTTGTCGACAATATTTTGTCGATAAGTTTTATCCGCTTGACATTTCATTTTAAAATCTGAAAATACTGAAAAATCAATAGAATAAAAAATCAAAACACTGTCTTGTAAAGCAAAGAATTCTCTTTTAATTAACATGAAACATTTTGTCAATGCGTTTAATTGTTTTTTTTTTGTTTTGTTTCAATCATTTGACTGCGGTCATACTGTCATCTCTAATGTCCCTGCTGTAAGGCTCCACTTTCACACACGCTAGCTTAATTCGTGCTTATTCGAAATAGACCCTTTGTTATGTCCTGTTATTTGCATTTGTACTTGTGTACCAATTCTCCGTTTTTTCTTCCTTGTTTTTGTTGTTTTCGTATACATTCGTTGCTTTCTGCCAAGGAACGTAATGCTCCAGTATAACCAGCCGAAATTACAAAGATAATCTGGAAATCGACTGAGGAAACTAAACTTCGAATGAACCATCCGTGTTTTTTCTTGTCCCTCTTTTGTACCATCTGTCTGAATGTTTTGTTGTCCCATTTTTTATTCCTTTTTATATACATATGGCGACGTAGGTACTCATTGGTTTCATATATATATATATATATATATATAATATATATATATATATATATATACATATCTATATACATACATGCGTGGATACACATATACATACTTTCATACATCCTGAGTTTCTGCTAAGCCATTGCATGTACCACGTCCTCGCGTTGTCTTTAGTTTTCGTTCTTTTGGGGATTTAATACACACATATATATATATATGTGTGTGTGTGGTGTGTGTGTGTGTGTGTGTGTGGTGTGTGTGTGTTTGTATTTATATATATGTATATATATGTAACTATATGTATACACATATATATATATATATATATATATATATATATATCTATATATATATATATATATATATATATATATATATATATATATATATATATATATATATATATGTATACATATCTATATACATACATGCGTGGATACACATATACATACTTTCATACATCCTGAGTTTCTGCTAAGCCATTGCATGTACCACGTCCTCGCGTTGTCTTTAGTTTTCGTTCTTTTGGGGATTTAATACACACATATATATATATATGTGTGTGTGTGTGTGTGTGTGTGTGTGTGTGTGTGTCTGTGTGTGTTTGTATTTATATATATGTATATATATGTAACTATATGTATACACATATATATATATATATATATATATATATATATATATATATATATATATATATATATATATAATACACACACCTATGTTTGTATGCATTAAAACCGCGAACACCTGTTTAGCTCCCATGTGTAGTGAGTCCAATTTGAGTTCTAATTTTCGCAGATTGGAAACTCTTTATATTATAAAGTCATTATTTCTTTCCTTGGGACAACATATGCAATTACACATTTCATAAATTGGTTTCAGTATTTACATGAATTATTCAATCTTGGCTCTAAAAAATCACCTGGTTATATATATATGTGTGTGTGTGTGTATGTGTATATGTGTGTATTATTCATACTATATTATACATATACAAAAATATAGATATCTCTCCCTATTTATACATACACACGCGCGCGCACACATACGCACACAAACATACACACGCACGCGTATATATAAATGCATACATAAATTCCTTTATTCTTTTAATTGTTTTAGTCATTTGACTGCGGCCAGTAGAACTGAACCCGGAGCCATGTGAGTGGGAAGCAAGCTTCTTAACAGACAACCATCCCTGCGCTACATATATATGTACACATATAAATTTGCTGATATTTTCGTGTGTATCTGAATAAATATATGTACAAACATGCATATATATATATATATATATATATGGATTTGTGTATACATACAGAGAGAGAGAGAGAGAGAGAGAGAGAGAGAGAGAGAGAGAGAGAGAGATGTGTATCGAAACACTCCCACGTGGCTGTGTATGTGTGGCTAGTATGTCGTGCTCATTTTTATATTTAGAAGGCTTACGTATCAATCGTTATGTACGGTAAATCTGCTTCAGAATTTTATATACATACGTTACATGCACTTGTATTTTTGTCTGTAAAGACGAATGTGTTGCTTGCATATGATTTTATACATATCCGTAAGTAATTTTTTTGTTCTTTGTCCATTTACCGGAATGCGTTAGAATTTTTATACTTCTTATAGCCTAAAGGGATAACTTTTTCTTTTTCTTCTGCAAGCTACTTTGACAGACATCAATACAAGTAGAAGCCACTTAATATTTACTACATTATGTGCAGTGCTTTGTTCAGACAAATTCCACCGTATGACTAGTGATGGTCAATATTGAAGTAGCAATTGATCCTATAAACCTCTATGAAAGTTACAGCAAAGCTTTGCACTTTAGTTTATGAACAAACAGAATAAATACGATGTCGTTGCGTTGTAGGAAACATTACATTATGGTGATTATAACTAGCATTGTGACTCACTTCACCGCTCTTTCTAATATCTTCTATATTACTAAATTTAAGGTAAGAAAAGCGCTTTTACTGTTTCCTTCCTCCAATTACATTTAGTTATATGAATAAGTGATGCTTCCTTTTCTGGCGGCGGTGAAAATTCGCGATCGGTAAAAGCGGCTGTAGCGCAGTCATACATCACACAGATATTATCAACGCATATGAGCATTATGTCACCTCACGTGCCTGCATGCTCTTCTACGCATATAATATTCTCATTACATAAAATGTGCATGCATTCAAATAAAGATACGCGCACTTACACACTCTGATACAAAGATAGCCACAATCAGATGCATAAAAATATGAATTTGCGTATGTCTGTCCAAATGAGAATATGATTGTAAATGTGTATAAATATAAACAAGCACACACATCCAGTGTTAGAGACCGAGAAATACATATTCAATTACGTTCAGGGTCCATGTATGTGTATATGCGTGCATGCGATCGTTACATTAATTGATACCCAGCACCTAATCCATGTTCCATTAAACAAAGATGGCTATATACATTATATAGCAAATTGGTTAATGTGAAGCATATAGTCCGGTGTTATACTGTTCATTGATCACATAAATATTTGTGCTTGTAAGCGTTTTTACTTTTACATATGATTACATTGGATAATGGTTGCAAGATACAATGGATGTAAGGCAGACTTCTGGCTGAAATTCCAGAGAAGCTACTGACTTCATCAATATGATAGTAGACCAAGATATGTTCGATATATTGTATACGTACACGCAAGCAAGCGCACACATACATTCATTAAAATATCCATATATTTGTATATATGTATGTATGTATATATAAATATATATATATGTGTGTATGTGTGTGTGTAGTTATATATATATATATATGTCTATCTAGATACTTATCCATATATATATACATATGTATATGATTTGATTTGATTTTGATTTTTTCCAGTTTCAGCTTATGAGCTGTGGCCATGCTGGGGCACCGCCATTTGGTGTTGCTACTTGGTTTCACTTCATGAAGGCTTTCTAGCAACTGCTATTTGGTGCATGAGAGAGTTCGATGCAGCTGCCCTCATCTGTCCCTCCTGCCGTGAAGTTGGTTCATCTGGGACACCTGACAGGAAGAGATCCAGCTTCATTTTAAAGACATCTGTATCCACCCCATGCAGGTCTCTCAGGTCTTCGGAGGATATTGAAGAGCTGTGGGCCTCGGAAGCCCAGGCTATCACAGAATATTGTCCTACATCTTGATGGCAAGTTTGGAGTCCTAGGCACCACGCAGTGGCGCCCAGTTCTGGCATTTGCGTAACTCTCGATGCCAAAGTTCAGGACACTTCCCTCCAGGATCTTCCAGAATATTATTGGCATATCTTACCCGCCTACGCTCCAGGGAATATAATTTTAATTTCTTGAGTCTTTCCCAGTAGCTTACATTCTGCATAGAGGCATCTTTTTCGTGTAGCTACGTTGGATCGCCTCGCTCTCTGTGATCAACTTGACACTGGATGGTGACCATAACTGAGAGCAGTAGTCAAAGTGGCTTAGGACAAGTGTCCTCCAGAGGACCATCATGGTTCTTGTTCTCTTGTTCTAAAGGTTCCGAGGATCCATCCGGCCAGTTCGTCTACATTCATTGCCAATTTAGCAACATGTACACGAAAGGTCGCGTCATCACTCATGTAAATACCTAGGTCACGCACTGATTGTGCCTCTGGGATTGCTATTCCTCCGGGTCCAGTGTATTCATTGGGTATTGCATTTAGTTTTGCATGCTGATAGTATAGAGAGTTGAAACTTTTCAGCATTGAACTGCATGCTATTCTTTTCGGCCCACTTGTATATTTTGTCTAGCTCACATTGCAGGTGTTTAGTGTCCTCAGGGTTCTGTATTGCCTGTAAACTTTTGTATCATCTGCATAACTTGTGATCGTGGCTCTCTGCGTGGCTGAGGGCATGTCTGAGAGGGCCATTATGAACAGTAGTGGTCCCAGAACAGTGCCCTGCGGAACACCGCTCACTATTTGCGTGTTAAGGAAGTGGCCCCATTGGCCACTACCACCTGACTTCTATCTTTCAGAAAGTCATGAAGCCATTCTCAAGTTTCCAACTATGTTGAGATCACGCAGTTTGTGACATATCATTCCATGATCGACTTTATCAAAGGCCTTTGCAAAGTCGAGATATATCACTTCCACATTTGAGTGGTTGAGCAGCCGTTTCAGCACCCAGTCATAGTTTGTAGGAGCTGAGTTAAACAGCTTCTCCCTGGTCGGAAACCATGTTGGTGTCGGGCAGCAAGTCATTTTCTTCAAGGAAGGTGATCAGCTTCCTTCTGACTATTCGTTCCATGACCTTGCTGATGTGTGAGGTCAGAGAGATATAGGTCTATAGTTCTTGGCTTCCGCTCTGCTACCTCCTTTATGAATGGGGCATATTTTACCTTCCTTCAGTTTCTTGGAAGTTTGCCAGCTGCAAGGAAGCTCTGAAAGAGGAACTGCAGTGGTCTTGCTAGGACTCTCTTACATGCTTTTAGGAGGATTGCCGGGATCCATCGGGGCCAGTAGCTGAGTCTGTTTTCATTTCATCTATAGTCTTGATTACATCGTCTTCCTTTATATCGATGTAATCTATCGTCGCCGCCTCTGATTTTATATCTGCTGTGGTAAAAAAGTCAGTTGGATTGGTGATTTGGAGATGCCCAAGGGGTGGAGTGAAAACACTCTTGATTGCTCATTCAGTATTTCACTTACCCTCATTGGTTTTCCTGTAAGTGTGCCATCCTTTTCGGAGTGGCCTATTCTACGTGCACCGTAGCTGTTTGTGGCATACCTGTAGAAAGCTCTGGGGTTAGATTTTATGTTGTCTATAGCAGGCTCTTTGTCTGCTCTTTCCTTTTCATGGGAGAGTTTCAGACATTTTTCGATTTCCAACAGTTTTATTTTTAGGGGGACTTTTCACTGCTTTCAATCTGTTTGTTTAGGCGATTTGAAAGTTTTGTACGCCGTCTCATTAGAATTTTCCTCTCTCTGGGGATTTTGTTCTTGTGTACAGTGGCCTTTCTCTCTGGGACATATTTGTAGCATATGGCTTGCATTACAGACATGAATTGTTGAAGTTTCACGTCGATGTCTGGCGAGGAGAGACATTTAGGCCAGTTTTGTTTGAGGATCTCTTTCTCAATTTGTTTCCAGTTTGCCTTATGTAGTTCAAGCTGGAAAGATTCTGGGGGTTTCTTGTAGGCTGCATGTCCGTGCTCTCTTTTGGCCCGTACATGGTCAGCTCTATCATGTTGTGATCCGAGAGTAGTGTCGGTGTCACTTTCACATTATGGATGAGATCCATGTCATTTGTGAAGCAGAGATCCAGTGTGTTACCTGCCCTGGTTGGTTGGAGTATTACCTGCTCCATGTACAGGGTGTTGATGAGGTTCAGGAGGGACCTCGCCTGTCCTCGTTCACATCTTGTCATTCCTGGGAGAGAAAGGCCCTCGGGCCATCTGACATTTGGCAGATTGAAGTCTCCCATAAGAAGTACACTTATGTGTTGTTCTAATGTGGTTAGAACTTCTTCTATTTTTATAAGGCAGTCTTCAAACTTGCCCACATGGCTTGGGGCATCTGGAGGGCGATATGTAGCACACCCAACTACATCAAGTTGCCTAATATGTACAATTAGTGTGTCACACACCGAGTTTGAGTATAATGTATATATATATACATTCATATATAGTACATATGTATGTATGTATATATGATTGTAAGTATACATGTATACTTGCATCTGGGTATATATATATATATATATATATATATATATATATATATATACATATATATATATATAATGTATATATATATATATATATATATATATATATATTATATATATATACATGCATATATATAAACATACGTACATGTATGTATATATACATATGTATTTGTATGTATGTATGTATTTATACATGTTTGAATCTGAGTAAAAGTATATATACATATATTTATACAGGTATTTATATAGTCGCAATTTCATACCATTAAGTTTGCGTATGCACATTATCTTTTTTTTAATTTTGTCGATTACACAGTACTGTAGGAGCAGCTGGGCACCGTTTGTGAGAAATACAGCTCCATGACACAATTCACCCTACCAGAAATTTGGAAATGACATGTTTCGGAGTAGATCTGAGGACAGTTCAAATCTGAGGACATATACCGAGAGTGATAAAATTCAAACATCCAGTCAACATCGTGTAGTTTCGATTGATCACTAGTGATGGTGACCTTATGCCTCCAATTCATCTTCTTACATGGCCTCAGATTCAAGACGGAGCCTACATCAATTCCTACAGGAGGTAGTACTGCCCTGGGTCAAGAGGGTGACCGAGGGAAGACCTTATGTCTGGTAATAGGACTCTGCACCATGCCACAAAAGCAAGAAAACCCAGTAAAGGCTGTCTGACGATTTCTGCTATTACATCACCCTAACATCTGGCCACCTAACTCCAAAGACTGCAAGCCTCTTGATTAATATGTGTGGGGTGCAGCTGAGCGAGAGACCAACAAAACTCCTTGTAACACCAAAGATGAAGTGAAGGCAATGATTATGTCAGCATTCACCAAGCTAAACTAGGAGACCGTCCAGAAGTGTTGCAGGAGATTCCAAAGTCGTCTGAGGCTGAGGTTGAAGCCAATGTCGATTTTATAGAATACATTTACTCTTTAGTATTTCAATATGCTTTACGTAATTTTGGTAAAAATATGTTAAAATGTGATGTCTGCCATTTTCATTTTTGTGTAATTTAGACGACGATATATTCATAGCACCCTGTATATGCATGTACATGAATATGCGTTTCTGTTTGCGTGTGCGTCTGTGTGTCTGTGTGTTTGTGCGCGTGTGAGGTGGGTCGTAAAAATATGCATAATTAGAATTTTGTGAGTTGTGTAAAAGTTATGGCGAGATCGTAAGCTATTCAAAATGTAAGATACGTCAACTGCTACCAGACACTAAGTTCTATACTTTAAACATGGGGAGGATAGTAAAAAAATAATTTGATCAGAAAGTATAGAGTTGGCGATAATACTATTGGACTATGGACTATATTAAATTGCTGATAATGAGTTAAGAGGTGTTTTAAGAGTAGAAGAGATGAAGTAATTCGGAAAGGCAAAGGCTGCTTTAAATTGATCGAAATAAATTCAGAGAAATGTTAGGAGTATGCTAGGCAGAGAAGTAACTATTAAGCACTGTTACTTTGATTTAACAACAAATGTAAAACATATTTTCTTCATGGAACGTGTGACTATTTAATATCCACAGGAATATATGCATAAACACGTATGTACATATATACATATATGTGTATATATGATTATACATATAATCATGTACGTATACTAAGGCATATACATTCGCACACATATAAAACTATACTTATATACGTGTATATATATATATACATATATATATATATATACATATATACATATATATATATAAATGTATATAAATACATATACCTATACATATAATGATGATGCATATTGTCATATACTCACACAAAAACATCTATCTATTTGTCTATATATCAATACATACATACATACAAACATACATGCATGCATACATATATATACATACGTATATCCATCTGTATATATCTTCATGTGTAAGATATAATATATATATATATATATTTATATATATATATATATATTATATATATATATATATTATTAGTTAATTGAACGCGACGCATCCATTTCCAAGTAAGTTTATCTTTATTCATATGTATGTGTGCTCTTGTATGTGAGTACATACCCACAAATGATTTTCCATCAAAATATGATATCCTCTCACTCTGTGAAGCCGGACTTAATTGTAAATCACCGTTAATGATAATATTTTTGCTTCCAAGTTTTCCCGACGTACAGATGATTGACGATGTTATTCAGCCATTAAAAAAAAAGATTGTATTGAATCTTTTACTCTCGGAATTACTATTTTTATCGTTGACAATATACATAGAAAAATGTACTTATGCCTACATTAACAAATGTAGCTCGTGAAGAAATACAATTTATTTATATTTACATGAATAATAAAGTATTTCCTACTAAACGCAGAGGGCAAAAGGTTTTCATGAATGAGTTACTCATTTACATTGACCACAGTGACAAAATAGTATTTATTTGCTCCACTCCGAATGAATGACAGGTAAAGTCGACCTCGACTTTACGTAAAAACGGACGAAACGCTGCTATGCATTTTATCCTGCGCGGTATCAATTCTGCCCGGTCGCTACCTTACATGTATAAAATTAATAACCCTAGAACTAGTCTTACAAGTATAGTGAAGTAGTTTGGAGCGGTTACTGCTTGAAACTATTAAGTATCTTATTAATATTACCGAAAAGAACATCATAGATGATTCCGTGTAGTATATAAACGCACAAAAAATAAAATGTTTAAAAATATTCAATAAACATGGTAGCAAAAAATATAAGGTACAAAACACACATAGACACACGCACGCACACACACACACACACACACAAACACACATGTACACACATTTATTTATATGCTTACATACGTACATACGTGTCTACATATATGTGTGTATGTTTGTGTGTGTGTATGTGTGCGTTTGTGCACATATTTGTTTGCTTAAAAAGGCCCATTTCCTTAAGTTAACTTTAGGTTTATATGAATAAATACAAAAAAAAATATTGCTATTCAATCTATTGTCATATCACTTAAAAAGCAAAATATTTATAAGCATATTCAGTAGAAAATAGTCGATAAATTTTATAGATTTATTCCGGGTAGCAACTTGGCGATCTACTTACTAATACCTCCGAAGCTAGTAATAATACGCACCTTTCATCTATGTATCGAAGGCCTTTTTAAGTTTATAAGATATATTCATATATTCAGTGTATTAAATTAAGTCTTCAGTATTCATGACTTCACACCAACTAAGGTGCCACTATAAATACTCATTTGTATCAGTGTACTTAGTTGCCAGAAATCTTTTAAGATTATATTATTTAGCTTCACCTCTGAGAGGACTTTGAAACTGTTTAGTTATAAATAACTAAAGCACCAAGTGAAATAATTATCACAGTACTTTTTTAAACATACGCACTCAAATACTCACGCACACACTGACACATCGTGTATATATATATATATAATATATATATATATATATATATATATATATATTATATATATATATATATATATATATATATGAAATGTAAATGTCAGTAGGTGTGAAAGATGAATATATTCATTAAACCAATTGACATCCTTAGGAATATGGCCGTTTCGCAAACACTTTTATGTAATTAAAATATCAGTACATAGTTGGGTTTGCAAGCCTGCATTAATGAGCATGTTACACGTTATACTATATAACTATATATTCACAAATTAATGCAAATTAAGAAACCTAGTTCATCAAACTAACAGAAATTCATGATTACACCAACCATTCTGCCCTAATTATGCATACAAAATATCTAAGCACGACAAAGGCTAGGCGAAACTAGCTTTGCATGGTCAGGGAAAATAAAATATTTTGTTTCACATCACTTGAGGTTTTAGATTTAATTTCAGAGAATACACCATTCTTAATGTTACCAAAGAGAAGGAAGGGACAACCAAAGGAAATACTTATAGTAAATATAATATAATAGCTTTAAGTAGTGTACGAAAGTACATACAAAAGTATAGTATAAATGAATTAAATAAGGAACGGATAGCTGGAAAATATTAAACCAAAATTATTGAACAGTAATTTTCAGATCGAGTGAAAAGTTCAAAGGCCACACAAAATTATAGATTTTAATTTTGATCGCATTTTCTTTCCCTATCTCAAAATACGTTCAAGCTGAATGAACTGTAGTGAACTGTAGTGAACTCAAAACTGTACTCGTAGCTACATAGAAGCATATAAACATATTCGTATACAAAACGCAGTGACTTCAGTTTTGCCTCTAAATTCTAAATTCTAAACTTAACAATACAATAATATAAATGCAAAAAACACATTACAATTCACATACACATATATAAATATACATCCATACACTTATACAGGTATATATATATATACATACATATATACATACATATATATATATATATATATTATATATATATATATATATTATGTATATATGCACCGATAGCAGAATATAGGTGTATGCACATAACTAGACATTCACATACGCACATACATATACATATCTCAATCTAGCCAATATTTATATGGGTTCATATAGAAGCATATGGATGGAAACATATAGCCAATTAATAAAGCCAAAATGTAAACACTTCTCTCAGATCAAATGTGCGAACTGGATAATTAAATTTAATGAATCATATAAAATATGAAAGCAAATAGAGGAAAACAAGATTGCAAAGAATTTTCGAGGTGTAGAGTCATAGAGCCACCTCTTTCTTTAACAAATGACAGCAGTTTTTTTTTTATTACTACTGCGTCTTCTAATATTGTGAGTATGGTTCTACAATTGCCACGCTTTACTACATATAGTGTCCTTATTTAGCACTCCATTATATGTAACACACCGATGAAGAGTACGGTCATTGCTAACTGCTCCGCTTAGTGTCTGAATCAAGCCCTTCATATCTTATTTGAAGACATTCGAATTCAAGTTCATCAGGAACATTTTCCATCACTTTCAAATTTGAGCGCCCTATAACTGTTAATGACATGGAAATTTTGCCGAGAAGTACTGGCATCGTACTGAGTTGATAACCATGAATGTTCAGCATTTCAGATAACTAAGAGTTACCTGAAGTTTTTCATATGCCACAATACCGCACACTTCAAAAGGACCACTCCCAGTTATGCCTGATTAGCAAGTAAAACATACGCTGACATATACCTCTAACTTCTAAATTCACAAAACTTTACAATGGAATCTTTGAGTTTATTTCTAAACCTTCAGCTACAGGTGTGTTATTTGTCGCTGACTTCATAAACACTCTGATAATTCTTGTCATCACCCTTTGCCTCTTTTATTCTTTCTTTTCTTCCGACGATAGACTAAAATCGGAAAACATGTTTCTCTTTGTGTGCTTAGGTGATTAATTATATGAGTATCTAAATGACTGGAATCCCCAGAAATCCAGGGTGTGTGGAGGGCGCATTTTTAGTGCGGCATGGAATGCAAGATAGGAACACAAATAAAATTGATATAAATATTTTATGGGTTGGCGTGGCAAACGCTTATGTTTGTGTACTACAGAAATTTTTGAAACTAGTCTTTTAAATACTGGAGAAGATGGAGAATCTAATGGGGAGGTACTAAATCTATTTCAAAATTCAGCTCTCAGACGAAAATTTCCCAACCCACTGTCATCAGCTTGAAATTTGAATTGATGCAGGTTGCACAATATTAACCAATCTTTTGGTTGGTACTCGTTATTGAGATGCTTCCTATATCAACAGATTACTCACAAGATAAGAAGTAAAATGTAATCACCTAAGAAGGCATTCGTGCATAAGAATAGCAAGAAACCAAACTGATACGCAAATAGTCCAGGCTAAAAGAGATTGACTAATTATTTGATCAAGAATGCAGAAGAAACACGTAGTTTCACTTTCGCGCAATATCGACAGATGCAAGTCAGTTTAACACAGCAGAAGAAACATTGCCGAAAGTTAACGACCAGCCTGTACGAAGTTTAGGATTATGATGGGCTGAATATGTGCAATTAATTTATAGCACAAGCCCAGTATGGCATTAAAGAAATTGAAACTATCTGTCAAATACAAGGCTTATGGTCTGTACTTTGGTCAATACCACAGTTTTGCTTGTTTCCTGTCATATACTAAGTGTTACAGTATACAATAAATATCATGCAGCAAAAATACAGTCTTTACATAAAGAAATTGGTCAGTATTTCTCGAAAGTTTAACACAAGAACACTATATCGAAAAGGAAGTCTATTCGTAGAAGTGTTTCCCAAAGTAAAGGCCAGGATACACTCCTGATATCCATATGTATATCTGAAAATATGTATATATACATATGAATAGAAGTTTTACAAACAACTTGCACATGCAAAGGCTACCGGTCGAAAGCTCCGCATACCGGAAGCCAGCATGTGTGATGGGGTTATCAGATGAGAATGTGCGCCGTTTCGAGGCCTACCTATTGAAGGCATCACTGCGCACAGTCCCCTACCCACTCACCGATATGAGAACTCACTTGCTAGATCAACTGGTTATCAAATAAAGGTCAATATTCATCTAGCCATCGCTTCTCGTCTCTTTTTCACTAAATCCAGTGGCTAGACTTTGCCACTGTACTTTATATATATACATATATACATACATACATACATACATACATATATATATATATAATATATATATATATATATATATATATATATATATATATATATATATCCCTTCTCCTCGACTTACGACCATCCACACTTACAGCCACAAAAAATAGGAATAAAAAATAAATATATAAATTTAAAAAATCGAGTTTTGGACGTTGGGCAGCTGCGCGTGCGACAACTATGCCAGTATCTTTCATCGCAGGTCTCCTCACACGCAGCCATCTACTGCCTTCAACTCTCTGACGCTCAGTCGCTTTCTAGCATCAGTTACATTTGGATGAAAAGAGTGTGGATGAATATAATCCGACATACGACGAGATCGACTTACAACCTCTCAATCGGATTGTAATTCGGTCGTAAGTCGATCTCGTCGTATGTCCGATTTATATTTTTCAACGTGGAGTAACTGGTTATTTTTGAGTCCTCGTCTACATGTTTTTGTTTTTAACTTTCTGTGCTTGAATGTTTGCAATTATTTGTTCTTTTACTTGCTTATAGTGATTAGAATATCAAATAATCTGGTTCCCAAATGACAAGGACAATACAGGCGAAAAGAAAAAAGATATTTAGATTTATAAAATTTAATTTGTTCAAGTCTTCAAATCTTCTTTGACTAAAATATGCTTTTATCGCATCATTTAGTTCTAATCTATATTTGAAATGTAGTCAGACAATATATCCCAAAGGGCTAATAGAACACGCGTGGATAGAGATGTTATTTTGGCAATAGTATTTTTAACTTTTCTTTCACCAAAATAAGTTTCAGTTTGTAAGTTAAATCGTTGAAGTGAAAAAGGCCCTTTATTTAGTGAGTTATATTTATCACACTCTTTTTATTTGTGTGTCTGTCTGTTTGTTAATCGCCCAGTCTCTCTTTGCCTTTGTAATTTTAGCTCCCTTTCTCCACTTCACTTCTACACACATACACATACACACAAAAAAGTAATCACGCTCACGCATACACACGCGTATATATATATATATATATATGCGCGTGTGTGTGTATGTATGCATATATACATACACTCACATACTCAGATATATAGATTGATAATGGATATGTACGTATGTGTAAACATATGAAAGTACGTATAAATGAAAGGCAAATAGGATAAGAGAAAATGAAAATTGTTCCCCCAGTGCCAATAAATTAGACCATGTCAATTAATATATAAACTAAATTCTTGCTTTATTAAAATAATATCAGCTTCTAGCGAAGTTGAACGAATATTTTGCTGATCATTGGAACCAAATCCTCATGAGAATTCAACAATCTTCCTTATCTCACAAGCCATGAAATGAAGTACAAGATGATTTTCTGAATACAAGTCCATTTCTGTGGGCACGTATTTCTATCTCGGCATCTTCCTTTCTTATCTGCTGCAGACGAAAGACGAGCACAAACAAAGTAAACAGACTAGAATACATTTACTGCATTTGCATAAATGAAACGATAATATGCCACGACTAATACAAATACGGAATCGAAATATATCCAGTAAGATATACCATATAAACGGGCAAATCCATGATAGAAATCTTTATGAGAAATATTCATAACATATAGATAGAGTTATCCAAAAATCCAAACGGAGAAAATTAATGCCACAGACACTGTAATTTTCATCATTTGCTTGTACTGCTAGCAGTGAAGAAGCTCTACATATGAGCTAAGTAGTGGTTTAAAGAACACCTTGACGAAAGACTGAAAGTTTTCATACCTGATGGCCTAATTCAGAAGATTTATAACAGTACAATATATTGGCATAGAAAACGAATGAAGTAATTTTCAGCTAAGAATCATTTAAAGGAGATCCCATATGGATAAATGGGATTTCTCTTGAATTGCACAGAATAAATGACAGTTTGTGTCTTATTTTCATGACCCGAAATGGATTGACTTGATGGATAGGCGTGGCGGGCCTTACGCTTTTTCATATGCTTGTATGCGGACCAGCAGGCTGTAACTGCAATGAATATACTTTAGTTCATTGTTACTTGTGAAGTGCATTGCAGATATGTTTTAAATGCAGATTTCGCGAGAAATAACATTTCCTTAGAGAGCATTAATATGTGTTTAATAGAACTAGTAAGATAGATAGCAAATGAAAATAAAATGAGAGTGAGAGAGTGAGAGAGTGAGAAGGGAGTAGAGAGTAAGATAGACGGAAGAGATAGAAAGGGGAGAAATAGAATGAGTGAGCGGTGACATAAGCAGAAACATTAATGGAAACAGCTCATACGAAGAATGTTATCGCACTTGCTCCGCCAGCAGATCTCAGAAGCCTTGAAAATCTGCACTCACCACTCAATTTCAAAAGTTGTCGATTATGTAACACCCTTCTTCCATCCCAGTGGTACTCCATTGTCTTCTGCAAAGAGGGGGAAATTAACAGTTAGCTATCATGATACAATACCGTAGCTTCAATAAAAGGCATGGTAAGAGATAATGTAAAAAGAAAGGGATAGAAGATGCTCGTTTGGAATGTAGTGATTTTTCACATTGGCGAGAAACACCGATGTTCCTGTAACTAATAAGATAAATCGAACTAAATAATGAAGTTGAGCTTCTTAAAGTAGAGTCAGGTTCAAAAGATATTCCAAATTTAGTGCATTTGTAAAGTTTATTCTTTTTGATATAATATAAAATCTGCCTGCCCAGAGGAAAAACACTGTGTCATGTCACATTAAATCCCAAAAGTTTATACAGCTATCGTTTGGTCAAGTTTTGGGTTAGCAAATCTGATTTTGTGGAATAGAAGTATAGCAGAGACTCATTAAAAACTAAATTACTTATTTGATGAACTAATATTCAACTAATCAAGACAAAATCTTTCTTCTCAGTCTGTAAGTTCCAGGCACCATCCAATAAAGCGAAATGGTGGGATACCATCGTCATAGGGGCTCTGACGCAATGAAGCTTCAGCAGTAGTTGGTAGATTGAATAGGAGAAGAATCAGTTAAAATAGTTTAGAAGGCATTTGATATCAGATCTTGTGTTTCCATTATCAAAAAAAAAAGACACGATGAGGGAAAATAATGCAGATGAGCCTTATGTGGACGGCCAACCTGCAATATTAGCAACCGAACATCAGTCGAATTATTTGTTGCTATATTTTAATGTAACCACATATAACTTAATAGATATCTGGTTGTCCTCGAATGAAACATGGATAACGTTAATAATGAATTCTTCTGTAAAATTCGAAGTAGTTATGGTTGCATCAAGAACATAAATCGTGAGAACATACCATAGTGAAAGCCCTTACGGAGTTGATGAAAATGCTAGAAATATCATCCAAAAACGTCGCGTATAGCATCGTAAGATTTGAAGTCTTAGATAGCTATGAATTGCTGGGCAGGGAATGTTTCTGAGAAGAGATTTTCTTCGCGATGTCTAATCTGATCTTGCCACAAAAGGCACAGCAGCTACTCTCATGGCGAGTAAACAGGAGTAGCTTGATCTAGTGAAAATAACAACAATATTCTCTGGTAGGCACGGTAACGAAGACCTAGGTATATAAAATTCGACGACCTTGTCCAGAATATGCTTGAGCATTGGTTTACAACAGCAGAACAGGTGAAAATTAACGAAAAATACTCTAGGCGACCATCGCAAGATTTCCATAAATTTAATCAAATGACATACATTGAATAAAATGGGTATTTATACTAATGATGTTTAAATGAAAATGAACACCCAATTAATATTGTAACGTCTTTGGTAATGATTATTTGATGATTATTTGATTATTACAGACTGAGTTTTCAAAATTACCTTCTCCTTTGATATATGGGCTTGCACCACAGTGGGGAGTTTTCATCAGTAATATAGTTATTCTAATACAGATATATATCTGTACTATAATGGTTTCAAATTTTAACGCAAGAGCAGCAATTGGGGGTGGGGAGAAGTGAGTGTATGACATCGACTCCAGTGTTCAACAGGTACATACATTATTGACCTCGAAAGGTTAAAAGATAAAGTCGACCTCAGCGGAATTTGAACTCAAAGCGTAAAGACGAACAAAATGCTGCTAAGCATTCAATCCGGCGTGTTATCGGTTCTGCCACCTCGCCGCCTGTTTATCTGTACTATAATGCCAACATAGAGCAGACGTTGCCCTTTCACAGGAAAGCGAAAATACGATCTTTGCTTCCTCCTCCGTGTTGTTGTTGTCGTTGTTGTTGTTGTTGTTGTCGTTGTTGTCGTTGTTGTTGTTATCTTTGCTGTTGCTGTTGCTGCTGCTGCTGCTGTTGTTGTTGTTGTTGTTGTTGTTGTTCTTCTTCTTCTTCTTCTCTTCTTCTTCTTCTTCTTCTTCTACCTCCTCTTCTTTTTCTTTAAAGTAGGCAACTGCTTAAATATATTTTGCATAAAAATTATAGTAATTACGATTGTGTTTAGAATATTATCGCAATGAAATATAATATGTTCCAATACTTTTCTAAAAGCCAGACTCATTCTAAAACCAATAACCAGAAGCTTCACGTAATCTCACTCTCTAATAACCCATCAGAAACACAATCACCGTCCTTCGACAAATATATGTAGATACGAAAACACACCAATAAACGTAATCACACACACACACACACACACACATACGATTAAATGTGTACAGTTTTAATAAACCTGTTTTGGCGAGTATATGTGTATGAATAAATATGAGTGCTCCCTGCGAATGTGTCCAAATGTGGACAACTATAATTGTTTGAGCATGTCCGCAAATAGTTTTCGCATGATACTGCCATAACAATCTAAACTCTAGCTGTTTATCATCTATGTGTCTTTCGACGCGTCGTCAAGGAGTTATTTGTTGAAAATATGTATTAATAAAAATAGCTCCATCATCATAATTATCATCATGATCTTCGTCATTATCATCATCATAATCTTTATCATTAAAACATTTATGAGTAAAACAAATACATTATCGCTAAAACCCGCTTAAAATGTTTCACACTCACAAACGTTTATAAAAACACTCTCATATGGAATTTCAGCTAAACAGTCTGTGCACCTTACCACCTTCCAATGTATATCCCTAATAGGTCTGGACATTTTCAATTACATTAAGTATGATATAAAGAGACTCATGGGGATTCAGCAACTGACTTTGTATAACCATACTGAAATTCGTTAATACAGTGATAAAGAAAGTAACTACTAGTATGCGTAACACACGCACAGCATTACGGCAATCCACATTTACAAATCAAAGTTCATTACACAATCGTTTAGAATGTCAGACACGTCTATCAAATGGCCTCCGTTTTTGTCAATGTTCTCTCTCACACTTTCTCTGTCTCAACCCTCTCTCTCTCTCTCTTGCTTGGTCTCTCTCATGCATATAGAAACATATAATCACATGCATAGGTACACACACACACACACACACACACACACACAAATATAGTGAGAGATACATAACGTATAAGTGTGTGTATATATGTATGTGATTATATGTTTGTATATGCATGAGAAAGACCATATATGTTTATATATATATGCATGTATGTATATATGATATAAATATATGTACATGCATGTATACGCATAAATTTTGTATTATCAATTAATAATTATTGTTTTTTTGTTGTTCTTCTCGTCTTTAATAGTCACATTATCGAATTCCTTTGTCCACAGGACACCATTATTGATTTGGTAAATCATGTGTAATATGGAACCTGTTAAGCTATGTAGTTCTCAAGATGACATTGCTCTTGGTTCCATAGCGTTGATAGAAACTCAATAGATATTGCTGCGGCATAAAGTGCAGTGGGTGTTTCTATGATTACTCCTCCATAAGCACATGGTTCAATGAACGGAGATAAAAGCAATTATATCAGAACAACTGGGACAACGACCAGAACAGAATATTTTCTCTTTTTTTATATTTGACTTGATGAATTGTGCATGTATATTTCTTGTCCGCTAATATATATATATATATATATATAACTACATATATATATATATATATATATATATACATATATATATATATATTATATATATATATATATATACATATATATATATATATATATATACTTATGTGTGTTTGAATGTCAAATCTCTTTGTTGTTAATATACAAATATCTACCTATGTATACGTATACATATACATAAGCGTAAATGAGTGGACACACACATACATAAACACACGCACAAATGCATATGTCTGTAAGAAAGCATACACGTGTGTGTGTTTTGTGAGTGGGTGTATATAGACATGATATGTGTAAAAGGAGAAAGGGAGGTAGGGAGAGAAAGAATAATACCTAGATGTATATATGAATATTTATTTGTATCTATTTTTCTATGTGTATTCTTTAGGATGTTTTCTTTGAGATTTTAGTCAACAAGGATTGATAAGAGGTAGCATCATGACACACACCGAAACAGAAATATACATAGTCACATCAAATAATTGGACATAAAAAGTGCTTCTATTAAATGTTTCATATTTCGTGCGTTTTATTATCTGCCACTCACTTATCTATTCTATTGTCATCAATAAAGGAAATTGGGAAGCAACTGGTAACTTTTATTTGACACTCATTCAAATTCTTCACAACCTAAATATATGCAGATGAAAGCCACTAAAATTTATTTATGATCAGTTAGCTTTTTTATCCATTTTGCTAACAAAACGACTGTATAGTTATATCAATGGATTTGCATGGTGGCCTTTATTTATCCATTCCACAGTTTTGGAAACATAACAACGTACAGATTTTAAGTTTGATGTTGGATTGCTATTATTTCAGGAAGAGATTTATATTTTTGAAATAACTGAAGATTTCTATATATTTCATTAGTATTAAAGTCTTTGATAATATCAAATATGAATGTTAACAAGTCCGTTTTCTATGAGTATGCGTACTATTTACATAAAAAAACGAGGCTATACTACTATTCAACGCCTCTCTGAACAGCTATAGCAGTCCTCAGGTCAAGGATATCGGCGAATATTTTCATACGTTGTAAGATTTCTTAAAATGTGTGGATGTTCCAGAGAGTATTACGATAATCTCTTCGAGATTGGTGTCTCCAAGATTACACTCACTGACTTAAGGGTAGATATACGCAGTACATGGACTCTCTCTGTTTCAGCAACAGGGAAAACATTTACAATATTTTCACGTTTTATGGAAGCACCGGTAACATATACGTTCTTTGTCTACATTAGAATAATGCACATACAGCAACAGCGCAATATAATATTTCACAAGATTAGTGAACTACCATACTACTTCCATAAACGCTGCTCACTAATGTTAAGCACAGGTTTTTAATGCGAAATATAATTTGGTTTATCCCTACGACAAAGAAACTTTCCAATCACAAGCACTTGCCAAGTTAAACGTTGTAACAAATGAAGCGAAGCCAGTAATGAAAAGAAATTTTATCTACCCAGACCAGTCAACAATATATCTCACAAGCATTCAGTACTGAAGAGTTTGAACTATCTTACGAAGTTTTGTTTCGCTGCACACTTTATAATGAGAAACCGATTCAATTTATTAATACTTATTTGAACATTACATAGAGATTCAGAGGCATATATAAACACACACAGACACACATATATATTTGTATATGTTAATGTGTGTATGTGTATAAATGTGTGTCTGTGTGTATATATGTTTGCATATATATATATATATATATATATATATATATATATATATAGATATATATTAGTATAAGGCAAATTTAGAATCAATAAGATACATAATACCATTTACTAAAACCAGAGCCAAGGCTCCAAACAACCACAGACACCCAATAAAGATACACATGAACAATGCAATGTACATATTAGAAGTAGGCTTAACTTTGTAGTGAATACATCAGTACGTGACGTATATTTCAATACGAATTGATTTTACCTTCTGTATGATCAACATAATCTGGAATCTTCAGTTGAAAATAACATTTAAACAGCTATTTCTAAAATGTTCACTACATTAACACGTGTGCTTTCCTTACTTTAAACATCAAAATGGGAATATGCAAGCTAGACTAAGTGCATCGAAAAGGAGGGAGACTATATACAAAAATGACGTACTTGTTTATCCCCTGCTGTTTTGTAGATACAGTGAAAAAGAAGAGTGCGTATACTTTTTGACTCTCCCTCATATATATACATAAGAGTTTGTGTTCATATATATATCTATATATATAGATATATGTGTGTGTGTGTATGTACATATGTGTATGTATAGTATTGACTGTCAGGAGAATAATCGTGCAATACGATAAAACAGATTAATAACATTTTAATTTTAGTGGAATCCATCTATTCACAGTGTCATCAAGCGAGACATAAGTTGCCAGATGTCCATGTAAATACGCATGCAGAATACCAGAGTAGCTGGGTAGCATTATACTGACTGCAGCTAAACAAAACTATGCAAATATACATGACTATGTTAGTACACGTGTGTGTATATATACGCGTGTCTCTGAGCGAATGCATTAATGTAAAATTATCTGTTATATACGGATGAATTGATTACCCGAGAATGAACAATAATTTAAATGCTCGTGCAAAAGAGTATATGACATAGGCTACTTCAACCGCATTCATTCTGAATATTCTGAAAGATGACAATATATATTTACTTCACAAAAAACATATATCACTATACTAGAATAGTTTATAAGCTTGGCATAATGAAGAATTAATCGCACAAACATACAGCTCTGAGCACACATATATCTGCATATATATATTTATATATCTATCTATATATATATAAATATATATATATATATATAAATATATATATATTTAAATATATAGATGTATGTATATATATAGACGCAAATATATATATATGTATGTATGTAGGTAGGTATACATATGTATTGTATGTATATATATATATATATATATATATATAGATATATATATATATGTACGTATGTATGGAAATATGTATATGTGTATACGCATATAGATTGTTGTGCATCCTGAGGTTTTAGTCTCTGTGTGTTCATATATGTTCGTATATATATATACATACATACATGCATGCATATATATACATATTAATACACATACACACAGATATATATATGTATATATATGTATATATATATATGTATATGTATATATATATGTGTATATATATATGTATATATATATGTGTATATATATATGTATATATATATATGTGTGTACATATGCATATATAGAGGCCTCTATACATATGCATAAATAAATATGAATATATGAATGCACATACACATAGTTACATATGCACACTCACACTTATATAAATGCATATGTATATGTATACGCGTCAACTTAGGGAAATGTATTTAAATTTAGTCGGATAACATTATTGCTTATAGAATACTGTCTCCGATTCTATTTTGAATCTAAGTTTTTTTCAGTATTTTTGCTTTAAATTTGACACACAATTTCTATTTTATTTTAAAATTCTACAACGTTCGTCTTTTCCAAATGAAGCACTGTTTTTGTTTCTTTGTTTTATTCTCTTCTATTACATTTTGCATTTCCATATGAGTAACCATAACTATGATTTCTGCAAACGAAGAAAACAGTAGATGACGCATGTATTTCGCGATTGTGAGTTCTAAGGAGCCTTCAGAATAAAATGTACTTGAAATAAAAATTATTTGCTCGTTTCTATGATGCAGTAACGTTAGCTTAAACCTTTTCATTTGTAAATCGTTTTTGCTTTTTGTCAGTCATATATAGTCAAATGTACGTTGAAGTATTTTCGAATTTTGGCCACTTGGTGTCTTTTGTGAATCAGTGATTTCATTTCCGGATCTGACCCTCATTATTTAAACCTGGTTGGGTGAGATATTTGGACGATTTACCCTATATCCCCAGTAGTTTAGCAAATGATTAGGGGATATCTCAGTAACTCTATTTTAATTTCTTTTTCACATTACATAGGAACTACACAATTTATTTTCACTGCATTCTTACATTTATAAAGAATTAGAGAAGTACCGTATTTTAAAGGTTAGTATGTAGTTAACGCTTATTCTATGTCACGAACAATCAATTTCACCTCATGGATATTGGCTTGAGACTATATATTCTAAATGTTAATTTCATGACTTATTGTTATCATGTCATTTCTTACATGCTTAGATAAATTCTACGGGGTGTTTGCCTTTTAATAATCAACATATTGCAAAATTCGTAAATAAGTAACTCGTCCTATTTTATGAGCTCGTGTATGAAACACAATTCCAGGGCGAGTAAACTATGAGTGTATATAAATTTCCGATCTCAAATCCACTCATAGTTGAATATGCTTTCGCTTATTTCAATTTGTAAAAGTATATGCTAATAGTTTCATCTCAATTCATTATCTCCAACTTCTTGTAAATATATGACGTTGTCAAATATGTTTAATTATTACTATATGGCAATATATATGTTCCAGTTTGATTCCGCCTGACTCCTATAATGCTTCCTCAGCGATGTCTCATCTTCTCATTTGCTAAGTTGTACATAACCACAGACAATATCAATATATTATCAACATCTCTGCATTTAATTTTTTCGACGTCTTACAACTAAGAAACTGACTGCATGTTTTCACAAAATCTTTACTTCTGAGAAATGCAATCACCTGCAAATTTATTATTATTATTTTACATATGCTTACCTACAGTTATTCAAACTGAGCATCTCTCTCGACGGTTTCACCAGTGTTAGAAGGTCTATAAGTATATTGGCATTGTTTCAACGAACGCATAATCAATTCGAGCAAAAATATGCATCATAAGGTATTGTTGACACACAAATAATAGGGGTCTGATATTTTGTATCTTAAAATAGGGGATTGGAAAAATATGCCTTGCACTAAATATTTGTTTCTAGGAGACGCAAGGCCTGAAATTTAAAATATGGGATTAGGGGATTAAATCGATCCTAGTACTTGACTTGTATCCAACCTAGAGAAATGAATAGCAAAGTTGCCCTCAGACGTATTCGAACTCAGTATGTGAAGTACTGTAACAAATACCCTGTTACAGTTTGACCAACATGCAAATAATAGAACTAATTCATAATCCTTACTATTATACTAAATACTAATCTCAAATATTGGTATATCCTTTGCGTTTAAGGATGCAATCGATTTAATCAGTTCCACGACCGAACATATTACTCCTTGCAGGGTGAAAAATTATATCAGCCCCACCCGACCAAATATGAAGTGGAAATCGTTATGCATTTAACCAGCCATTTTGAGCGGAAATGTATAAAGAAATTCTTCCATCCAGTACATGACTGAAACTCGTTTTCCGATTCACGAAGAATATCTGAAAAATCCCAAAACGACGGGATTTGTATTCACAAATGAATGCTAAGTAATGAAATATTTAATCCAATTCTGTTCAGTTTCTGTATTTATGATTAATTGTATATTTCTTATTTTGTCAGTTTGCAAAAGAAATATTTATTTCTTTATTGCCCACTGGGGGCTAAACATGGAGAGGACAAACAAGGACAGACAAAGGAACTAACTAAGTCGACCTCGAAAGGATGAAAGGAAAAGTTGTCCACAGCGGAAATTGAACTCAGAGCGTAATGGCAGACGAAATGCCGCTAAGCATTTCTTCCGGCGTGCTAACGATTCTGCCAGCTCGCCGCCCTAGTGTACAGAAGAAATATTATCGATATCCTTCTGGATATCAACATTTTGTACATTATCTACCATGAGAAGGTGAATATTTAAATCTACGTCGATGAGTTGGAGCAATATTTTAATCATACTGAGTTACAAGTAACGTCTTGAGGAAGTAAAACTGATCTCCTAAGTACAGAACACTGAAA
Organism: Octopus sinensis; assembly: GCF_006345805.1. Taxonomy (NCBI): domain Eukaryota; kingdom Metazoa; phylum Mollusca; class Cephalopoda; order Octopoda; family Octopodidae; genus Octopus; species Octopus sinensis. Next base: position 149,348,782 of record NC_042997.1, read on the forward strand.
CAAGGTAACGAGAGAAGCTCCTGTGAAAGATATGCAAAGCCTTTTAATATCGTGTGAGGATTACAAGTGCATATGAAGTATTTAGGGCAAACAATGCAGTGATAAATAATGTATCATAAGTCTTACAAACACATACGACGTTTTAAGGGTATCGCGAAAGACCAGGTTGGAGGCCCGAACTTCCGAGTTCTTTGACAGGACTTAGAAAACTGAAGGAACCCTGTAATGTGTGAATCTCAGAGATGAATATGTTGAATAAAAGCATAATTTACCTGTCTTCTTGTATTTTATTTTACCGAAAACCAGGAATTGTTCAGCACCCCTTGTATGTTTCTATGAGCTTGGTCTTCGGGATCCAAACATTTTCCTTATAACATATTTACATATTCGTTCTAACGTTACCAAAATTGAATGCAAACGCAATCGCCGCGCAAGAGAGGCAAAGAAATTCTCAAGGTACTACACCTGATAGAAATAGCGCCCCAATGGCTTTTAATCCTATGTTAGCGACTTAAATAAGAATAGGATAATAGGGACAACATATCCTGTCTTATGAAGACATGAAACTTTGATCAAATGTTTTGTAAATAAGATATGATCTGGGTGTGCGTGTGTGCTAAACAGCAAGAGCTGTAACACAGAGTGTAGTCTATGTATCCGGAGCAGGTGTTATATCGCAATGCAGCACGAGATTGTAAGACACAGTTTTGCATGATAAATGATATTTAGAATTAAAATACACAGACAATAATATTTTCGTTTGACCATTTCTCAGGAATGTTACTCGTGCGTAAACACTGAATGAAATTAATTTTATTACATGTTACACTGAATTTGTCATATACATACGGAGAATAAATAAGTTTATTCTGGCTCCCACCAAGATACTACTAACATTTTATCTAAGAGTATTTATATATATATATATATATATATATAATATATATATATATAATATATATATATATATATATATATATATAAGCAGTTCATAGATAAGGGCAAACGAAAAAATTTCTGATGCCAAATATGCCGAAACATTGGAAATATTGTCCATTAACCATATAATATTTTCGCAATACGCACGCTACTCGAAAAAATGTCAACAGAAATTAATAAAGAAATCCATTATTACCATATCGGACCGATTTCAGGGTTAGCTCATAACAGCCCTCCCTTCGTCAGTGATACATGTGGCAAAAGAAATAAATGAGATACTTACTCATACCCATGGAAGAAGCAAACACTAAGTCATAAGCACAATTAAGTACCCCAAATACATCCAAAATAGAAATACTCCAGCCCATTCAAGACACGTGCGATTTGAACTGAGGCCCTCACAGAATGAGAGAGTCCGGAAGTGAACGCTTAAATTTATATCTAATGTAGGATAAAATTTTTTTCGAAAAAAATTTTATCCTACATTAGATATATATATATATATATTATATATATATATATATATATTATATATATATATATATATATATATATATATATAATATATATATATATTTATTTATGTATTTATATATGTATGCGTAATTATTTTTTGTGTTTGTTAACGTTTAAAGAACATTAGAGTACGATGATTTCAGGGAGATTTCAAACAGATCGAACGAGCACATAGAGGAAGACTAATATAGCTTGTACAAAATTATATTAACATATTAAAAGTATCCCTATTTATGAAAACATGAAATGCATGTTCAATTTATTCCTAATTTCTGAAGAGTGACAATGGATTGTAATATTTGCAGGACACTTATTTACGAAGATTGATCAACCATTATGTGCAATAAAATCGATGACTGGTGCCGTCTACATTAAATGCAGAACTATATTGAATGTGAAGACTAGGGCTGTGGTTTTAACGCTGGAAAACTAAGGTGAAAGAAAATAACTTCAGACTAAATGCAGCGATTAGAATTTCTATGTTTTGAGCTAAGGCTCACTCCCAGACAGCTTCTTAGAGGTTTCTATATTTATTTTAACTATGATTACTTCTAGCCGTTATAAATCCACGTATATTTCCTTTAAGTCGGATTCAGCCTTCATTATATCGAAGACTGAATAATACACATAACATCAACTTCTATAAATAAAATTAAGAACATATTTTATCGAAACTGCCTCAGTAACGTTTATGGATATATTTATTTTTTCAGTTACTTAGAGTAGAAAACTTTGTTTTCTGGACATAGTCTCTGCATACTCAACACCCGGGGGATAAAAATTTTGGTAGATCATAAATATTGTCCCAAGGGCTAAGTGATGCAAAGAAACCGAGTGATAGATTAAGTTTCCCACTCGAAGCAATCATAAACTGTTTCTAGATAACTGGAAAACCAATGTATTTTGGAGAAATTTCAAAATTTGAAGTGAAAAAAAATGTAACATCGTAAACCCCAAACAAATAAAATATTTGCTCCGTAACTCTGTTGTTTTTGCTAATTCAACCATTTTCCATTAATGGTAGTATTGAAATTGCTTGCTGATCTTGCAAATTATGTTTGAGAGCATAAATGAAAATAGAGACTATTATTATTATTATTATTATTATTATTATTATTATTATTATTATTATTATTATTATTATCATTATTATTATTATTATTGTTATTACTGTTGTTGTTGTTATAATGAATGTAGTTCTTTTAGTGTCTTTGTTGTTGCTGATATTGTTCTAGCCTAATTGTTGTTGTTGTTGTTATTATTATTATTATTATTATTATTATTATTATTATTATTATTATTATTATTATTATTATTATTATTATCATTATTATTAATACTATTATTATTATGCGGTTGATAATTTTAATTGAAAGCAGAAATATATATCTTTTTGTTCGCTTATTTATATGTGACTTATGACTTTCAGCCTTTTGCTTTCACACGTAATGTTCATTCTTTCCTTCAATGGCTGTTCAAAAACTTTCGTTCTGCTAATACTAATAATAATGTTTCTGCTAAAGGTCATTACAACATTGTTGTTGTAATGTTATAGGTCTTTTTTTTTTCTTATTGTTGTTGCCAATGTTATATATATTACAACGAATTACTATTGATTTCTTCAGCCAGTGTGCAAATTAGCTATCTACAAAATATGGAAATTATTTATATCAACCACTACTTCCCAAAGAAAAGCATAAAAATAATGAAATCGACTATAATACGGGTATAAAACAAAAAAAAAGCAAAAAAAAAAAATAAGCAGACGATATAAATATTCCTTATTGTAGGTAAACAAACAATAGGATGTAAATATTTCAAATATTTATGAAACAATAAATAAGGCTGAGTTACTATCAAGATGGAAGTGGTTCATATGTACATCTGTATATCTATGTATGTGTGCTTTTACGTTGTATACGTTTCCATATACATGTGAGGATATAAAGACAGACATATGTATGTGTAAGTAAAGTTCTTCATTAAAGGAATATATATATTATACAAAAATGTCTCGTCTTCGCCAACTAAGCTAATAGCTACTTACACAGCTACTAGTCATAATCAAAAGTATAAAACAGCCCTAGATTCGGGTATGACGTACACCTTTCATAGATATAATTCTGCCGATCATGAGACACCTAGTGCACAAAAAGATTAGGGTTGCCTCATGCGGATGCACATGACTTTAACACACGGACGCAGCAAAAATTCCTTTACCTTACAACCTGATCATCATCACCCAAACACTCTGTACGCTTTATATACTTTTTTTTATATATATTCTGAATGTATTAGGCCCTCGCGTTTAGCTGCTGAAGTTGGATACCCGTCAGCAGCTTCCAGCTCTATTTGAACTCAGACAACGAAGAATCGAGCCAGCTTTCTATGTATCACTACACTACGCTGTTAAGGCTAATATTGCATTGTGCTTTTTCATTTCCAGAGTCAAATATCTGACACTATGTATCTTTAATAAAAACATATGTTAAGAGAAAGAAGTGAGAGATCGTGAAACAGGTATCCTAAAAAAAACTGGTGTAACCTGAATGTATGCATATGTGTGTAAGTGTGTGTGTGGATGTGCGTGCGTGTTTGTATGTGTGTGTATATCTATCTATCTAATTGTTTATCTATCCATCAGTCTATTTCTCTATATATGTATGTACACACACACACACACAAATATATATATATATATGCATATATACACCTTGATACATACATACATATATACATATATAAACACACACAGACACATACACACATACACGTATATATATATATAATATATATATATGTATGTATGTATATATGTATATATGTATATGTGTGTGCATAAATATATAAATGCATATATATCGTTTTGGCTTAACAGCCCTCATCGTTTGTTTTTACCGTGTCCTGTCTTTTACTTTTTCTACTTGTATTGTCTTTACTGTCTTGTTTTGTTTTTACTGTCCTGTTTTTGTTACTCCTTTTACCCTCCACAAAAGGTCTAATGTTTTATCTAATTTGCTTTGCGGGAAGGACTGTTTCAAAGAAGTCGCGTCTTGTCCTTATCTTCCAAATGGCGGAGTAGACGAAACAGGGACAACTGAAGAAGGGGAATATTTATATATACTAGATTATGCAGGTGACATCACGCACAAACGGCTCCTTTCCCCCAGAAAAGCCTATATTTGGCTGCTATTTCTTCCACACTCTGCTATCATGTGACAGGTATTTCGGGTACTTTATCACAACTAGCTGTTGCGCGGTAGCAGGTCATGCTTGAAATAACGGCCAAATCTTTGGAGGTGAGATACGTTAAATGCACTCGAAAGAAACCTATGGAAAAAAACTATTTCATACCGAGGTTACCAACGGGTCTTTCACGAAATATTTACCGTATTTTTAAATTTAGAATTTTAGAGTTTCTTCGTTTTCAGGGTTAAGATACTTACGGATTATTTTCCACTATGCACCGTTTTGGGTATTTATATCCCCAGAATATCTCGATAAATATTTGTCCGATTTAAGCGAAGCTTTTTTTATTCCATTCATCTTCATATTTCAGGGTCTCTTTTAATGAATTATATATACATATATATATATATAAATGTGTGTGATTCTTTTGGGGATAGATCATAGATCCATAACTATGTATTGAAAATAAGAATGCTTCATATTGTCTTTTATCAAAGTTTTTTCTTTCTGTTTTTCTATATAACAACACTCAATTTGTTTACTCGATCATTAACTATTTTACGCTTTTATGTTTCGCCATGTATTGGGAGTGACTAACCATCACTTCGCGACAGAAAATAACAGTGTTCATTTACTTGAAATTCTCGCCAGAAATTGAACTCCTGAAATAAAGTTTAACACGGCATTTCTCATGTGATTAGTTTAGTTTGTCAATCGTCTTTATCCGGTTTTTTTATTTATTATTTTCATTATATTACTATGGATTTCAGTATGGTTTCTATCATTAATAAATTATTCTCGCGGGACTCTTTGTATTACTAATCACTGATTACAATGTCTTTCCCTCTCTGGTTTTGTAATAACGTTTGTATGGTGATGTATTGCATTACACATTATTGCAAGTACATAGTGAGCTGGTTGAAGAGTATCGTAACTCGTATTGTCGATATAATGTTTCAGTCGTGAAGTATACAACATTCACTGATGTAATCAAGAAATACACAAAATATACAAAACTACAAATGTTTTAGTAACTATACACACATACATACACGCACGCTCACACACAAACACACACACACACACACACATACACACAGACGTATACTCTTTCTCACACACACATACACACACACGAACATCAATAAGCAGTGTAGATATAAAGGCATAAAGGACAGCCGTACAAAAGCCATTGCATACATACAAAAGATAAACATTTGAAAGTAAATCACAAGCATGTACAATATATCCATGTATGCATAAGTAAATGTATGTAAGTACATAAGTATCGAATGTATATGTACATATATGACTGTGTGTGTGTGTATGTGTCGTTTGTGTATACGTGTGTGTGCGCGTATGTTGCTTTAACCGTATTTCCTTTAATATGTATATTTTCTGTGATTTATAACTTGAAAAGTTTGCCCTTTCTCTGTGTGCAATGGATTCTGCACTCCTGTTCTCTATTTGTTTATCCTTTTAAGTTTACGCTGCTTGTTGATGTTCTTGTGTGATTCTGTGTCTGTTTCTGTTTGTGTGTGCATGAATTTTACACATGTTGGTATGTGCAACTGTATGATCAGAGAAGTTTGTTTTCATATTTTTCATAAACAAAATGATAAGAAAACTAATGAAATATTTACTTATACAGTAGCAGTATTATATAAAAAAAATATCTATTCCCCCCGCCTCTTCATAATGTACAAATAGATAAAGCTCTTAACACAGACTCACAGAAAACATTGAAAATAATACTAAATATATGAGAAAATATTTCAAAAAGCAACGAGAGGAATTAATCTACAAAAATGTTCCGTAGCAGTATTAGGTGAGTTAAATAAGTTGTTTATTTGTTTCTTAAATTTTGATGTTTCTACTGATACATTACGGCAGTACATAGAAATTGATATTGTGCAGATTCTTTCAAACTAACGCGCACAACTGTGCCTGTACGCCACTCGTATGTGTATATATATATATATATATATATATATATTATATATATATATATATATATATATATCTATATATATATATATATATATATATATATATATATATGTGTGTGTGTGTGTGTGTATATTTATGTATGTATGTGTGTGTGTGTACAGGCGTGGCTGTGTGGTAACAAGCTTGCTTCCAAACGACATGCTTCCGGGTTCACTTTCACTGCATGGCACCTTGGGCAGATGTGTTCTACCAAAGTCTTTTGAGCGGATTTGGAAACTGAAAGAATACCGTCGTATACATACATATATACACACACACACACACATATATATATATATATATATATATATATATATATGTATATGTAAAAAAAATACAAACTGGGACAAGAACGCAAAACATTTAGAAGACGATATAAAAATACGGACGGGACATTCGAAGCCTTCAATCTTCAGTCAAGAACCGGATCATCCTCGCAATTTCGGCTGATTCATCTTGAGATCGCTCCGATCCGGCCAGGCCCAAGGAAAAACTAAGCTACGAGCATTAGATTTCTTGGAAAAAGGATCGAATATATACGAAACAAGGACAGAAAAAGGGACGATGCCACACGAATAGAAATACAAAAAAACAATAATAGTAATAACAGGACAAAAACAGCGGGTGTCTTACGACTATAGACAGTACAACTTACCTTAGCTGTCGTATTTGGAAAAAAATGCCTTTTTCGGCAGACGAAGAAAACGATTTTCTCGTGGCGGTGGTCAGAAGCCGAAAGGCTGGTTGACCAGCGGTCACGTGAGAGGAGAAGAGAGTGAGAGAGAGAGAGAGAGAGAGAGAAAGAGACAGATCAAAGTGGAGTGCAAAGTGTGAAAGGCAGAGAAATGTAGGAGAGGGGGGAGAGAGAGACAGCGAAGCGTGATAGCTAGGTCAAGATTAGGCCATTTGAACGTGGCTGTGAACGTTTAAACTGACGCGCTTAAACACACACTACACAATTGTAAAAGTATTCATGTGCACACGCCAGTATACGCCCATATGTATTTATCTCTCAGTCCATATATGCAATGGTAACAAGATATTTTGCATATGTGTGTGAATGTTTGTTTGCGCGTGTGTGTATGTGTGTGCGACCTTATGTGTACATTTGTGCGTCTACTTAAACATATATGTTCTATATATATATATTCAGCTAAAAGCTATGCCTACCTATAAAGGAACATGGAATCTTTTCTCGGAAGCTGTGTGCGGTGATTGAAATAGCACATAATATTTTAAATTATTAATTACGTTATTGCGCCAAAGAACTTTCGTACTGTTAAATAATGTATAATGATCGTTCACAATATAATCATTTTCATTTGATTGATGATTAGAATGTCGTTATATATGCGGCCGCATTGGCGTTCAAACTTATGATTGCTGCTGGAAATATATTTAAATAAATGCATAGCTGTTTGCTCAAGAAATGCTTGTTTTCTTTGTATTCCCAGTATATCGATTAACTCGCCCCCAAACAACATGTGTTTGTTCACCTCTCATATTTAAACTTCTGGCTCACATGATTCATTTTATCACAGAAACAGCGTTAAAATGCTTTGCTATAGTCTGTCATTATGTATTTGTCTGGAAGATGATTGATTACCTTATGTGTATATGTTCATGTAAATAATGTTGCTTATTCATATTTTGCAGTGGGATATATTTTGTATAATCAGTTAGTCGTCTTGCCAAAGATAGACTAGCATCAGTATTATATTTCATAGCGTCGACCTTTTCAGTTATTGAGCAACAGAGAAACTTCTCGTGACATACACTTTGTTTACATTTAGAAAATTAACGCGTCTGGGAAATTATACATGTGCAACAGGGAATATTAATTTATTTGGCTGCTATGTTTAAAATAAAAGAGTAAAGAAAAAGACAGGCACCCCAACATCGATTTATCATGTTTTTACCGATCATATGCTGCGCAGTGGAGTAACAATCAAATATAATTATATTTAATGATACCATTTAACGTCAAACAACATGCCAAGTAGAAACCTGTCTGTGTTGTAAACAAATTTGAAAATTCCTTTGTGTATTCGCTACGTACTTTTCTTCATATTTTAATATTTTACTTTTTCAAAAAGCTGCTTAAAATGATCTTGAATACTGGGAATACTAATGCCTACATTTGTATTCTTTCTAGAAAACGATACTAGCATGAAAGATACAGAAGACAGGGATATCTCGGTTACGAATTCAAAATATTTTCAAAGAGTAATTGAGTCTGATACATTACTTAATAGGCATTGCACTGAAAAAAGTTCGGTAGAATTTCGTAATGAATCGAAGTTACATAATCACCATATTCTAAGAAGAAATCATCCATAGTTGAATTTTTATCTTTAACAATTAAAAATTTTTATTGCTATGAATCACAATAAGTAAGAAACTGTTGTACGCTTAGAGAAAAAATTGTGATCGAAAAGCATTTTCAGTCACCAATTAGTTTTTGATGTTCTATGATATTACGTATTCATCTCCTACGGGTACTAACATCACACATAGATAGAAAATATTTGATTGCGTTTAAAATATGCATTCAGTAGTTAATAGTTATCTCTCAGCGCATGCGCAGCAAAGTAGTTGTGTAGGCAGAGAGGAAAAAAAGACGTAATAGACTTTCTTCAAGAGGAAACAATGAAATCTGTTTGTGTGTATATATATATATATATATATATATTATATATATATATATATATATATACATACATATATATATACACGTAAACATTTGTGCGTGTGAATGAGTGTGTGTGTATTTGTGTGTAAGTGAGTGAGTGTGTGTATGTATTTGTGTGTCAGTGAGAGAGTGTGTGTGTTGTATGTGTATGTGTGAGTGAGGCTGGATCCGAACAACTAGGCCGTATTCTACTGAATAGTAGGTGCTTCATTATTTGCAGATATGTCACTCCTTGAAATCGATTAATATAGTGAACAAAAAACAATTCATAAAACAGAAGCCGTTTTCATTAGTGATTCCCATCTGACAAAAACATTCTAGTGCGCCCTTTTACGCTTCAATACGCTTTGAACAAATAGACTGTCGCAAGGAAATAAATAAACAAAAGACATCAGCACGATGTCGTATGCTTCTAGTAATCATTTACATCCTAATGTGTTGTGATTGCTATGGAGACACCAAACAATAAATACCTAACTTATTTTAATCACATATCGATAAAAACTCATTTTATTCTGGAAAAAAAAGTATAATATATACCAGTTCACATAATTATAGCGTCTGTAAAATTGGGAAAGCCTGTTATACATAGTGAACAAAACTCGTTGATCATGTATGAAAAAAATATTAGAGCGCTTGAACATAGCTGAAATAGTTGTATATATACAGGAATAATTCTACAAATTATATAGGAAATTTAGACGGTATGCAAAATCAACAATATTATCAACCGAAGGATCTCTTACGCTTACAGACACGCACAGGCGCAAAAACTCATTGTCACAAACACACATACATACATGCATACACACAGATATGTATATATATATATATATATATATATATATATATATATATATATATATAATATATATATATATATATTATATATATATATAATATATATATAAATAAAGAAAATGCTGACAAAATAATTTAAGTAAGGGAGAGTGTATTTAATTAGGTGAAAGTTATTTTTACCGGTTGCGTATTTGTTATGCTTATCAAAAGATATATTTTTAAGAGAGATAGGGTTCCTTTCTGATAGATTTTTTTCTCTTATCAGATAAGAGAAAAAAATCTATCAGAAAGGAACCCTATCTCTCTTAAAATAATATCTTTTGATAAGCATAACAAATACGCAACCGGTAAAAAGAACTTTCACCTAATTAAATACACTCTCCCTTACTTAAATTATTTTGTCTGCATTTTCTTCATTTCCTTTTTTTATATATCACAACTCGTGTTCCACATCTCCTTTTTTAAATATATATATATATATATTTTATATTGTCTCAGCCATTTGACTGCGGCCACGCTGGTGCACCGCCTTTAGTCGAACAAATTGATACCAGAACTTGTTCTTTGTAAGCCTAGCACCTGTTCTAATGGGCTCTTTTTGCTGAAGCACTAAGTTAAGGGGACGTAAACACACCAACATATCCATAATTTTTTCGGCGGTTAGTGATATATGGTGGAAGCGATGGTGGGGGGACAAACACAGACACACAGACATATATATATACTCGACAGGCTTCTTTCAGTTTCTGTCTACCAAAACCACTCACAAGGCTTTGGGCGCCCCACGACTATAGTACAAGATACTTGCCCAAGTTGCCACGCAGTGGAACTGAACCTAGAACCATGCGATCGGTAAGCAAGCTACTTACCACACAACCACTCATGCGCCTGAAGGATGATGGTGTAAGCTTCATTCAGTTTCCGTCTACCAAATCCACTCACAAGGTTTTGGTCAGCTAGGGGCTATAGTAGAAGACACTCACTGAAGATGCCACGCAGTGGGACTGAACCCAGAAACACGTGGTTGGAAGCAAGCTTCTTACCTCACAGCTACTCATCCAAAACGTATAATATATATTCATCACGGCTGATCTTAGCAATCGGTTTCGCGTAAAGAATATAATGGAGTGTTGCGTAACAATTCGATTATATAACTTTACGCTCATAAGAGTTAACTGATATGGAAGTGAATATCGTGACTGCTCCCTGTTGTCGGAGGCGTATTAGCACAGCCAGTAAGCAGCTGCTGTGAAAAAAGATGGTGAAAGGAAAGAGATTTGGTCAGGAGTTATGTACTTTGGTTAGGTATGTTGTGAAGCCGGGAAGAGTTATCTTGAAGTGGAGAAGGTGTCTATCAATAATGTGGTACTCTGGTTGGGGTGGGGGTCTGTGATATATGTGGTGGTATCATATGCATAATTTTTTTCGGCGGTTAGTGATATATGGCTGTGTTCGTTGGTCTGTTTTCTTTCAGTAAAGAATAAAGCCGTGTTTTTGTATGTCAGCGTGCGGTGTGTGATGTGTGTATGTGTGTGTGTGTGGGGGGGGGGCTGAGTATTTGTAAGGGGACAATTAATTTTTGTGCAGGAGTTTGTGTTTGGGATGGAGGTATTTCCGCCTTATAGGGTTCTGCGTGTGTATACATGGGTGCATTTGTGTGCGCTTTATTCAAACTATTTTTGGGGGACCGAGGGCATTGGTGGAAGGTCGTTGGCGGAGGGTCGAGTCAGGGGACCTGTGGTTGCAGTCATGGTGGGGCGTACAGATACGATAGGATGTACTTCCTTTCATGCGAGCAAAGATTAAATACCTCACTCCTGCAATTCAGTTAGACATCCAGGATAACTACATGCATACATACTACATATATACATACATACATACACACACACATACATACATACATACATACATACATACATACATACATACATACATACATACTTAATACATGCATGCATGTACATATATATGCATATATGTATGTATACATGTATGTATATATGTTTTTTAAGTGATTTGAATTCTTCCTCAGAAGAGCTAGCTGGTTTCTAACAAAGATACAAAGCTCAATCTTTGGAATGTAGATGACGAAAACAATGTCACATTTTACCGTTCCGCATATATATAGTATTTGTAATGTACGAATCAGTTGGTTGACGTCTTTATCCCAAAATTTAAGGTCATCTAGACTGGCAGATATTTACTTATAAAACCAAATGCTTCAAATATTATTGGTATAAATGTAAATCTGTGAATTGGATATAGCATACTTATCTCGTTTCTCTTTGATTTTCAAAGAGATATTCATATCTGCAGGACAGCTGACCACTCTCACGGTTCATGCTTTACCAACAATATCCGGCATGATAAGCTTAAACTTAATAGACGTTTTAAAAGGAAAATTCCACCAGTATTCATTGTCCACTTATTCAATAACTGGGGTATTCTCTACAATTATTCCAGGACAGTCTTTGTTTCCGAATGGTATTGTATATTGTTTTTGCGACAACGTGATATAGCATACGATGGATGCTAAAGCAGCAGCTCAATGACTCAAATGTGGACGTGATATACTTCGACTTTGCAAAAGACTTTGACAAAGTCAACCTTGGTATGTTTTGCCAAAAGCTCCGAAATCTTGGCATATTTGCAAAACTTAGAGAATGAATGCATGACATTGTAAAAGGTAGCAGTCAGGTAGTGGTGTCAAATGTGGCCACCTCCAAGGAAACACAATGAGTGATTTTCCATAGGGCATTGTTCTGGGACCACAGCTATTCATAGTGCACCTCTCTAAGATTCCTCCAGCTGCTGAAGTAACTACCCTTGCTAGCTATGCAAACGATACAAAAGTCTCTCAGCGGATACAGAAACCTGGAGAAGTCGTGCATCTGCAACGTGAGTTGGACCCAATGTACAGGTTGGCTGAGTAAAATAAAATTAATGCTGAAAAATTCTAAGCCCTGCGCTACCAACACAGGAAGCTCAATGGAAAGCAGATAGGTTGCACTGTATACCAATAACGTAAACCTCCTGAATTAGAGACATAACTTAGCCCGAACAACGTTTGTATACAACAATATACGTATATAAATGCATACATATGTACGTATATACACATATGCATGTATATATGCAAATATATATGTATATATATGTACGTATGTATGTATGTATGTATGTATATCTCTCTCTCTCTCTCTCTCTCTCCCTATATATATATATATATATATATATATATATATATATATACACATATAAAGTTAATCCAAACATGAAAGCACAAAAAAACACAACGCGAGGACGTGGTGCAAATATATATACATATATATATATACACACAGACACACTTTCTGACAATTTGCCTTGTATCCATGACCTTATTATCACTGATCACGCTCGCGTGGCATTCATTGCCTGCCTACAGGTATATGTTGTCTATGTGCACCTATTTTGTTAATCCTCTGTTTCTCTTGTTTGTTTTATCTTACCCTCCCTCAATACAATATAAAACGAGAATCAGTCAATCGATTTTATATCAGGTATTATCATACAGAATATTTATTATTTAAGACATACAAATTATCAATGTATGAAGAAATTAAACGATCTCGCTAAAACACACGAATTTGCTTTTCGATAGAAACAAGTGTTACAAAACATACTAAATACATAAATATATTCATTCGATTTTTCTCTTAAAAAACGTAGCGGTACAGATATGTGTGTGTAATGAAGATATCTTTTTATGGCAACAGACCTCACTAGCGGTATTTTGTAATTAGCGTGAACTTCTGTGGGCATTTATATTTGGTATGAAACCTGTGAAAGTTTCACAAACCGAGACTCTTGCACACATATGCACGTACATACTGATATATGCAAAGGCGCGTACAGACTTGCAGAGAATCATATTTAGCAGGTACACGGGAAGAAGCACTAAAAGAAAGTTGATGGAAAACGCGGATGGGTGAAAAAAAGCGGAAAACGAAAGTAAGAAAATTAGACTTAAGTCTCCTTTGACCATAGAAACCATAAATATACTAGTTGAGTTAGAATAATTCAACGGAGACCGATCTGAAGTTTGCGAGACAACTGCTCACTCCAAAGAGGCTAGGGCCATCCAGTTCATGTAAAAAACATTTATCCATATGCTTGGATTTGCTGAATATTTCGGATCAGGAATTAAGTAGTGCAGCAAAATTCTTGGATCTAAAGAGAA
>NC_042997.1:149368132-149433132 GCF_006345805.1 Octopus sinensis
AAAAAAAGAGAAAATTCCACAGCCGAACCAGCGCATACTGTAAATCATCCTCCGGACGTTAGTGATCCGCGTAATAGGCATTTCCGACACCACAGTATCTTTAAACTTACCTCGGATTTTTCATGATATATTTCCTGCAAATTTCTTTTGATATTGCAGATTTACTAAATGCCATCTGCTCAATTTTGAAACAGATTGTATTTTATGTAGTGAGCATCTCTATTATTGAAAACAAAGGAATGAACATTGAACAGTATTTTTGTTACTCACCATTAATACATTACTTCGGCACTAAACAAAAAATTGATAGTAGTTAAGGAAATAGTATTAGGCTGCATTTGCACGCGTCTTAAAAATTTCTGCAAATGAAAATAAAGTTATGATTTCAGATCATATATAATTTATACGCTATTCCCAGAATCCGCTGAATATAAACAGTAATACAGAAGAATAGAATATTGTAAATCCCTTTCTTCAGACACTGGTTACTTGGACCTCTCATCAATACTCATTGATAACTTGTGGCGCAGCCGTACTCTTCACCGGTGTTTTTTGTTCAGTATTTGCTGTTGTCACTCCATCATTGTGTCTGTCAAACTCAGTTCGGATTTCTCTAAGCACCCCTTCGCTGAGTAAGACCCATTCTAAATATGACGAAAATATTTGAAGGATACGATTCAGGCATTATTGACAAGCTGATACACGAGATGCTCCATATAAATTCGTCACCATTGCACGGAAATTGTTGGAACCAATACATACCTTGTCTTTTCTCAACACCAGTTTATACATATTTGTGATTAAACCACTCCTACAATAAAATTGATATTCTTAAATTACGCCGACCTAAATGCTATCTATTTGCCGTATAGTTATTGCTTTAAGTGAATTTAGATAATACGATTATTTTTAATAGAAATTATAAAACTTTATAATATAATATGTTACAATATGTAATTAAAGTATATGCTTAATACTTTATACATAAATGAAAGAGTAAATTTACATTATTTCGTCGTTCAAAATAAATGAGGATAATATATATAAACGTATAGTAAAACAGTGGAATCTAAGCAATATAGTTATTTTCTGAGCAAATGATAATAGACAACATTCAAGAAGACGAATAAATTGATAAGGGAAAACAGCAATTTTTCATTTTAAGAGTTTTGCTTCCCTTTCTCCTTCATAATATTGTATCTCTAATAAATTTATTTTTTTAGCTGCGCAAGAAGAATTATATCAGGTTTCCTTATATATGTATATATCTCTTATATAAAATCCGTTCTGTTTGTCTGTCTGTATGTGTGTCTTCTCGGATCTCGAGCATTCTCCATCCGATTGCGTTCATATTTGATATGTAGATACCGAAGGTATGAGGACGTGTATAAGTCTTGAAAAAATTCCAGGTGAGAATCTGATCGATAAAGCCGTTTTTGTCCTGCTTTTCTTCCGTCAACCTATACATAACTGCACCTTCCATTTTTTGTTTTTTTAAAGCCAACTGTGAGAATAAACACATTTGACTTATATATATATATATATATATATATATATATAAGTCAAATGTGTTTATTCTCAGAGTTGGCTTTAAAACTGTAGCAAGTGATATGATAGATCCGCGCTGCAATGAATTCCTCGTATTGAAGGCTATCGAAAAAGAACTTTGAACATTACGTATGTATAATGCATCTACGGGTAGTAGGATATAGATATGTCATCCAAATCTCATAGGTACGACACACCTACCTCAAAAATGGTGGTTTATCGAGTCATATCAGCAATCTCTAATAAGATTCAGGTTATAGTATGGAAGCAGGAAAGTAAAGTGAATGGTGTTCTGTTAAAGACTCAGGTCTAACGTAATCGCTCTAAGAAAGTAACCAGCAACTATTCCTCACAACCGTAGGTAGTGTCATTGACAGTCCGTTTCAAAACTCTTCTTCACAACCCTAGGTAGTGCCGCATCAAAACTGAAATCCACTCAGTCAAGTCTGTCGATTACGTTTAGAAGCAAATCAACATCAGTAATAATCATTCAAATGAAAGGGAATTAGGCATGAGTTATTCAAAGTGTGTATACGATCATCAGCAATGAAGCTCTATGACAAAAACTGGATCCAGTTAAATATGGTATTTAGAAATTTCAGAATCACATCCTGAGTATCGAGTGTATGTGTGATGAAATGTAATCTTGAAAAACTTTGAATTACTTTAAACGAAGTCTCAATATTTCCAAAATATTTCATTAGATTTTTAATATTATTTGTATGTGTTTGAAATCTATATCTGGAGTATTCAAGTACTTTAGAATGTAAGCTATTTATTAAAGCTTATTTCCTCTGGTGAAAGGCAACAGTGCTAGTTAGCTAATTTTGATTTTGATGTTAACTTTTTGTTCAATATGTCTTTTAATTTTCTTTTCTTTTTTAAATTTGAGCTAATTTATAACTCATGTTTTTATCCTGATCATCATAGTCACTCATCTCCATCTTTCTCACCATCACAATCAACATATTTCTTACTTTTCTTCTTGATTCTTATGTTTAATTCATCGTACTTCGTTGAGATTATTCTAAAAATTAATATTTATCCTTTAACATTCTTGAGTTAAATTGAATAAATATTTAATATTTATTCAATTATAAACCGTTTTATTTCACAAGAGCAAGTCGCAATTATTGTGACACTCTTAATTATTTTATTTGTGTGGCAATTACTGTGACAATATTAATTAACTTTTACCGATTCTTATTTCAGATACTCATTACTCATTCCAATTTCGTTTTATTTGTGCGGTAATTATTGTGACAATCTTAATTAACAATTCACCGATTCTCATTTCAGTTATGTGATTTCTCTCATGTGTATTTATTAGGAATATCGCTTGATGGTATGAACGGATGCGAGTTTCCTTCCTACAAGCAAGCATTCCGATACTTCTAAAATCTTCATGATCATAAAAAATATTACAAAACATGACGCTCCCAGGAACTCATTTTGTGAAAGGATGTTCATCATAAAAAAACAGCTCACAACACAATCACCATATCACACGCTTCAGCAAACTAGAAAATGTTTTCGGAAAGCGCACTACTTTAAAATGCATGCATAAGCGATAGCCATTAAAAAATAAAGAAAAAATAATAATGTATTTGAAGCCCCGTCGTTTTTTTGATATCACCAACACGGATACTGAGATGTTCCTTGATTATTGAGTGAATTGCGAGTTTCTTTAAGAGAAACACCATAAAGAACTATCAAATTCAAATAGAGTTTTAAGTTAAATACTGTATAAAAATTCGAGTGAAAGAATAAGGGAACGAACTGTTAAACTGAAAACTATGATGGGATAATGTAGTTTTCATGCTATAAAAAAGCTTAGCAGATCAGGTGCGAGTTTTAAGGAATACCCATGTGAATTGCATATCACGAGAATATATCGGCTATTGATTCATTCTTGTATTTTGCTTCCAAATCACATCTGTCACTGGTGTCGCGAAAACATTGTCAAGGACAGAAAATACAAACGCAATCTTATAAAATCTGAAATATTATGGAGCGACTGATCGAGTAAAGGATACATGATTCGGCAACAACTTCTGCTAATGTGGTTACTATCCATACGCTATAGTGGATGCTATCACAGATAAGAACATGCAACAACCAGGTACAATACTCTTGATACCGAACGATTTTTGTAACATCCCTATCTACAGAGTCAAGTGATTTAGACATTTTGCTTTTGAAAACCATTCGTAGATATTTGTTTTGCATTGATTGACTATCTACGGTTGCTTGTCCCTTAGGAACAAGGAATTCGAGTTTGTTTTGTTACTTTCCTGTTCTTGTGCAAATGAAAGCATATACGTTTTGTGCATACAAGATTTAGAGAATGAAGATTCTATTTTTCATGTCCACGCAAGATACTAAGACAGGATGCCGTCTACTCATTGTTCTACCAGCCGGAGAAGTTAATGGGTTTAATGACTTTATATGACCTTGCTTCGATTGGAGTATTTGCAGAATATTCGGTTCAGTACGTGAGAATTTTCCGACAGGGCGCGGAAAGTAATGGAATAGAAAATAGTACAGTTGCGACATAACGGTTACCAATAAGTTCCGTATTTTTGACGTCAAATTCTGTATGAATGAAATTTTGGGTTATTATCTCCACTATTACAATAGTGTACAGGCGGTGAGCTGACAGAATCCTTACCGTGCGGGGAAAATGTTTAGCGTCATTCCTCCCAACATTACGTTCTGAGTTCGAATGTCCCCGAACCCTATTTTTATCTCATTCTTTCGGGGTTTATAGAATCTGTACCGGTCGAGAAATTGAATTTGCTGGCCTTGTGCCAAAATTTTAAATCAATATTACAATCGTGTGTTCTGGTCAAGAAAGTAGATGGTAAATCATTAGGGAAAAGCGAACAGCTAAAACTTCTAATAGAAAGCAATTATTAAATGGTTGACCGTCTGGAAACATTTTTATACATTCATGTCCTAAGAAATTTTCTGTGGTTTCTATTTCTCAAGTAAATTGAGTTTTTTAACCCCAATTTCTCGCAAATTTGAATATTCACTGCGTCCAATTAATTATAAATTTAAATACCCATTGCATTCACTGCGGAGTATTCCATTTTTATTTGCAAAGTCTCTCACATTCTCTTTGAAAATTAAATCCAAAATATACCTGTTTAATTTTGAACTCAGGATATCCATGAGGAGAGCCTAGAAAGTTAAGTAATTACTATTAGAAAACGAGGAGAAAAAAAAACAAAGTTACCGACAAGTACTCGAAACTAGCACTTTGTTCACAGTTTCCAAACACAATTTCAACAGTGACTCACACATACATACACACACACATAAACACACATACACTCACACAGACAACAGTACACACTTGCGCACACATAGATACATATACACACAAATGAAAGGCAATTAATGTGTATGTGTGTGTATGTGTGTGTGCGTGCGTGTGCGCGTGTGTGTGCTGTTACCTGAAAAACCTTCGTGCCGCATCAGTTTTGTGAAATTTTATATTTGAACAAATCGCGGTTTCAAAACGACGAAAATATTTTGACTGAAATGAAGTTTTAATGTTGTGTGTTAACAAGCATCTTCCATAACAGAGTTTTAAAAACTTTTTAATACAAAGATCCCCACCACAACCACATTATTTCGAAGGCTGTGGTTTTAAAAAATGGGGAAAATCCCCGTAATCATTTTCCCCAGAAATTCCTTTATAATCTATACCGTTTGAAAGAGATTTGTATAATTAAAAGATACCCAGCCTCCTCAAAGTTATGAGGGGGAAAATGTCAGATCGTGTGAATTTTCTGTAACTCCTCTCTCCAGCCACTCGTAAAAATTCTTTCCCATAAATCCCTATATACACTGACACCACAATATCTAAGTGGTATATGTAGATAATTTTGTTAAAAAGTATTCATTTTTCTGGATGTTATCAGCCAAATGCCCTTTTATTTATACGACTTTTTGCGTTTCATGTTTATTTCCTTAATTGCTAGCATTGTTCTCTCTCTCTCTCTCTCTCTCTCTCTCACCATACATACACACACACACTACACATCTTACAGATGGGCTGCTGAATTGAAATATCTATGTTGCTTTGTGTGGAAGGTAAAATTCGGCAAACTGCTTATCCCTCTGTTGTTAGATTACCGTGATGTTTGCTTAAAATCAAAGAGATTATGACAGCGATAAAATAATGAAACTGCTATTTACTAAGCAACTGAGCACTATTATATAAGTAAATAATTAAACGTAAAATATTAAAAATATTAGAAATTGCATTCAAATGTGAAATGGAGGACGGTCTTCCTGTTAGTATATACAATGAAGTAATATATACATCTGGATGCAATATAATGCCATACAGGAAAATTCAATCGTCACTAAATGCGACACAGAGTGAGTAGACACCCACATTGCAAGAAATAGCAGTAAAATATTCCCTATGCTCCAGGAAGAGTGCAAATTCATACGCATACGCATATATATATATATATATATATATATATATATTATATATATATATATATATATATGTATGTATGTATGTATGTATGTATGTATGTATGTATGTGCCTGTACATGTGCATTTATATGTGCGTGTGTAAACATGTTTAAAGGAGTTTATTAATCGTGAGAGGGGAAAGGAGAGATTATCTTCATTGTAAACAAAAACATAAGGATATAATTCAAATTTACAAGAAGCAGGAGCGGAAATATTTACAAATAAATAAAGGAAATAAAATACAATATAGAGAAAGAAAGCAAGGAAGATAATGTGCAGAATTCACAACCGTTTTTTCGAAATAAAACCCAGCTAAATCAATTTGCTTGCTAAAATAAACCAGATAATTGTATTTATTGTTTTCAGTAATTTTGATTCTTAATTTAATTTTTTTATCGACTCTTGAAAACTTTATTTTCATATTTTTTCAAATAGTATTTCTTTTTGTCTCATTGATTTTTTGGAATTTAGATTTGCTGAATTCTTTCATTCCATGTTCACATTAAATTTTGTTTGTAGGGCATTGTTTTACTGATACATTTAAATTGACTGAAAGTAAAATGTTTATCGGTCGTACGACGAAGACAAAATGCATGCTTATCGGTCATACGTTACAAGAAAGAAACGCTTGTCATTAATATTGCTTAATCCCACTCTAGTCCAATATCATCATCATCATCATCTTTTTCTCCTCCTCCTCCTCCTCCTCCTCCCCCTCCTTCCTCTTCTTCTTTTTCTTCTTCTTCTTCTTCTTCTTCTTTTTCTTCTCCTCCGCATCCTCCTTATTCTTCTCCTTCTTCCTCTGCTTCTTCTTCCTCGTCTTCTTCTTCCTCTTCTTCTTCTTCTTCTTCTTCTTCCTTTTCTTCTTCTTCTTCTTCTTTCTATTGTTGTTGTTGTTCTTCTTCTTTCTATTGTTGTTGTTGTTGTTTTTCTTCTTTCTCTTGTTGTTGTTGTTGTTGTTCTTCTTCTTCTTCTTCTTCTTCTTCTTGTAGTTGTTATTATTCTTACAAAGAGTGTGTTACTTCATCTTCCTTTTTATAAGCCGGGCTATTTGGGTTATTGGTTGAATATCAAGTGCCTCATGTATAGTGGGTATGTTGTGTGTGATAACGGTTTTATCTGAGTTGTTCTATTCAATCGTGAGTTACTCGGTTGAATTGTTACTGTATATTATTATTATTATTATTATTATTATTATTATTATTATTATTATTATTATTATTGAGTGAGAGAGCAGTACATGCCATAAAAGTGACACGGGTAAAAAATATACGAAACCCAGTATACACGTCATTACTACAAGTCTGATAAGGGTACACCAAGCATATGCATCACAACCATATGAGCACGATGCGGTGATCTCATATCAAGATAATCATCACACGACCTTGCAGGTGGGGCCCAGTTAGAATTTTCTTCATGAGGAGTAGCCCAAACCGGTCAAAAGGCCCCTGAATAAATATTGTTTAAGGATACTGAATAAAACACTCATGTTTCCAATGGTGAATTATCTAAACCCCAAAGAATTCCTTTCAACACATGGCTATGATGTCCCTCGACTACTTCAGTTCGTGGTCAGAGATACACATATTGTTAGCCACTAAGGGAAATGCTCATCCGGTTACGGTCAAACGACTGACAAGCAAATCTGTGGTATTGAGCAGAATATTTGCTGTAGTCCATCTGTTATACCAAGGCAAAGCAATGTACATTACATTTCCAATCAGTTATGATTAGAAGCCATGATAGCCACTGCCCGTTACTGCATTGGGGCATTTCTTCTTCTTCTTCTTCTTCTTCTTCTTCTTCTTCTTCTTCTTCTTCTTCTTATTATTATTATTATTATTATATTATTATTATTATTATTATTATTTTATTATTATTATTATGTTTATTATTGTTCCTTCGTAACACAGTGTAGGGAAAAACGCACCGGAGTATCTTGACATCTGTCAAGTCACAACAAGGACCTCAGACAGCTAATACTTTCCTTAAGATGTGCTGTGTACCCAATAAGGCTGCTTTTTGCAAGACGTCAATCTTGCATGGGATTTCCAGGTGTCTTAAGAAATCTTGAAGTTTCAATGGGATTGAGCCAACGCTCCAGTAACCACTGGTATCATTTTGACATTACCTTCTCGCATTCCATAGAGTCTTACCATTTCCACTTTTAGTTCGAAGTACCTGGTAGTTTTTTCAACCTCTTTACTCACAGCATTCATGTCATTTGGTATGGCTACATCAATTATCTGACAGTATTTGTCTCACTTATTCAATATGACAATATCAGGCCGACGGTGTGCGATTACACGATCCTTCTGGAAATCATAGTCCCAGAGTATCCTTACTTTTCCATCTTCCTGCATAACTTTAGTTGGTACATGCTCATACAAGTTCCCTGTTACGTCATATTGTTATTTATTGCATAAGAGCCAACGAAGATGCACACACACTTCATCGTGGCGGCGTTTGTATTTTTTTTATGCAAGGCTCTCACATCCAGCGGGTCACAATTTCCACAATCATCATTATCATCATCATCATCATCATCATCATCATCATCATCATCATCATCATCATCATCATCATCATCATCGTCCTCATCATCATCATAATCATCATCATTGGGTGAGAGAGCAGTGCATGCCATCAAAGTGAGGTAAAGTATACGAAGCCCAGTATACCCATCATGACTACCCGTCTGATAAGGGTTCAACAGGCACATGCATCACAACCATATGTGCGCGTCAAGGTGATCTCATATCAAGATAAACAACGCACGACTTTGCAGGTGGGGCCCAGTTAGAATTTTCTTCTGGTTGAGTAGCCCATCCCGCTCAAAAGGTCCCTGAATACGTATTGTGTAAGGATGTTGAACGAACAACCCATGTTTCCAATGGTGAATTATCCAAACCTCTAAGAATTCCTTTCAACACATGGCTATGATGCTCCCCCACTACTTCTGCTTGTCATCAGAGATACACATATCGTCAGCCACCAAGGGACATGCTCAACTGGTTAAGGTCAAACAACTGATAATCAAATCTGTGGTATTAAGCAGAATATTTGCCAAGACAAAACCAATTATACCAAGACAAAACAATGTACATGATAACACTTCCAGTCAGTTAAGATCAGAAGCCATTATTATTATTATTATTATTATTATTATTATTATTATTATTATTGTTATTATTATTATTATTATCATTATTATTATTATTATTATTATTATTATTATTATTATTATTATTATTATTATTATTATTATTGCTACAGATTGTTTGTCACACTTTATTCTTTGTTTCAGCATTCAGTCCTGCCAAAAGATCCTTTTCTTTTCCTGTAATGGATTTATAAATGCAAAATATTTCAGATGATAGTTCGATGATAACAAATATTTTTTGTAATTTAAAAATATATTAAAAACGGATCATTTGATAGGATAAACATTATAATGCTTCATTACTTAAACGTGCATCGTTTCGTAGGCAGAATTAGTTCATGTGAATTTGAAAGGAACTTTATTCTTTTAACCATATGTTCCGTTAATTAAAGACTTAGAGACGATGTTAAACTAAATTAATAAATAATAGAATCTGATATATCTCCTAACGCAACTACTTGAAGGTGCCGCGTAAGATTTAATTTATTTTGGTTACAAATACTGAAAGCAAATTCTTCTAATCCTTTTCTTAATTGATATTTGAACTGTCTACAGTTTGATATGTAAAGCCACATAAATACTTAATCCTAAAACCCATAATGATTTTTTCCCCTTTTATGCAGTCAGAAATTAGTATTGACAAATTAATATATGGGATATTTAATATTATTGTTTGCATTGCGCGACGGTTTGTGTTGCTATAATCTATTTCGCAAACCTTACACTGCCTAGCAACTAAATTAAGTATTCTCTACATTCCAGAAATAACGGAGTGTCAGGGTTTATATTAAAATAAAGATTAGATTCGGTAAACTCATTATCCACAATGCAATAGTTAAGTCTCCATCAACGTATACTTTTAGAAAATCCAGCAGAATTCAATCAAAATATGGCACATAAATTAAAAATCGATAACAAATACTTGAAATAGTATTTTAATACGTTGAACAAAAGTGGAAAAATATACATGTATACGCAGTTTCAAATATAATTCAATACTTATCTAATTAAAAATTTGGCGTTCTTGCCTTCATTCAAATCTTAAGATTTGAAAATAAAAATGTCATAGATAGTAGAAAACTACATATTGATACCTCGTTATATTTAACAGAGGTATGAAATTTGGATTCCTTAATGTTACATGATCAATAAACTGACCATAGGACTGCACCAACAAAGTTCCCCTCCGAGACACGAAATAGGGCAAGGTTGTTTGTAGAAGGCCAGCAGTCGCTCATGGACACCAGTGTTTCCTCTCCACAGCACCGATGTTGTCCAAGGAAGGCAAGGACCGTTATAGCATGTCGCTAGTGATGTTGCAATACTTTTGTACAGCTGAGTGATCTGGAGACAAATGCACTGCAGTTACCGCGGAGAAAATATCTCTCTTATGGTAGAAAGTGTGTCGGACTATTATTATGAATAAGCTAACGGGAAATAAACATAGAGTTTCTATACTCGAATTCTTCATTATCTTTATTATCAACACACACACAGACACACACACACAGACACACACACACATACACACACGCGCACACAAGCACATACATATATATGCTTATACAAAATCCATACCTCCATATGTATTATGTACATACCAACATATTTGTAGTGTTGTACTTAGATATATTTCAATGGATTCATCATATAAATGTTTTTCTTTCGCAACATTCACACAGCCAACCCTCTTGCCATGCATCTTTTTGAGATATGTAATGAAATCAGAACGAAATATATGATAGTGTTTGCCATATTTCAAAATATGGAAGTGATACTGGTGCTGTGAGACATTCAATGGTTTGCGCAGAATGAAACTTTTATTACCAAGGCATTAAGTCATACAAATTTATATACATTTCTATATAATTTTAGTGTACATAGAGACTGTGATACTAAGTTGTGGCTACATACAGTTTGAAATGAGAAAGAGAAAGTTCGTAGCCAAAGTTATATTAGAAAACTGTCGGGAAGAGTGATTCACATTTCAATATATTATTTGAGACTACGATGATGATGATGATGATGATCATCATCATCATCATGGCGGTGATAACGAAGACGATGACATGATGTTTGTGATGGTGATGATGATGATAATGCTGATGATAATGATGATGTTGATGACGATGATGGTGATGGTGATGACGACGACGGCTACGACGACGACGACAAGGATGCTCATGATGACGATGATTGAGAGGAGATGGAGGAGGAGGGGCAGACGATGATGATGAAGATGATGGTGAGGATGAGGATGGCGAAGACGATGACGTCTGTGATGATGATAATAATGATGATGATGT
Organism: Octopus sinensis; assembly: GCF_006345805.1. NCBI lineage: Eukaryota > Metazoa > Mollusca > Cephalopoda > Octopoda > Octopodidae > Octopus > Octopus sinensis. The sequence goes on from NC_042997.1 coordinate 149,379,654, forward strand.
ATATGATAGGGGAAGGAAGATGAAGAATATGACAACAACGCCTGATAATTCCTTTAGTAACAGAGTGTTTTATATGTAAATGAACTCTGTTCCGAGCGTTCGATCGCAAACATAGCTATAAAGGGAGTGACCTTTTGACCTTTTTGCTGATTGAAAGACAAGAAGTGGGTGAGGGAGAGAGGAATACTGTGTAAACTGAGGATTCTCGGCCTATTTTCGCAGAATATCTGTGGATCACTATCAATCAGCGAGAATTAAAACGTGAAATGTACTGAAATAATTTATTAAATACCATTCTGTTACAACAACAATGGAAAATGTCAAACTAAATATCAATATCAGTCATTTCCACCGCGGCCATGCTGGAGCAGCACTTTAGAGGGTTCTAGGCGAACAAAATGACTCCAGGACTTATGTTCCAGCTTGGTACTTATTCTATCGGGCTCTTTTGCCGAACCGCTAAGTTACAGGTACCTAATCACACCAAAAACCGATTGACCAGCGGTGATGGGGGAAACACAGGCACAGTGATAAACACACATGGATATATACTTATGTATACGACGGGATTCTTTGACTTCCCGTCGTCCATATCAAACTAACACAAGTAATATTAGATAACATGTTGCGGTAAACCAGTTATTCGCTCTCATACATGCTGAAACAAATACGTGTAGCCATACATTTATATACATGCATCAATAAAAATGCATGCACGCGTGCGCACACACACACATACATATGACAGGCTTCTTTCAGTTCCGTTCCTCAAATATACTCACAAGGTTTTAGTAGGTCCGAATCCATAGTACAAAACATTAATCCATGGTGCCACGCAGTGGGACTATATATATATATATATATATATATATATATATATATATATATATATATATATATACACATACATACATACATATATATACATATATTTATGTACATGTATAAAGAAAGAGAGATAGAGAGAGTGAGAGAGGTGCAAACAGAGAGATACGCATGTACTTATACATGCATCTAAACACACGATGATGTAATCCGCCTTTACCCGCCTCTCGTAATTTCAATTTCTGCTACTGACACTTTGCCTTCGAAGATTTAAATATTGTTAAGTCCAGATTAAAGCCACGGTGTAGTCACTGTATCAAATGTGTTTCTTTCATCACCAAATAGTATTTAAAGTATGTCTGTATTCAAATTTCTCGAGGAGCGTTTTCTTTAGAGAATGAAAGGCAATAATTTAAAAGTATTAACACAACCAGCCTAACTTTGTTTATAACGTTTGGACTGATGTAAACGCCCTGGAAAATCATTTCATGTGTACGACGAATGCTAAAATACATCGAAAGTCCATTATCGGTTGACGAATTTTCCGTAAAATCATTTCATATAGAATACAAATTCTAAAATGCCTGTGGTTATAAACGGCACGTCCAAGTTTCACTGGTTGTACTTATTCATATTCGTTACAAAAGTTGCTACTGTTGCTATTACTTAATTTGTACATAGCGCGCCGAGATTTTACTACACCACTTGCTGTTTCACCAGTGTTGTTCTCTAAGGGTTTGACTGATTTTCTGATTGGCACTTAGCTTGGCGAGCTGCCGCTGTTGGCCTGCGATGCTGTGAAATCCCGTGTTACGATAGTGCCACCCGCCGGTGTTCTAACGGAATGTCGTAAACCGATAATATAATTTCGATGCATCTGTTGCATACACGAAATGATTTTTCGAGATGTTTACGGGTATCTATGGATTTATAAACAATACAAATCAGAGTGGAATTACCAGTTAATATTTGTTACAAAATCTGCTACATTTGCGTGTGTGTGCGTGCTGGTGTGTGTTTGTGTGTGTGTGTTTGTGTGTGTGTGTGTGTGTGTTTAGGTGGGTGCTTCATTTGTAAGTGCACATATATGTATGATGCGCATGATCTGTGTTCATGTGTGCATTTGCTTAAAAATTATTCTATATAGCTGCGTTTATTTGCATGTAATCACGTATGTATATATTCATGCTTGTATATTCATGTGTGTATATGTGCGTCATTGAGGATTCGTCCTCCACAAAATCTTTATGGAGTATATCACAATAAAATTATATCTGTGTAAAAATCTCATATCACAATTCGTTACAGAATGAATTGTATAACATTGATTAGATGTAGAATGTTTCAAAATTCTGTACACGTAGGGTAAACTATGACGTAAGATTTTCTAAAGAGTTAAGAATATTTTAATGACTAAACAAAACACGTGAAATGATTTTCAATTTATTGAAGCCTTTAGGTGATGCGCCGATAACATAGTTTCTCCTCAGTCACACCACCTGATACAATTAACAAAAAATATCTTTCAACCCAGTTTTTTCTTGTATAACGAATCGTTGCCGCTATAACATATGTGATAATATGCCTATTAGTTCGGAGCTGATAAGGTGTAAAGTAATGACAACATTAACGACGACGGCAATCAGATCATCAACAACGACAATAACAGGAAAACCATGCAAAAACAAAAACAGCAACAACTACTCAAAATATACATTTTTTTTTCTATCTAGAAATCTTCCATAACATTTATATACTTTATATTTTTTATGGTGGCAGCGCATAAAATTCATTAATTTCGTTATTTAGATGGTTTGAGGTATGGCCTTTCCTTTCTTAGCAATAACTTTCATCAATTTAATTCATTAAGTAGGACCTGTGCCGTAAGAAACAAGCTTCGAATATATTCTACCTTTCTGTTATACTTAAGGGGGGCGTGCTGGCAGAAACGTTAGCACGCCTTGCGAAATGCGTAGCCGTATTTCGTCTGCCGTTACGTTCTGATTTCAAATTCCGCCGAGGTCTACTTTGCCTTTCATCGTTTCGGGGTCGATAAATTAAGTACCAGTTACGCACTGGAGTCGATGTCTGTCCTTGTTTGTCCTCTCTGTGTTTAGCCCCTTGTGGGCAGTAAAGAAATATATATTCTACCTTTCTGTTATACATATTTCCTGAGCTGTAGGAAAATATACATATATATATCTAACATCGATATATATTTCTATATGCACATGGTGATGCAATATCACTATATTTATCCTTGACAAACATCTGGACATTCTGCCATCATTGCATGTAAAAGTTTGTAGATCTTTCGGTTAAACGGATATTTTATTTTGTCTACTATCACATAAATTACTTTCAAAAGAAATCGAATGTTATTTGGCACATATAGTAATTGGAAATGTTAAATTGCAACGTAATAAACATCAATATTCTGAGGTGTCAAGTTTATCTAAAATTTTCCTTATTAACTTTCTTTCTTCAGAATACTAAATGAGACACTTATTAAAATTTTGCTCCGAAAGGAATTCTACTAGATAAGAATACGTCTAATTATGAGATCAATAATGATAGCAGGAACGCTTTAGCTGCTTCTGTTTAATATTTGACCTGAAAATAAGTAGGTATATTGCTAAAATGTTTCAAAGTATCATTAATTCTACTAGTATTATTTATTCATTGTTTTAAATCTTTGTTACCGTTGCTTTAGTGTTTTCTTGGCGCACATGTAGTTAGTAGTAAGTTATTTACATTCTACTACCGTAGATATTCTTAATTAGAATTAGAACCATTATTACACATGAAAAATTAATGAATGTCGCATATCTTATGAGTAAAAAAATTGCTTCGTATAATGCAACGCAAATGAGAATATTTTAAAGCATTAAGATCCATTATACTAAAAAAGAAAGAGAAAAACTACTAAACTTTATTTATTTGCTGCTTTAAAAGCAATTTTAAAATATGGGTCAATGTTTCAAGAATGCCGTAATGCTAATATAACAATTTCAGGATACATGCTTTGCAAAAGTCAAGTAATATGATTCATAATATACCAACTATGCTGTGGAGCTTTTAGGTATGTACTCGTCGGCCTGCATGGTCGAGCATATCATTTCAGCTATGACCATCTCATCGTATTTTCTTAGGTAGAGAAAATCTAATATCATATGCACTAGATTTATATCCTTCTTTTTAAATAAATTTGACTTGCAAAGGATTTTACCAACTTTTTCTTCATCGTACATCGAAGATGCACCTACAGTCTCCACTTACTGATCCTTATATGATGTACTCTTTTTGTATATACTTGTAAATTTGTATGAGATCATAGGTAAAGTTAATACACTTATCAACCTAGTTACTATTTTTTTTTGCCATTGTAGCTATGTTAACTTCGGGCAATACATAACCATTGAAATATTTACGAAATGAATAATATACTCGTCAAATCGCAAAGGAGATCGAGATGGTATATTGTATAATGAGTATAACTGGGATTTACAATGTGATCACATACGCTCGTCGAACATATTGACAGATATCGAAAGTGCATATTGTGGAGAAAAGGTATTGATATTTTTTATTTATTCATTAAGGTACCTATTTAAATGATCAGATTTAAAGATAGTTGTATGTAAATGCAAAATATGTAAGATATATTCCTTTCTACTCTAGGCACATGACCCGAAATTTGTGGGAAGCGGGGCCAGTGGATCATATCGACCCCAGTACGCAACTGGTACTTAATTTATCGATCTCAAAAGGATGAAATTGTAAATCGACCTGGGCGGAATGTGAACTGAGAACGTAAAGATAGACGAAATATCGATAATCATTTCGCCCGGCATGCAAACGTTTCTGCCACCTTAATCTGTAAGATATATTACTCCAAATATCTCAGTATGAGAGCTGAGTAGAAAATTCATAGTCACGTCCACATTATTCAGCTTAAGGCATTGAAATGACCTCCATCAAAACACAACAAAAGTTGTATGCTTCACTGTCATTATTTGGAAGAAGAAGAGAAACACTGAATTTTTTTATCGAGCTTCTCGAGCACACTCTTAATATGAGCCCCATCTCTCCCGCTCTCATTTTCTCTCACTCCTTCTCACTCTTCCCCTCTCTCTAGATAGATAAATGGATAGATATATGATACATAGACACATAGATGATACATAGATAGGTAGATATTTTGATAGGTAGGTCGATAGATAGATACATAGACAGATAGATAGGCAGAAAGATAGACTGTCACATCGATATTATGCTTTTGTATAATCCTTTGACCTCTTTTAGTCATTTGAATTGGCCATGCTGGAGCACCACCTTTTGTCGAAAAAATAGCCCCCAGGACTCATTCTTTGTAAACCAACTACATACTCTATCCTTCTCTCATTGCCGAACCACTAGATGTCGGGGACGTAAAAACACCAACATCGGTTTAAATTGATGGCGGGTAGACATACATAGACACAAATAACAAACACATACATTCATATATATATATATATATATATATATATACACGAAGGGCTTCTTTCAGTTTCCGTTACCAAATGCACACACAAAGCTTTGGTCAGCCCAAAGCTATAGTAGTAGACACTTACCCAAGGTGGCAGGCAGTAGAACTGAACCCGGAACCATGTGGTTGGGAAGCAGGCTTCTTATCACCCAGCCACTCTTGTGTATAAGTACAAATGTCTCTAACCTAGTAACGAAAATCTGATATTTTAGATACAGGAGTACAAAGGTTTCAGATTATATCTCTCACTCTTTAGTTATGCTTGATGTGCAGCCAACGTTCTACGCAACAGAATATTTAGGAACAGCAGAGCACGACGCATTTCTCAGAAGCTAACTCATTCACTTCGTTTCATGAAATGCATTCCTATAATAATCCCTTCGAATAATCTACTTTTTTACTTCCTAAATCGTATGCGCTATATACATTACTTTCTCCCGATTTAACTCTTTCCCGAGTTCAGAAAATTCAGATTCAATCAACTATACAGCTCTTCGACAAAACAACTTGCTTTTATCCACTGTAAGAATATTACATTTTATCTATTCAAAATAGACGTAGGTGTCATACACATAACCGGTCAATTTTGATTTCCCACCACTGTCCCCGTTACTTTAATGTAGAATGAATGACTGTTCACTGTGCTGAAAATAAAACTGAACAATATATAATATCAAGTAAATCTCTCATTCCCCATCTCCCGATGCGTTTACTCGTCCATAAAATGAAGTTGCTATGATTAAATCCCGAGCAACGAGGAAATAATTGCCATATGGTTAGGAATATAAAAAGAGAGTCCGCATATGATTGATAACCCAGTATCTTGTTTGCATGAGAGAAATGGTTCCACCGTTACGAGTGTAGATATCTAAATATCGTTTGCAGACAATCAATAATGTAAGTGACAACGTATTCTGAGTTGGTGCATTGTTCCTCGTTTTCTTTGATTTGGATATTTTATAGGGTTAACAGATGCTTGTGTATAAATTGACTTGTGTTTCGATAGAAGCCTTTAGGATAGAATAAGCGAAGAGGATTTAACGTCGTAGAAATCTGAAAGATGTTGGAGAAAAGATGTATACATTCGTAACATTGTTTATATATCATAGGAACTGCACGTAAACGAGATTGGAATGAGGAAAAAGCTAGTGAGAGATAAACCGATGCCAAAGTGGCTGATAAGTAACCCAATACACAGATGCTAGATGCAAAATTATAAACAAAAACAAAATAATAAAAACAAACAAGCGTTAAGTGAAAAGTATTAAAATGTAATCGCTTCATGTCAAGGAAGTTAGAGAGAGACATTGAGTACGCGATTGTAAGAGATAGCATTAGACTGCGGAGGGGAGAGACAAATAGTGGGCGTTAAACGTGTATGATAAGCTATGAAAGAATTACACTGTTTTAAAATAAAGTTATTTGGTGATTTACGGCTCGATGTTAAAGGTCATGCGTCAGGAGTGGAACGTAAAAAGATTAAAATTTAGAAGAAACGTCTTTTTCTTGTTTTACAGTTAGAAAAAAACTGGGTTTGAAGAAAACTTATATCATTTTGGAGATAAGAGAATAGTTTAACGAATATATATGAAAAGAAAAAAGTAAAATTTATCTAACACAGAAATGTAGCAAAATGTAACACGCAGTGGAACAATAAAACTAAACATTCTTCGTTCTTAATGTCACTTGTGCTATTTGTCGGAATTCTCTTTGATTTATCTTTGCATTTTTTTTCTTTTTTGTTAAAAGAAAACGACACATATTAATAGTGGACGTTGTTGACGCTTCGTTCCACATCAACACCGATGCGGTAAATATATGACCATAGACATTCTCACCGTAACCATCATTCCTTTATGAGTTCTATGGAACCGCGTCATTCAATACCTCCTTTAAGAGGCACGATTTGATCTAAGGAATATTTGGTTGTTATTTCTAAAATGTCAAGCGACTATATAAACAGCCCTTAGTTGGCTTGTGCTCCGAGATGCGGTCTCGAATAATCAGAAGTCTGAATTCGCAGACTTCCAGGAGTTAATTTGATATTCTAAGGTAAATGTTATAGAGTACCTGTGAAGAACTGATGATCTATTCACTCAGCAGTAGTTACCTCCTCACATATAGATAGGTACTTGAGCCAACGTAAAACATTAATAGTGATCAAGATGATGACGATGATGATGACGATGATGATAATAATGATGATGATGATGATAGCGGTTTCTTAAAAAATTCTCTGTATTCAAAGCCTGAATTGTCGTGTGACTCGATAAAACGCTAATTTCGCTATTTTATCAGTTTATTTGCATGTCGTACGAACAGTTCATTTATGTGTATTACCCATGCGAGACAACAAATGAGCTAAATGATTAGAACGATGAATAAATTGTATTAATGTATTTGTTCTCATGTTCTATGCTGTAGGTACAAATACTGCCGAAGTCGATATTATCATTCATTCATGTCGAGTCGAAAATAAAGTATCAATCCATGATAGTGAAGGGAAATCTTAAAGGTACGGGCGAAGTGTATAGTGGTACGTGTAATACAAACACCGAGTACGCTGTCACTTGCAGTGTTGATTGTCTGCAAACGATATTTAGATATCTGTATTCGTGATGATATAACCACTTCTCGCATGCAAACAAGATACCAGGTTCCCAACTGCACAGGTTCCCAACTTCACGGGTTCCCAACTGCATCCAACTTGCTCTCTCTCTGTCTGATAACGCCCATGGTTTATAGAAGAGAGACTTGCAAGCTTTGGCAAGTTCATAAAAACTGTTGCCCAGTCTTGCACCTTGGTTAGGAAGTGTTTAAAGGAAGAAACCCATGGTTCACCCGTGAACAAAAGGAGTCCTAGAAAGTGCAAGCATACAACATCAGTCTCTGATGATCGCTTTGCAAATTTTCGAAAATTTACTTCCTTAGTTACCTTTGGTCTGCCTTCATCCGGATTGAGTGTGTGTCTGATAGATCTGGCTTACAGCGAGCCCATTTAGCAGACACAACCAATTTTAAATAAAAAGATATTCAGACGGATGACTGTCTTATTCTCTACGCTGACTTGGCCTGAGAGCGAGGTATCAAGAAACTCTTAGTATATGTGTCACTCACAAGCAGTGAAAACGTTATATTCTGTCTTATAGTCTACCATCGAACATATTCACTCGTTTGTTGATATTAAAATCGCTGCCCTTACACCAAGAATACCAGGAGTATCAACATAATGAAATATGATATAACAAACGAAAAAACAGTATTTCGCATGTAGCAACCCATCAATAAATCTCTATACACATACTCAACATCACAATCTCGCAAGCTGGCTGACTATCTACCTATATATATGTATATAGGCGCAGGAGTGGCTCTGTGGTAAGTAGCTTGCTAACAAACCACATGGTTCCGGGTTCAGTCCCACTGCGTGGCATCTTGGGCAAGTGTCTTCTGCTATAGCCCCGGGCCGACCAATGCCTTGTGAGTGGATTTGGTTGACGGAAACTGAAAGATGCCTGTCGTATATATGTATATATATGTGTGTGTGGGGGGGTTGTGTGTCTGTGTTTGTCCCCCTAGCATTGCTTGGCAACCGATGCTGGTGTGTTTACGTCCCTGTCACTTCGCTGTTCGGCAAAAGAGACCGATAGAATAAGTACTGGACTTACAAAGAATAAGTCCCGGGGTCGATTTGCTCGACTAAAGGCGGTGCTCGAGCACAGTCGCAGTCAAATGACTGAAACAAGTAAAAGAGTAAAGAGTAATATATGTATATATATATATCAATACACATGCACACACACGCAAACACACATATATATTAACTCCGTCCGGGTTGCGGATCCGTGGAACAAGCTGCCAGACGAGATGGTGAAGATGCCGACGACCGCTTTGTTCAAAGCCTCCCTTGACCTCAAGTAGCCTGAACTCTTTACATGAACACCACCCTGTACTTAACTCCATGTCCCCCTACATGGCCTTGCTATATGCTTTTGAGCCAAATTAACTAACTAACTAACATTAATATAAACGCCGCTGGCACACCTACGCGAAAACAAAAGAAAAATGGTTGAAGAGGACATAAATGAGACGTGGTACTTCAATAGTAGCATTAAAATTGTCATTCGGATTTGAATTATTAAAAGTTTTAACGACGCAAAACTAACAAGAATCGATTCGAATCTTTAACACATGACCTCTATTACACAATAATATATATTCAATGTTAGATATTCGCAAATACACAAGGATATCATGTGTTATTGAACATTAATTTACTTTAATATGGTTTGCGTCTAGATATTGCTTTTGCGTAGCCTCTGAATACATCTGTAATTCACATGGGGTACGAGAGTAGATAGAGTTATCTAGCTTATCCAATTAAAAATACAATCGTATTTCAAATGATAGGCGCAGGCGTGGCTGTGTGTTAAGAAACTTGCTTTCCAACCACATGATTCTGGGTTCAGTCCCACTGCGTGGCACCTTCTACTATAGCCTCGAGCCGACCAAAGCTTTGTGAGTGGATTTCGTTGGCGGAAACTGAACGAGGCCCGTCGTATATACATATATATGTGTGTGTGTGTCTGTGTTTTTCCCTTACTACCACTTGACAACCGATGTTGGTATGTTTACATCCCCGTAACTTAGTAGTTCAGCAAAAGACCGCTAAAATAAGTATCAGGCTTAGAAAATAAGTACTGAGGTGAATACCTTCGACCAAAATTTATCCAAGGTGATGCCGCAACAAGGCCGCAGTCTAATTACTGAAACAACGAAAAGATGAAAGATGCATGATAGAATATAAACATATCTAACACGTGCAGCTATCTTTTTGTTTATTCACTCTTATACCACACTTGCAGAAGCCGTACATACAGATAGCACATTTGTATATGTATGTATGTATGTATTTATGTATGTATGTATGTATGTATGTATGTGTGTATGTATGTATGTATGTATGTGTGTGTGTATGTATGTTTGTATGTATGTATGTATGTATGTATGAATGTATGTATTTACTCATGTATATATGTATTTATGTATGTATTTATGTATGTATGCGTATATTTATGTATGTGTGTATGTATGTATTTGAAAAATGTTTCAGTATTTTATGCTTAACATGTTGAATGTTGTAAGAACGCAATGCATTAACTACAGCCACTAATAATATGCTTAAAGTTGCATCGTATATTGACCTTACATTAACACTGAATATTCGTGACTATAAAAATGTGTTTTTAGTAACTCACTTTTCTCTTGCCAGTCGTTTCATAACTTTCAGATTCAGCCAATTGCAATATGTGAAATTACTACAGCCAAAGCTAAATGCTAGTTTGTACACCGGTTTTACTATTATGTAACACTTAGCTGAAACAACAAGTAATAATGATTCCTTACAATGGTCGAATATATAGATAATAGAAGCGTCTGTAATGCTTGCATAAGATGAGTGACAGTCAAATTCGATATCACTGTGGAGGAGAAAAGAAACTAAATATTATTTGTGCTTCTCCAGATGCCTTGAACACAAATTATATAGAAACGCAACCAGATGTTTTATTGTGAAATTTATATTTTCGTCTCTCTTCATCCTTCTTTCTACTATATGTTGTCTTTTCTCAATTGCGTAATAACCGATTGATTTCCAGTCTCATGCTATTTATGTCTGTATTTCCACAGATTATTAGTTATGCTCTCCAGATTTCTTCTACGTTTCACTTCTTACATAACACGCACATATCATTTACTGGCAGTGGAATACGGAAGAATATAAGAGCGGAGCAGCAGTGGATGAACTATAGAGAGAATGAGAGACGTGTGAGAGAAAAGCGAAAAGGAAAGCAAAAATAAATCCCTGGCTAGTATTGGAATAAAATAAGAGCTACAAGGTTGAAACGGCCATAGTTACGTTTTCATGGTCTGGCGCGTTCTAGGATAATAATGAAAAATTCGTGCTACTATAAAAAATTTCAAGTGAAATGAACTTAGGCATTGCTCGGTATTATTCTGCTTTGGTGCTGTTGAAGAGACTTCAAATTGTAATGATTTTATGTTTGCAGATGTAGAAAAGAAGAAACCACATTGCAAGCTTTATGTAGCAAAGAATGTTTGAAGACTACTAAACTCGTATATATCTTGTGGTAGAAATAACTGGTTTTTGACTTGATGAACCCATTGAACCACGTATCTCTGTAACTTCTATAAAGCGACCGATGCTGTAATAGTCTGAAGGCGCTATATGTCGAGAATACGGTGAGTTCGGTAGAAATCTTCAACTGTCATCTTGAACAGCATTTTGACGACAGTGATGACATCACGAGAACATCCCATTTAAATCGTCCAGTTTCCCGGTGGAGTGGCGTCAGTCCTCTTGGATGAGCTCACTTAATCTATCCATATTGCACTAATCCTGTCGTGTGGAACGCAAGGAATCTGTGATGCCAAATTTCCCCTCCTTGATATGTAAACACTACTTCTGCGCAGTTCTTATAGAAATAACATCTTTCTTCCGTACACGGCTTAGTACCTCGAGTGGTCCGTCAGGTTTAGCAAAATCATTGTGAAAAAAGAAAAGTAGATATTGAAAATGCTCATTTTTCTTGCACGGCGCTCTGGCGTAACATGTCTTAAAAGGTGTACAATTTATTCAAGCTTTAAAAACGATAAAGGTAATGTTGTAGAAGAGGAATTGAGCTAGTAGTCAACATTAAAATAATGTAAAAATGAGACTAGGAATAAAGCATATTTTCTGTTAGTTTAAATAGCTGAATAGAAACGAAAGAATTCACATAACAAAGGCAATAAATATGTTTATATATATATATATATATATATATAATATATATATATATATATATATATATATATATATATATATATATATATATATATATATATATATATATATATATATATATATATGTGTGTGTATATATATGTGTGTGTATATATAGTTTATTTTTGTTTTTTTGTTTTTTGTTTTTTGTTTTTTGTTTTTTGGTTTTTGTGTTTTGCTTATTGTTTTTGGGTTTTTGTACATTTTTAAATATGAGAACTTTTATAATAGGTTTTTATATTCAATTGTTTATAGGGTTTATTTTAGATTATTTTAGATTATATATTGACTATATATAGATTATATATAGATTATATATAGATTATATTTTTATTTATTTTTTTATATTCTTTCATTTATAATTTTATTATTTTATTATTTTAAATTATTTTAAATTATATTTTAAAATATTGATATTTTTAGATCGAAAATCCACCTGAAGATTGTCGGTAGCAGACATGAAACATTTGTAGTGGCGGTTTATTTAATTTATATTAAAATTTTATGTATTGATTAAGTCTTTCCTTGTTTGGTTTTAAAATAGTGGCTTTGTCTCGAATTATATTATATATATATATATATATATATATATATATATATATATATATATATATATATATACATTTATGATATCTACGCAGCTGAAATCCAGGAGATCCCACAAATTACATTAATTCATATGGAATAAATAAAGTATAACAGGAGTTATGTGAGGTGAATATATTCATTGAATCATTTGTCGTCCTTGGGATTACGACCGTTTCGTACGGATGTTAGCAGCATAAAACTTTATATTATATTCCTCTGTATTGAATTCCTATGTGGTTGGGTAGCCAGATTCAATATGGAGGGTTCGTGATAGCCACGTTATTCTTATGTACATCTACTCAAACATTCAGGTTGGTATTCCTAATATTGCATTGGGAGAATGTTTTTAATTACTATAGTTGTTTTCCTTTCCAGATATGGAATTCAGCTCAGTTGCCAACAGGACGTCTTCACCTGATAGAGTGGTCAAAATGCGGCCTTATGAGACTAGAACCGAATAAGGGGAATCTTTTTCAATTTCACTCTTGTTTCTACCTATCACATTTTACATTGTCCGCGATAGAATGGGCGTGGAGCCATAATGGTGTCTGAGTATCTCTCTCTTAAATTCATACGCAAGGAAATATCTTTCAGCTATAAAGCTGTGAACTACAGAAGTCTCTACCTGAAATTTTGTAGCTCTAAGTTTTTAGGTAAGCACATTCTGTATGCATGTATTTTCAACTTCTCTGTTTAATTTATTGTCTCTCATAGTTGCTGTATGTACATAATCTTATATATGCTTTGTAGAAAACATAGCACATGTAGAACTTTGTACACAAAACATACAGCCTTCTGTCTTGTTTTTCTTTATCTCTGCACCAAGTGACATTGACTTCGAAGCTCTTATTTTACTTAGTTGACTTTCTCTTCGATTCTTAAACAATTTGCTAGTTTATCTCTTTGAAATATGCATTGTAATCTAATTTCGTTCCAATGATTGGAATCGTTATGCAATACTTTCGAAATTATTTCCGTTATCGTTTGCCTCTAAATTTTAATACAGCAATTGCATTGTAGTTATTTTGTCTAGATTTTTCTATAGGATCTGTTTGTGTATATATTGTATTTACTTAACAAAACCGAATCGCTCTCTCTCTCTCTCTCTCTCTCTCTCTCTCGATCTATGCTAGCACGCACGCACACACACACACACACACACACACACACACACACACACACTCACAATATCCGTTGTTGAGCAACAATCTGCAGAATTGCTCAACGCAAACGTTGGACCGGATTAAATACTCAGATTTTTGTTTGTTTTGCATATATCCTATGGCAGTAGATTTATAAACAACGCTAATTAAGCTATAAAAGAAAACAAAATTTATCGATTTTCAAATCTTATTGGATTCTCATAAGAGGCGTTTAAATCAATTTTACCAGTTCCGGAGAAACAACCTGTCAACCTGTTTACATTCTCAACAATTTCTGTAGCTACAGGAAGCTGTTGATACAAATTTGCATATCGTCCTTCATTGAACTGCGGATACGCTGCTACACATTATTTTATCCGTGTCTTATACCAAACTGCTAGCCAATGGTGATGTAAACAAACTTCCATTTCTCCACAATTATTTAATCGGCCCGGGCCATAGTAGCATCACTTGCTAAAGATACCACATACTGGACTGAATCCAGAACCATGTGGCTGGGTAACAAACTTCTTACTACACAGCTACGCCTCGTCAGCTAATTTTATATTTAATGAAGTATTAAACAATCATCCACTTCCTTGCCCTTTTCCATGCAATGGTGCCTACCTCTACTAAATCATAAAAGCCTGTTAGCCATCATTTCGCGTTCAAAATTAAAAGCCATATAGAAATCCTTCCATGCATCATGTTTATCCTAGAGAAATCCAGATTAAACACCACCAGTCTTGGAGCCTTTGCAAAGCTCATTGGATCAGTTCTTATCTTTCTCGCAAGATGACTTCCACATAACCAGTTCACACCACGGAAGTGAACTGGATGTGAGGGAAAAAGTATTAAGATATGATAGACACTTATACGCATACATGTATCAGGTTGAGTAAAAAGTAAGCAACATTTTGAAGTATGAAGAATTTGCACCGGATTTTTGCAGAGTTTTGAATTTTATAGAACATTTTTTTTGCAATTATCTGATAATACAAACATAGATTTGCCCAACTGCATCAATAAATTTACATTGATATTTTTTCACCGTTGTTACAATAATCTGAAATGGAACAGTCAAAGCGCGATATTCAAAAAAGGACGTAAAGCAGCTGAAACTGCTCACAATATCAACGAAACGTTTGGTGAGGAGATGACCAGTGACTGGTCAACTCCAAAATGATTTCGCTGTGGAGACCTGAGCCTTTTTGTTAAGTAAATCGTGAGCGTAGTGGACGCCCATCTGTCATTGATGCCTGTCAATTAAAGACCGTCATTGAGAAAAATCGACGTAAAACCATTTGAAAACTGGCAAAAGAACTTCAAGTTAGCCAGAAAACTGCCTGCAACCGCTTGCATGCGATCGGAAAATGTAAAAAGTCGACAAGTGGGTACCACACGATCTGAATGAAAATCAGAAAACGTACAATTATGAAATTTTGTCATCGTTTCTTTACCAAACCGATCCATTTCTCGACTGTATTGTATCTTGCGATGAAAAGTGGATTCTGTACAATAATTAAAAAAAAACGTTCTTCGCCGTGGTTCGATCAAAATGAAGCATCGAGAATCTTCGCTGAACCCGAGCTCTTAAACAAAAAAGGTTATGAGGATTGTTTGGAGGTATACTGCTGGACTCATCCGCTATAACTTCGTAAAACTCGGAAAAACTATTACTAAAGAAACATATTGCCAAAATGAACGAAATACTGCTACTCCGTCCCAGACTGGTCAACAGAAGAGAGCCAATCATTCTTCATGGCAATGCTCAATTACAGGTTTTCGTAAGGACGCTCTAGACGTTAAGTGAACTTGGCTACAAAATTCTTCCCTACCGACCTTATTCCCAGACCTTTTTCCTACGGACTACCACTATTTCAATTAGCTTAATTGTTTCCTGCGAGAGGAGGAGTTCAAAAATCAAAGTGAATCTGAGAGTGCGTTCAAAGAGTTCATCAGCTCCAGAACTCCAGAGTCTTCTATTAGCGGAATAAACAAACTTGTAACTCGTTGGTAAAAACATATTGATTGCAACAGTACTTACTTTGATGAATAAAATTTCTGCATTGTTGAAATATATTGTGATGAATTTCCTGTTTCAAAAGTTGCTTACTTTTCACTCAGCTTGATATATGTCTATATGTATGTATTTGTCCTACCTACACTTGTAATTCTGTAACGCTACGATTCTATGTGTATGTCAAAGTTTATATACGTATATTACAGTTTGTTTCGGTGAGAGCGTTAGTGTGTATATATATACGTTTATAAATGGTTCTGTAAATAGAATTCTGGAACCACAAATATCTTATATAGCCATTGTATTTGACAGAATGGATAACAAATTGGATGGCAAATTATTTTTCCTTCACCGTACAGAGCTTAACCAAAAACAGATAACAAATTATTATTTTTTTCTTCTCCGCTTCATATGTAAACGCAACTAACATTTCTCTCAGGTTTGATGAAATAAACTAGCAGGTCAGTTGCATGGTATTAATGATGGGAAAGTGACGTAGCAAAATCTGTTGTTCGTTGATGAGGAGCCAGCTGGCTTAAAATGTCATGTTTCAAAACCTTCCTTGTAGAGTCTACGTAAAAGACAATCAAATTCCAAATGGCCATGCATACATATACAAACACAAACAAAAACACATACACGCATACAAAAAAACAGGCACGCACACAAACACATACACACACACACAATAAAAAAAATATATATCTAATATGTATATATAATTTAGTATATGTGTGTGTATACATATATATATATATATATATATATATATATATACAGAGAGAGAAAGAGAGAGAGAGGGGGGAAGAGAGAGAAAGAAAGAGAGAGAGAAAAGAGAGGCATGAAATTTGACAAGCTAATGTTGGTGTTGCCATCCACGGCTGATTCGGAGTAAGAGACGGAGAGAAAGAGAGTTTGCTAAGGAATAGAAGAGAAGGAGAAATTTCCCTTAAGAGAGGAGAACCGTTCTGCCAAACTTATATTTTACTTTATTATTATACGAGGTATTTTTCTTAAGAGTGAAAAAATATAAGAAATAATATTTCCGTATAATTAATTTTTTCTTCATTTTGGGTGACCAAGTATCTGCATATCACGTTATTTCGATCTTATATGAGTATATGTACGCATATCCAAATATATTATTTCCGAGCAATCTAGTGGTGATGATATTGGAAAATGGTCTTCTAGAGATTATATGGCAAAAAATCACACGTAATATTTAGAAGAAACACCGATAAGGTGCTTCTACAAACGACCAGAAGAAGTGTTTCAAAGACGAGAAGGGACTTTCTTTATACTAAATCACTACACCACACGATGAGAATGTATATTATATGCAGCTCTATCGGAATTGGCCACAATGGCGTGATGTTCCTGCTAAGTGATCTGACGGAAGTCAAAAAGGGAAATTCTACTGACAGTGTAAGAGATGTTGTCCGATTTTATGGAATTCGTCAGAAATAAATTGTAGACATCAACTGGAAATATTACTGGTCCAAAGAAACTTTCAGACTTGGCAAGTAAAAAAGTTTTCTTCGAAAATGTAGTAATGGTAGGAATTATTTAACAGAAGAATACAGTCATCTTACAGTCTTAAAGATTGCTCGTGTGCACGTTGTGACTGTATCTGTAATTCCATATAATGAATTATTTCGAAGGTCGTATCCAGTGCATGTAGCTCAGCACATTGAGTTTTAGATATTTTCTCCTTTTTAGCATTTAACGTTATAATATATTATTAAATTACGTTTAGTGACTAATACATATTTTTTAATGTTATTTTTGTTATATTAGCAGCTGACCATATTATCAGCTGAGTTCTTTTTGTAGGTCACAATAAGTGATTTTAGAAAGAATTTTCTTTTATTTATAACAGGCCGGGACTGACGACGCATAAATTTGCGATGTAATTTCGTCCGCATTCACATCGATTTTAGCAAGAAGAGAAAGTGATTACGGTATAGGAGGACGCGTGGCCTTATTGTTGGATATATGTTCACAGGCTCGTGGTTTTGAATACTGAAAACTGCGGCGTTTTGCGTTCTTCCTCAAAATACTTTATTTCACGCAGTTCAACCCACTCAACTGGAAATAGATACCAACAGCAGCTGGGAGTTAACTGTATGGAAGTCTGGTGTGTTGTACCAGTTGACAGTATTGAGCTCTCTGTCAATTGAAAGATATGGAAAAGAGATTATATTTGACCTAATGAGCCTGCATACATGTGACAGATCTGAGACTTAATGAATCATGTAAATAATAAAATGTAACGCATCGTTATATTTTGCGCATAAGCAGCAAAATAAGTTTCATCTTTGATTATCGGATTGTTGAAGAATATTTCAGAAGTTTCCTTGTCATAGGAAGTGATCATCAATCATTTGGGCTAAACTCTTTCATTCTACAAGTATTTAGTGGTGGATATTGTTCTTCTAGCCGTAAATTATGAAAATACTCACGATAACCATGTTTTAGATTTTATTATTTATAATTACTTTATTATCTATAATGAAGATGTGGATGGTAATGATTCATATACTGGTAGTGATGATAATGATAACGGGGAAGATGGGAAGAAAAAGAGAAGGTGGCAGAAAAAAATGTCAAAAGTGATAATGATCATGATGCCAAACACATTAATCAACTCATTAATCGTCGGGATAATGTATGTAATTATGTTTTTTTTATTCAATTTCAAATAGTTTAATGTTCATCTTATTTATAAAAGCTTTATCATTACCGTAAAGTTTTATAACGAAATATTGCGGAGCAATATGTGTGTGTGTGTGTGTGTGTGTGTGTGTGTGTGTGTGTGTGTGTGTGCGTGCGCGTATGCTTGTTTTTATGTGTGCGTGCTTGTATGGGCGTGTGTACATGTGTATGTTGGTGCGTTTGTTCCTCTGGTTCTGGTTGTTCCTGCACGCTTATCTATATGCAGACATACGATTATCTATGTATGTACGCATATGTGTATGTGAGTGTGTGTATGTATATGTAGGATTCAATTCGTATGTTTCATAAGGGTATGTCTGCATGTCCGAAGCAACATTTGGAGTAAGTTATATATATATATATATATATATATATATATATACACATATATTATTCCCCTTACATAGTCAGCATGTTAATTATTCCCCTTACATAGTCAGCATGTTTGTTAATTATTGTGAAAATAATCATTAACGTGATTGTTGTAATATGATAATATAATCCTGGAATATTTTACGAACAAAAGTTACAAAAAAACGTAGTCGATTCCCTTACTAATATATTTCTTGTTTCAAAATGTGCAAGTGCCTTGTTTTTAACCAATGAAATACTGACTAATGTTAAAAATGTAATTTTGTAAAGGAAACCACGTAATGCTCCCCGGACGATAAGTATTTTGTTAATATGTGGTGAAAGTGAGACAAATATTTTATCGTATATGTCAGCCATTGCAATTCATCATTTCGGCTAGCTAGCCTTTCCTTTCATTGAAATCGTATATTATCATCTTTTAACATTAATTACGACAAACGGAATGTCTCAAGTGAGACAAATAACGAAAGTGGAAACTCGTTAGGCTTGAATTCTGTTTTCCTTATCTCACGCTACTCTGTTACTGACATATTTAGGGTTCACATTCTTTCAAATACAAGTACCGAAAGGAAAGGTTTTATTTTGTCAGTCAGCAACCTACTTTCGTCATACGAGACGATAAAGGAAGAAAATACAACACACATACTTATTTATTCCTCGCAGGATATGGAGCTGGTGGCATTTCTACACGTATTTATTGATTTTATTTTATTTAGCATTTACTCGAAAGGGAAACAATTATGCCAAAAAAAATGCTTTTCTCGTGCATTCAAACGATATAGTGACACCCATTACAAGTAGCTATATATCGAATGATCTCGCTGTTATTATTATCTGTTTCTTTATTACCCACAAGGGGCTAAACATAGAGGGGACAAACAAGGACAGACAGACGGATTAAGTCAATTACATTGACCCCAGTGCGTAACTGGTACTTAATTTAACGACCCCGAAAGGATGAAAGGCAAAGTCGACCTCGGCGGAATTGATTTCGTTATAATTATTATCATTGCCATTGCACAGCTTCTAACGTTGGAGATGTACTACAGTGTCAGCTGTTCACTACATGTGAACTAAGGTAACACTTCTTATATTCAAGCATCTTCCGGAGTATTCGAGCAGTACCAAGCAGTGCTGTTTACTGCAAGTGCTATAACTATGCTCAAGCATAGTTTGCTTTCTTTCTCAATTAAGATTATGTCTGGCTTCCTATTCTACATCTCCTGGCTGGTCGTACTGAGTCATAAAATCCCATAGGCTCTTTGCATTATCATTTTCGACGATACCTTCAGGTTTATGGTCGTACTAAATTTTTTCTTGTCAAGTCTATACTTATTGCAAAGAGTCCAATGGACAAGCCTGGCTATATTGTCGTGACGTGTCATATATTCCTTCTGGGCTAATGGAGTACATTGACTGGTAATATGCCATACGGTTTCACCACTTTGTCCACAAATTCTGCACTTTTCTGATATGTTATCAACTCTGTATTTTATGCAATTTGTTCTTAGTAATTGTCTTGGGCACCACAGATTTGAGCCTCCGTTTCTGGTTTTAAATCACTTTTAGTCATCCACAGCCATCTTTTTATCTTCAGCATCCCTCTGAAATTGTCCATGCATTCTTTTCTTTATCCAACTATTTTCAGTTTCATTCGTTTTTAATTGCTTCTGCAGTGATTTAAGTTTCCAGACTTGCATCCTACACAAGCCTGACCTTCCTACTTCTAATAATAGCGGTTCTGTTGCCCTTTTACATAGCATGTTATTTTGTTTTGTTCTGCTCTAATGCTGTGTTCGCATCCAATAAGTCCTCTTCCCCAACTTTTTCTTGGTACATACAATCTGTATGAATCTCTTAGCCTACCAGATATAATGCTGTTACCATCATTGGCTTCAGTTTCATTACCACCGTTGTTCGCAGTATTTTATTTTTACATTGTCATTTATATGAGGTTTATCAGGTTGCAGTGTTTTTTTTTTGTGACACCGTCACTAGATGTATCATTAATAAGCTTATGAGGGGAGGAGGCTTCACCCGTTTCCTTTTCTTCTTTTTCTTCTTCTTCTTCTTCTTCTTCTTCTTCTTCTTCTTCTTCTTCTTCTTCTTCTTCTTCTTCTTTTTCTTCTTCTTTTTCTTCTTCTTCTTCTTCTTCTTCTTCTTCTTCTTCTTCTTATTATTATTATTATTATTATTATTATTATTATCATCATCATCATAATCATCCTCAGTGATATCACTGATATTGTTTTTATGTGTAGTCGCAGCAGTGATTGCAGCAACAGCAGCAGCAGCGTGGGTGTGGGTAGTGGTAAGTGTGGCAATGTTGGTAGTGGCGGTGGTAGTGGTGGCAGTGATAGTGGTAAAATAACACCACTACCACCCTTACCATTATCATTATCATTGTTGTTATTTTTATTAATATTATTATTATTATTATTATTATTATTATTATTATTATTATTATTATTATTATTATTATGTTGGAATTCCTCTAATCGGTTAACTCATTTTACACTAAATTTATTTTATTAAAATAAGTGAGAAAAGAAAATAATTCAGTAGATATTCCCTGCGTGTGCTTGGATGTGAATTTTTTTAGTTGATCACTGTCGTCCCAGTGATACAATTTTTCAAAATTACTATGGACTGGGACATTAGGTAAATATTTGTTTAGTTCAATGTAGGCAGTAGTTGACTGGGCAATCATTTAATTCAAAATAATCTGGTCTTTGGATTTGGCTACAAACACTCCAACATCTACTTACAGAAAAAATAGAAACTTTAATTCGTAGCAATGCACCTGATGGGATAGATTCCACAACTACCTACTAACACCAAATTACATTCATTTTCTTTTAATACATCATGCACTGATAATATTTGGCTATATTGACGACTGTGAAGTCTAGTACCAATTCTATGTATACACAAAAATACGAATTCGGTAGTTAAACCAAAAGACAGTTGTTACTGAAAATTAGAATTTAACGAAATATTTTGAAAATTGATGTTTCATAACCTAGTAATTGTTGCCAGAGAAGAGTCTAAAGTTTTCGTTTAATGTTCAAAAATCAATAATGTATAATCTGGGTAAAGAATGAAACTTGATGAAATACAATATCTCACATGAGACAAAGGTTTATAGCGTGTCAAAATACATTAGTGAACATTCTACAGTTGGTCAATGGAAACAACAGGTTATATATCCTTTCATTGTTCGCCTCTTTATAAGTAAGATTAATTGATTCAGTATATACTATAATTTAAGAATATTAATTAAATAGTTATATTAATTTTGGTCTCTGAGGACAGAACAGTAGAAATGAATACCGTGTCTGTTATAATTACCCTAACAGAAACAATAATAACAATACGAAAAACAATAATGAAAATAATAAAAATGGAAATGATACTGAACATGATGATTACGACGACAACAACAATGATGGTAATAACATCAATAGCAACAGCGACAACAACAAAAATGATAATGATGATGATGATCATGATAATAATTAGTTGGTAATAAACTAAGTGAGGAATTTAGTGTGCAGGCAATTGTCCATTGGTACTCAGTTTTTGGATTACTTTATTAAGGCTCCCCGTGCCACAATAAACGCCAATGAAACAAGTGCCACCTTAGTCTGCTGGCTATGGGCAGCTGAAACTTTCCATCATACCTAGAAAACTAAGCTGAGAGTTTTCATCACGTAATAATAATAATCATAATAATAATAATAATAATTATAATAATAATAATAATGATAATAATAATAATAATAATAATAATAATAATAATAATAATAATGGCCTACCAATATACACTATGAGTTTCTTTGCCCTAGGAGTCGGGAAGACACTCGGCAAGAAATGGAAGAAAATTTGAAAGAAGAAAAAAAAAAGTAATAATAATAATAATAATAATAATAATAATAATAATAATAATATTATTATTATTATTATTATTATTATATTATTATTATTATTATGACAACAACAACAACAACAACAATAATAATAATAGTAATAATAATGAACCACTGCATGTACAGTACATACTTCGAAACCGAAATGCTGATGTAGACCAAGCAATAACCCATTAGTGGCTGAGAAGCTCAGGACTGAAAGCGGAGATTGATGGTTTCATATTAACGGCACAAGATCAAAACTTCCTTACTAAAAACTACCAGGATAAGGCTCTTCAAAACTGTTTTGATCCTAAATACAGATTCTGTGGCAAACTTTGTGAAACAATAGACCATCACGTCTCGAGATGTTTTCTGCTGACACCAAATGAATATAAAAATCGCCACGGTAGATTAGGGTAGTATTATCATTGCAAGATATGTAAACACTACAAAATCAGGACTCCATCTTGAGCCTGTCGTTGAATGTAAAAGTGTCACTATCCTCTGGGATTTTCCAGGTGACATCGACAGAACGATCCACGCTAATCGACCAGATATAGTCATTAAAGACTAGAAGAAAAAGATGTAATAGACTAATACATGTAAGTGTTCCCGCTGATAAATATATATCTGTAAAAGAAGTTGAGAGATATAGTAAATATAAGGACCTGGAAATTGAAATAGAAAACATGTGGAATCTTAAAGCGAGAAGTGTTCCTATCATTATAGGTTCACTAGGTATGAAAAAGAGATGCCAGAAACACCGAGATGATGTCCCAGGAGAACCATGTCTCGCAGAAATCCAAAAGATTGTGCTGACAATTACTGCCCACATCCTTAGGGAGCCCTATAAATGTCTGTGTTGTATACATGAAGATATTTCGCTACTGCCCCTGCCACTTCCCCTCCCCATACTTTCAGTCATACTGTAACATCTCTTATCCTTCACTAGCCCTAAGATGCTAGGTGTGCTTCGGCAAGTTATCGTAACAAACGAGCAGATTAAAAGTAAATAACCACAAAACAACAACTGAAAAACCCAACAACTATAATATTTAGGGACATTTTGAGCGGGACACGTTACTGGATCTGAAGAAAATTCTAACTTGGCCCCACCTACTGGGTTATGCGCTGTTTATCTTGATATGATGTTACCATGTCGCACACATATTGTTGTGATGCAGGTGCCTGGTGCACCTTTATCAGACGGGTAGTCATGATAGGTATACTGGGCTTCGTATATTTAACCCCAGTTTCACATTATGACATGCACTGGTCTCCCACACACTACTACTACTAATACTACTACTACTACTACTACTAATAATAATAATAATAATAATAATAATAATAATAATAATAATAATAATAATAATAATGATAATAATAATAATACATAATCGACTGACCCAGAAATTTACAATTTAAATATTTACAGGGTTTTATGAAGCAAGTGTAATATATAACGGTGTATATATATCAAAGTTAAGTATCTACATGATTTGATCAATTCATTCCACGTATCCTTGGTTTATTGTTTTTATCACATCTAATAAAATGGAGAACGTTTCGTGAAGAGCTGATTGGCTTTGATGTTTAAGCTTTGCCTAGATTCTGTCGATGATTGGCACATAAAATTTCACAGTTTCTGTTTAAAATATGCACTTGTATTCTTTTATTTTCATTGTGTTGGAAAGGTGGATACATTTCCTTTCCGATCCGTATTTCATATAAAAGTTTCTAGTGCATTTTCTACAGGTTGTTCAAAAATTTCTCCGCAGTGAATTTTCAAGAGCTTTTCGATGAACGGATTATTTCCAGGGAACTTCGGCTACCAAGATCATCTGATTTAACATCGACAGATATTTTTCTGGCGTACAAATAAAGGATGAGTGTCCAAGAATCGCCAGAGAAAACTTAATGAGCTAAAAAACATATTTATAACCTCCAGACGGTTCTTACCGCGTCAGATTCTCCAAGGTATATTTCAAAACATGTATTGAAAATGAAACACGACACTTTTAACACTTCTTATAAAGCTGATTTAAAGTCTTGTAAAGTCTAATATATTCTTTGGTAGTCTTATACCATCTTATAAATATGTATTTTGCAATAAAATACTCACTGCGGCGAGATGTTTTGAACACGCTAAATAAGAAATGTGCATCAGAATCCTATAACTCATGTAGAGGACTATGTATTTCTTTTCTATCAGCGGTATTTCTCATTCCCATATTGTCCATCTCCATTAGCTGCTGACATCCAAAATGTTCAATAGAAATGCATTTTTGAATTAGGCCAAAAATGGATAACAATTTCGCTATAATTTGTTTTTATGTCGATATCTATCGGACCAAAACGTGAACTTGAGAAAGAGGTGCACTGGAGCAGCGGTGGAAGTTGTGGAGGAGAGTATTCAGGAGAGTGTAGTTGTGGAGAGGTGGCATAAGCAGATAGCGGAACAGGATCGGAGTTTTGCGGAGGTGAGGGCAAGAAGGGGAGAGAGGAAGAGGTCACCATCGATGGTTGAACTGAAGAAGTACAAGGCAGTAGAAGAGGTGATCCAGCCTACGACGGGAAACGAAGAGGATTCGCCAGTGGGATCGCCGGTAAGGGACTTGCAAGTGCAGGAGCGTTCGGACCCACAGACACTCAAGCACACGGATGTGCAGACGCACAGAAGTGTAGACGAACAGATGCAGGATATCTTAGAATCACGAAAACCTAAAAGCATGGACGCGTAGTCGAGGCACGCAGAGTTGCAGTCGGACGAACACACAGTCGCACAAGTGCACAAACACACTAACGCCCGGATACAATCGCGGGAAGGCCAAAAATTGCAGGAGTGCAGGGACGAGGGACATAAAAGCGAGAGAAACAAGCAGAGGTGGGGTTTCTAATGAAGTGTAGGGCACATAAAGGTTGAAATATTCTGAAGTTGAAAGTCATTATGAAGGAATGAATCCACTGGGGCCGGAGGTGGATGTTGAGCTTGGCGCCTCGGTGGTGAATTATGTGAACGAGGGGGAGAGGAGAAAGTGTTAAGTTGTGGATTGTTTTAGAGACTGTGAAAGACTGAGAAAAACATTTAGTTAAACTTTTTGATTTTTTTTTTAAAGGAAAAAAGAAGTAAATCCTGTAACTAATGTTCATTTGTTAAAACATTTTCTTTAAAATTGTAAGTGAAAAGGAAAATGTAAGTCGCGGTTTCGCCTCGGAGCAGGTCTGGAAATTTTTATTTAAGGGAAAAAGGAATTCACGGCTTCATCTCAGAGCAGGTGCGATATGGCCATCTCCTTTTCATTGTAATTTAATTCATTTACCATTCATCCTTTCATGTGCTTTATTGTTCGCGCATGTGTGTGTATATCTCCTCTGTGTTTAGGCCTAGTGCCTGTAATAAAGAATTCAGCTAGCAAGCCATGCTACTGCATACTGATGATGAGCAATGACTCTGAAACTAGTCTCTGGTGCTGGCTTTGATGGGTGGAGGAACTTATCTCTCATTTGAAAACATAAGGACACAGGAAATGTGTTTACGGCCAACAGGAAACTGTGTTTCCTAGGGCTAAATAGCTGTAGCACTCTTACTTTTCATTGAACTGTCGCATTAAGTTGACAACATACCATCACTTTATATACATATATATAAATGTATACGTTGGCATATGTATCTGTTTGTCTATCTGTCTGTTAGATCTCTTTGTGTACATATATATTATATTATATGTGTATACACTTTTTCTAATTAGAAATTTAAATTTTATATCTAATAATATAATCACTAATTTTTAGCCATATAAACAAATTGCGATAATTAAAAGAAGTTGTGAAATTATTATCTATTATGGTGTCTCTTTTTATTGTCTCTTCAAAGTTATATTATATCCATTTTTTTCACGTTTGTATTCTTCGCTTGCACTACTTCTGAAGTAATGTATTATTTATGTCTATGTATGGCAATTTGCAGATGTACAATTATTTCCTGCTTTTAACAACAGCTAAGTTCACTGCAGAATTCTAAAAACCAAAATGACAGTTCAAATTATAAATGGATTTAAAATATTTTTGGAGTGCGCACCCACTGGTATTGTAGATCTACTTTTAAACATCTCTCTCGTCTTTGAAAGAAAAGTGAACAAAGGAAGACTAATGGCTGCATATTGATTTCTATTAATATCTCAACATTAAAGCAAGTTCGATTGCTTCTCCCAGCAACGTTGAAAGAAGAACAATAGACAGTGAACAATGTTCTGTAATCTCTGACAGATTAAAACAGATTCACACCAAGCATATGATGTCTGATCTAACCTCAGCCAGCAGTTAATTTTGCAATTTACTGAACTGTTTGATCTCCATTAAAAACGTATAGCTGCACGTGTCATAACCTTATTAGAATAATTTCATATTTTATGATTAAGGCTTAACATTTTTGTATAAATTTCCCTTGGGATTGATATAGACACAGTAAGAGGGCTTGTTTCCTCGGAGGTAATATTTTAATCTTTTGTTTGATCATTTTAAGTAATTAGGCTGCTTTCTATCCACCACAAATCAAGGTCAGTTGTTAACAGAAAGAGAAGTCAATAGATTCTAATAATAAATTCAGTTTAGTTAACAATATCATTGCTGAAAGACTAGTCCAAAATTATGTATATTAAGACTGAATAAATGAATGTATTGAATATTACTGTGGTAACTTTTTTCTTTGAAAGATTAAACTAAGAGAAATAGACTGCTGTTATTCATTATGGTCGTAACACATATAAAGTTATGTCTGGCGTTTGTATGTTTTGAATAACTTTAAATATCTATAGATTTTCAAATCAATTTTCAATTTAGAAAAATGTTATGAACTATACTTTTTTGTTAATGCTTCTGGTAGCTTCCTGTCGGATTATTCCAAATTAAGCTGACACACCACCGAGACTGTTTTGGTTGAAGGCAAAGACTTAGTGTCCAAAAGCATACACCATATCATACAATGTACGTTTACAACTTTATTTTTTTAATTTATAATTTTACATATGAAGGAGTCCGCGCTTATTTTTAACTCTAGCAGCTTAAGGCAAAGATATAAACTGTTTGTCTGTAGTTCAAGCTCTGAGTACAAATTCTGCTATTGTCGAAATATAGTGCATGGAGGTTTCGCCTTAAAGTGTTTTAACACATACAATTTCCCATCTCACAAAGACCTCAGCAATTGCTTCAACTAGGTCTTGAAAAGAAAGGTGATGCTAGCGAGAGAGAGATGCTATAATCTAGTGTGATAATCCAATCTATCTTTCTCTTGTGTGAAAATGATGGATGACAATGGCAGCAGTTACGCAGTGGGGTCGATGTAATCGACTTAATACCTATGTCTGTCCTTGTTTGTTCCCTCTGTGTTTAGCCCCTTGTGGGTAATAAAGAAATAGGTCTGGTGAGTTTCAAAGGGTAGGACTTGAGCATGCATTTCCACGCGGGATAAAGAAATCAGAGTGATAGCGATTTAAATGCTTAGTATATAGCAGCCTAATTGAGCCCTATACGTAAGGTTTCCATAAAATTATCCGAGATGGACTACACCTTTTGGACATTCTGTGGGATTTTATGCTCTTATGTTTTCTGTTGGATTTATTCATTTATTTAATCATATTGATTTCCTTCTACTCGAGAGAAACCGTCCATTTTTTTGGATTGTATATTTTATGTTGCATTTCTTGTGTTGCATTTCTGTGTTGCATTTCGTCCTGAGAAGTATCCTGAATGATTTGGGCATTTTTGGTGAATGTAAGAAATAACACATCCAGTAACAATTATAATCATAATTATTAACTCTATAGTTTTAATTTTTTATTATAATTATAGTATAGTATATTCTTCTCCTTTTCTTTTTTCTTCTTCTTAATAGTAGTAGTAGAAGAAGAAAAAAGAAGCAGAAGAAGACGAAGAAGTAAAAAAAGAAAAGAGAAAGTAGTAGTAGTAGTAGTAGTAGTAGTAGTAGTAATAGTAGTAGAAGAAGAAGAAGAAGAGGAAGAAGAAGAAGAAATAGACGAAGAAGACGAAGAAGTAAATAAAGAAAAAAAGTAGTAGTAGTTATAGTAGTAGTAGTAGTAGTAGTAGTAGTAGTAGAAGAAGAAGAAGACAAAGAAGAAAAAGACGAAGAAGACGAAGAAGACGAAGAAATAAAAAAAGAAAACAAAAAGTAGTAGTAATTATAGTAGTAGTAGTAGTAGTAGTAGTAGTATAGTAGTAGTAATAGTAGTAGTAGTAGTAATAGTATAGTAGTAGTAGTAGTAGTAGTAGTAGTAGTAGTATAGTAGTAGTAGTAGTAGTAGTAGTAGTAGTAGTAATAGAAGAAGAAGAAGAAGAAGAAGAAGAAGAAGAAGAAGAAGAAGAAGAAGAAGAACCAGCAGTAGCAGCTACTGAAATTGTCCATGCTGTTTTCCTGTTACTATATTAATTACAGCTAGTAAAAGGTGTGAGATATTATCATACAAATCAACACAAACGTAGATCATTTCCCACCAGATAATGCCTCTTTTATCTGAATCGCCCCAAGGCACCTTTATCGTAATCAAAGTCATTCATTTATTCACCATAATGACCACCGCATTTTACTGAAATTTAACTAACAAGTTCCATGTCATTTACTATTTAGTAAGTAAGCCGAGCATTCTCTATGATATTATGTCATATCATCATCTTACTGCATAAGAGAATTTAACTGAGACAAGGACCGATGAAGGCACTTCACATTGGATTATTGTAATGTCACTCAGATATCAAAGAAGACAATGCGTAATATGTAAAGAATGGCTTCAAGAGATACGTGTCTTTCGGTTTTCTTCAGCATCTGGCAGGTATAAATGTCGAAGGAGTACAGGAGAAAGAGAAGAATAATTTTCTTTTTTTTTTGTTAATATGGAAGATTTCTATGATTATTGGCATTTCCTCACAGCATATAATTCTTTCTTGACATCACGTTTCATTTTATTTTTATTTTCAATTTTCTTGTGTACAGCCTTACTCGCTATCACCTCTTCTCTCTCTCTCTCTTTCTCTCTCTCTCTCTCTCTCTGTATATATATATATATACATATATATTTATATATATAAATAATCATATATCGACCTTATGCACATACGTAGAAACACATACACACATACGTGTGTATCTACACAAATACACACACACATGCACGCACTTACACACGCGCGCGAGCATAAACACACACTCACACACAGACATAGACACATACGAGAATGTGCATGCAAACACAAGCATCTATACATAGTTCATACGCACAAATGTAACTGATTCTCTGCAGGCGTATTATGTCACCAAGTTCTCGATTCCTGATTGCATATTATTATAACACGAACAATGCATGAATGTTCCTATATTCCCACCAAGCTGAACCAAATCCATATAGCTAAATCTTGGGTGAATAATCCCGATAACATCAGCTGTTGTAAGCTACAATTTTTATCGAATATCGCAAGCACGCATACACACGCGCGCGCACAAACCCACGTATGTATGTATATTAATATGTATTCATATAGATTCATACATATGTGTGTTTTTGTACATTCACACTTCGATACATGCAAAAACATTAATTATAAGATATCAGCTAAAGATTTATGTATAGTTTATACATTTGCAAATTTGCTTGTGGCTTTACGTATCGGACAGATCTCACGTCATCCGTTTTAAGACGCATCTATGCCCCGCAGTGCGGTCGTGCTAAGATTTACAAAACGTACGTTTGCTGATTTTATGTATCATTTATTTACTGGATATGCTATTATTATAAATACTTCGTAAATCGAATGATAATCATCTTTGTGTTACTCCTTAACCACTGAGGAACTAGGAGATATGCAACCTTCCCCCACTATCCTATATGAAAGAAGATTCGTTTTAAAAGGTTTGATATAGGAGAGATCTATAGCTTCATGTGAAGCAAAGGAACATGGTGTTTATTCAATAGAATTAGCAATGATTTTCTAAATCACACAAATAGTCTAAATTATTGCCACCCATATGAATTTTTCAGTCAGTAGTTCCTATTTTTCAACTCATTTCTGCTATTACCAATAGTTATTTACACGTACGGCTACATTTTGTCGCTTATTCGAAATTTGCTCTGCAATTATAATTGTTAAATTTAGGACTTACACATATTTACTAAACACGCACATGCACACACATAAACGCACACACATACATATACACACAAACGCACACACATACTGCATGTACTTACATATATACACACATATACATGCATTTCTGTATATATACTCATAGGATTAGACGTATTGCAGAAGCTAAATTATCTGTATATTGTTCACTTTAAACCAATTTAAAAAGTTTTTATTTCCTTTAGATGTCAGATAAAATCCTTCTATAAGAATTGAAAAGATATGCAGTTATGTTTGTGGCAATGTTTACGGAAGACTGCGATTTGTAAATTGCCAACTTTGTAAGTACTGCAACACTTACAATAACTTGTAAGCGTTGCAAGTTATTTTGCAAGCAAATTTCAGAAGGAATTAGAAACCTTTACTGAGGTCGTTTCAACGTTGCTGAAGAGTAAAAGGCACATATTCTAAACTTTCGGATACTATAAGGATGCTGAAATTTTCCCAACGTATTCAAGATATTATCGATGCTGATGGTGTATCTGTGTTGTAAGTGAGGGTGTGTTGTATGCGTATTTCTGTCTTTGTTTTGAATCTCTGTCTATGTCAACTTTGAAAGGTTTACAAAAGTATGAAAAAACATGTCCTTTATAGCTTAACGGGTTACTTCATGTCTTTAATATTCAGGCCAACTAAGGCAGTGAGCTGGCAGAATAGTTAGCACATCGGGCAAAATGACTTGCGGCATTTCAGCCATCTTTACGTTCAGAGTGCAATTCCCACCGTGACAGACTTAGCCCCTCCCCCGAAATTGCTGTCCTTGTGCCAAGAATTAAAAATAATATTCAAGCAAAGTGTGGAGAATGAAACAAGAAAACATTATTCCGCAATGTCAAGGCACAAAGTAAAAAAAAAGAAAAAGAAAGGCTAAAGTAAATAGTATAAGTGATAGGTAAAAAAATATACATGAAGGTAATTCTATAGTATTAGTAAGATGTATTGAATTCCCACTCTCATATCTAAGTTAGTCGAATATTTAGAATTCAGTATACTACATCTTTTTTTTTTTTAACTTTCAACTGATTTTCAGTTATATACTTAAAATTTTATCCGGTGTCGGAGGTAAATAACCTGGGCTAACATTAAAACAATATTTTTCACTTCCGTAAGTTTCAAATATCTACCTGAAGAAAGAGAGAAACTCCGCAAAATTAAAATACACAGAGGACTAACCAAAGATAACTGAATGCAATCTCCAGAGAACTGGAAATGCCATTCTTATGTCACTAAAACTGCAATCTACAATTCTACAAGAAAGTACATTTAATAATGCAGTCCTAGTGACACACTTTTTGAAGGGTTTGGCATAATCGGAATGGATATAATCGTGCTGGATACAACTTCCAGCACAGGTTCTATTTCAGCAGGTTGACCTGGATGTATACAACAACAGATATGGTTAAACATTCATAATACACAGATCTCTTCATTCTTTCTTATCTGCTAGTTTCCTTTACTGTTTCGATGATGATTCCATTGTAATTGCGTATTTCCTTTATATTTTGATTTTCTTTGATAGATCCTCTTATAATTGTTGTTTTTGTTGTGTTTGCTTTTATTGCAGTGTAATTATATTTTTGTTGTTCGTAATATTTAAATAAAACACTCCATCATTATTGTTTTCACCATGATTTACTTTCTCTGTATTGTTGATTAATATAATATACTATATTAAATATTGATATGATTTTATTATATACTTCATTTCCGTATTTTTCCTGTTCACTCGTTTTTCCTTTCATTTTCTGCCCCACCCACATACCCACATCTTCCTGTTTATTCTAGGCTGTTCTTATCACTACCACCCTAATTACCATATATATAATTAGAGATGACCAATAACCGAGTCTAGGGCATTTTTTCCGGTTGATTGATAATAATTATCCTTTCTTCTATTCAAAATCATACATATTTCTTTGCAGCTGCGTTCATTGATATTGTTGTTGTTTCTTAATCATATATTTAATCATGGTGTTGTCATTTTGTCATTTATTTTGATTATAGTTGTTGTTGGCAGAGTAGTTAATGATAATACTGGTGGTGAAGCTTGTGCTGCTGCTGCTGTCTTTGCGGGTGTTTTCATTATGTGTTTATATGAAATATCTTAGTAATTACATTGGTGAGTAATTTCGTTCTATACATTTCATTGATTTGCCTGTATGCAACACTACCGACAATACAAGTTGGAAAAGCAATTCGATCTTGCGTAGACAATATTTGAAGTAAGCTATGTACTGTTTTTTCTATATAGCTTTTGTATTAATAATAACGTTATATTTTTTTTATTCACTTATATATTCATTTATTCATTGTTATATTTTTTAATTAATTAATCATCTTCGAAGTGTCTCACTGATTTTTTTATTTCTTTTGTTTCTTTTCAATATTTTCCTTCATGCGTTCAGCTGTTTGCGGAGAAAGGAGAGCGCGGTGAGGGAAGAAGGTTATAACACAGCAACACACTCACACACTTCCACCTGCGCTCATACGGAAATGCACACCAGTATATACACAAGTGAACGTAACCCAGAATGGAGGTACATTCATGAATTTGTCGATGCGAACCAACGTGCCAGTATGGAAGCATACATAGACACACACACACACACGAGCACACATACACACACAAACAAACACACACACATTTATATGTATACGTGTGTGTCTGTGTATGAATGTGTGTTGTTCCTGCCATTTTCTTTGTAAATCTATATGCTTATATTTGTGTATGTGTGTTTGTCCAAATGCACATTGTATAATTTTGCGTGTGCATGTGTCAGTGCATTTGTGTCTACGCATGCGTATCTTTTGCTAACGATTACTTATATATATATATATATATTTCACTTGAAATATTATACTGGGTAATCTGATTGCGTGACATCAAACCTCAATATTTATGTTCGTGAAGTGGACATAGACTACTATAACTCAATAAATATATTCAACTGAAAGTGCGTATGTTTTAACTGTAAACTAGATTATCCATTTTGTTGCCCTAATATTGTCATCACTGATTACTTGTCTGTATAGCACAGACCATTTTACACGTAAAAATATGTATATTTCTCTACATGCTAAAAAGACAAACAAATGCATGCACATAATCATGTGTATATTTGTGTGAATGTGTGGGTATTTAATACAAAATAAAGACAATATTTTTGTTATATATGTTGCAAACAGCAGACGTGAATATACATAAGTATAGAATAATTTCAAAGATGTGACGATAAATATTCAAATATCGCTGACCAAATTCATTTTCCTGTTAGATGGAGAAAAAGTGTAAAAATGTCAGGGCAGGAAAAGGAGGCGGAGAAAGATATTGGAAGTTAAAATGTTTCTAGACCAGAATATTTTTCTATACCACACAAGAAATATTACTGTGGGTTGAGTATTGTATATTGTTCTCGTAAAGGAAATTTTTTCGTTTAAAGAATTGGGATATCGTAGGGACATGGAAGGGCGTGGCAGCAAATAATTTTGTTTTAACCCTTGATGCTCACATAAGCATATATTTAACCTAAAAAAATATGACTTTCGAAGACAATTACTAGATTGTGTTGCAATGCAAAAATGGTATGTATTATCTCCTGGGGATTAAAGTTTCTTCTATACATAATCAATGCCGGTCATGTGACGGGGGCCTTGTGCTTAAGACAAGGTAGCTTGAATTATACAAACACACACTTATATGCAAACATTAACTAATTACAATATCCGAGAAATCGCCGAGGGGCTGTGAATATGTCAATTAATTTATGTGGCCATTAATGTGCGTGTGTGTATAAACTTGCCCACAAGTATGGGCAAGCAAATAACGTCTGTATATATATACGCACAAATATATATAGTCTATGCGAATGTTTGCTTTCTTACAGATTTTGTGCGTGTCTGTGTGTATTCATCATGTACATGTCATTGTTTTCGTGTGTTCCATCTAGACGCCACAGAATCCGATTTCCTGGAATGATTACGAATGTCCCCCCCTATACTACTCAAATCGTTTGCACAGCTCAGTGTATCTCTTATAATACACACGAAACACAAT
This sequence comes from Octopus sinensis, assembly GCF_006345805.1. Classification (NCBI taxonomy): domain Eukaryota; kingdom Metazoa; phylum Mollusca; class Cephalopoda; order Octopoda; family Octopodidae; genus Octopus; species Octopus sinensis. The sequence continues at coordinate 149,414,855 of NC_042997.1, forward strand.
CTTTAAGTTGGATACAAGCGGCGTAAATTTATCTTTGGTTCACCATAGATGATCGTTCCCATGATTTTAGACTAATTTACGTACCCGTCACACAGTAAACCTTTACGAAAGAGTATGGATTTTTTGCTGCCACATAGAAACTGCTATACTTGGTTAATGATTTTACTCAAATATCGCAAGTGTTAATTATTCATGTCTGTGTGAATACATTCTCATTCTAGTATACCCAATAAGTGGCTATGTGGACTAAGCCATCCTGTTTGTAGCATTGGAATTGGTGTTAACTGCAATATCATATCTTAATGGGATAGAAGTAGCATGTGGTTAGGAGTGATATCTTCCAAACTGTTTTAGCTCAACCGATACTCTGTATCACAATGCGGTGGCTTGCAGATATCCTTAACTCGCTTGTTGTTTAGGCGTTTATTTCGTATTCAGGACAACACAAATCGATCCTTCTATGTGAGAGTCTGTTGTAATGCATCTCCAGATGAGGCGACTATTAGTGTCAGTATCACTAGTATTCTCTAGATTGTGAGATAGGTTATGTATGTACATATATGTAAATATAGCTATGAATATATATATATATATATTATATATATATATATATATATATACATGAGCATATATAATGATACTTCTAGTGTATGTACACTCACGCCTATTAATTATACCCGCTTGCTAACAGTAGGTGTGTTCTATTTGGTCCATGTTCTTTTGGAGAAATATGAAACAGTGTTTTCTCGGATCCAAGTTTTTCTGGAACAGTAGATTTTAAGAGCATGTCAGAAAATGGTGTCGATTCTGTTTTCAACTCGTTCAGATGAGTTATATTCGATGATAGTAAGAAGTCTTCATTACAATACAGACTGATAATCACAGTTCAGAATCAAATGGATACATTCGTATCCTGTTTCTGAAGCTGAATACATAAAATGTGTTTGCAAAACCGCCCCGGATTCTAACAGTGTGTGTTGCCTAACTCCGTTTTAGAAATATTAAACAGCATAGAAACGGAGTATTCTTTGCCTCCATAAAACAAAGTAAAGCGAAAATATTTAAAAATTAGCACCGGTTTGTTATTAAGGATAAATCACACTAATGAATATACAAATTACAAACGATTACTATTTTATATGAAATACGTTTGCACATCAAATCTGTTCAAAATCTGAAGGGGACATAATGACAATTAGATACAAAATATTCTGCAGAATAAAAATTAGCGCTACATTATGTTATGGTGTTCTATCTTCTTCGCCGTGTGAAGTATCGCAAACACAGCTCTAGAGCAAATTATTCTTTTTGTACATAAACAGAGGTACATTCACTGAAAGACATAGATACACTCATACAGACATGAACAATGTATAAACATAGACAAAAAACCCACGTCATTTTATGAAAAATGGTTGTCATTATTATATTCATTTTCCATATTGTGTCTAACAAGGACACAAAAAGAATTCCTCGAAGCCACTGTTGATAATAATCACCAGATATGTTCAGTGATCCATCACTTCTACGTCAGGCAGATATTTGTATCTAATTGTTACTATCTCTTTCCTCATTGTTGCTCGGTAATTTCGTATATTACTATAAATTTGTTACTAGTGGAAAATGGCGTGTTATTAGCCGTATATCCAGTATACAGTATCATTCTTGTTTCTAACTACGTACATCCACTTCAAATTGCCCTGTATGCATTAATATATATCTCAACGTATATATATATATATACATAAATGCATATATATATAAACATATATGTACATACATACATATATATAAACATATATATATATATATATATATATATATATATATATATATATATATATATATATATATATATATATATTTATACACGCACACCAAACACATACGCATGCATGGCGGGTGTTGGCAAGAATGTAAGCATTATGTATGTAAATGTGTGTGCTTGTCAGTATTGTTATTTGTGCATTGGTGTGTGCATATGTGGAGAGAGGAGTAAACGGTAAAATTAGATACATATGCATAAATGGTATTATATTTTGCTATACATAGTTTTGCATGCGCGCGTGTGTGTGTGTGTGGAGAGAGAGAGAGAGAGAGAGAGAGCAATGAATGAGAGCTGCGAGTGAGATTTAAACTAAAACTAATAACTGCACGACAGAATTTCCTCTCCAGCTTCCAAATTATTTTTCTTTAACATGGTCTGTATCTCTCTATGTATCTCTGCTTCATACCTACTCTTCTCCCCCTCTCTCTCTCCCTCACAACTCCCTCCTCATTGGTTCACGTTCACAGATATGCCTCATTTTCTTTCCCTCTTTCTGGTTGACTTTCTTCCTTTTTTTTTCTCAATTCATTTATTTATTCATTTCTTCCGCTTTCAGAAAATATCATTCCTATTCGAAAGCCAACGGTTTGTAAACTGAATAAGCAGCAGCCACCATATTAGCTCCGGTAGATGTAGAAGGGCGGAGGTGCTAGTGGAGGCTGATTTAGTTTCGACGTAATAGTATAGATGCTGTGATGCATTTTGTCCTGAACAAGAATTAATGGTGCAAGAATAATACGGCCAGTGCAACTAATCACTCACAATGTAGTAAAATTCCATGCAAGTGCTTACATTATCATCTAGGTCTATCATTCTCAAGGAATCTAGCATTTCTAAATATTTTCTAGACCTCCCCAGTATTCTATGATAATATCACTCACATATGGCATTATTTCTACATGTCTATTCGTTCCACTTCCTCTTGACTACTTAGGATTGATGCATTCTCGTTAAGGTTTTTCGATTATTCAGGCATTTCTCGTTTCAATAACTTCTATGAATTTATAACTCACCTCTACCCCATCTCTCATTTGACGGCGCTAGACAATACAATATGTTCCTTCCATCGTAATCAATGAGATTTGTATGAATACAAATATAAATATTTCAGATAAAATATGTTCTTCCACACAACCACCTTCACTACCCACTTCCACGAAGCCTAATATTATCATATGTGTCTGAGGCTCTTATTATTAGAGATTTCATATCTGGCTGCGAATATTTGTCTCAAATCAATTCAACATAAATTTATGTGCCTCTATAAATACTCTGACCACATACTAAATGTGAGTATAATGAAATTCTTAGGATCGTCTTATGTATGAATATATATATTGAAAAATACTTACACGTAGGAATAGAAGTACTTATGTAATTCTTTACATCATTAGTATCATTATTATTTTAGTTGTTTTTGTTGATTGATTAGGTTAGCATCGTTGCAAAAGCATTTGGCCCTCTGACAAAATTCGTAGAGGAAATTCTTTTGAGCTTCGAGCTTCTGCGCTCAAATCCTGAAAAGAGCAAATTGGCCTTTCATCAGTTCAAGGTTAATAAAATATAATTCAGTCAAGTACCGGAGTCAGTGGAGTCTTCTATGATAATGCGTTATGGTTAGTCTGCTCCATCACGAGTCATTGAAAAGATAAAAGATGAAAAAGCATTATTATTATTCACAGATTTTGCTGGAACTCCTGGTGTCTTACATGCGTAGCGGGCTTGCTACCTGCAGCTTACAGTACCGTGCAATCCATTATTTTTCAGGTATCTAATACTTTCCTGATTATTCTATCTATCTATCTTTCTATCTATACATACATGCATATATATTATATGTAAATAGATATACTTGTCAATCAAATTCTAGCGCATTCTTGTTTTCTCAGTAACATTTCCGTTTTCAATTACCCTCAGGTTTTCATATTAACATTCAAGTAACAAGGTATGTTGTATCGTATTATTTATCTATATACACTTTCAGTGTTACAACACTTCTTGAGTGAACATTCTTTTAAAATCAATTCAATTGTTAGTTTTATTATATTGTTCCTTTCAACAACATTCATGTTTTATCCCCACCTCGTGGTGGTTGGTCGCAAACCGACAGCAACCATTTGTTTGGTGGTGTTGCGCAATTAATTGGAAAATTATAGATAATATAAGAACGGTTTGGGGGATGAAATCAAATTTATATTCAGTTCAATATATCGTTATTTATATCATCGTATTTTCAAACGCCTTTAAAATTTTGAACGATATTTCTTTTCTTTCTTTTCTCACTTCACATGAGGCATGTATTTTATAAAATTCAAATATTAAAGCCATACATTAGAGATTGTTGCGAAGGATAAAATTCATTAAGAAAAAAAATACCGAATTTGCAAAAATCGTATTACGCTGGAAATTGAATGATTAACAAAAACATTTATATAAACATGCGCGCGTGTGTATGTCTATGTGTGTGCGTGTGTATGCGTGTGTGTGTGTTCACGCGCGCGTGTGTATATATATATATATATATATATAATATATATATATATATATATATATATATATATATATACATATACACTACTTTATGTACGCTGATCCTTTCTGTATGGCTGTATCCTGAGATGAGGTGAAAGAAGTATTGTGTCTCTTTAACTCTGTAGAGTCGCACATGCGGTACACATTTCTCATTACTCTGATGAGGTCTGACATCAATATATTGAATTTGGCATTGTCCGCGATAGCTGAGTTGCGATGGATCAGATATTTGGAGGCCATAGGTTTGGCATAATGTACATGGAGGATTTGGGTTCTATTATTCAGATTCCAGCCAGAGTTCTATATCTAGTACTGGTAGTCTATGGTTAGGGTGTTTCGTAGGGTAGTCTATCGTGATCTTAATACTCTGGTAGATGGAGTTAACTATTTGATGGATGTTCTCCATAGCATTAGTTTCTATTTCTATTTCAAGAGTACTCTCTTGTGGGGGTGCCTTTACCATTATGTTGATATCATCGACATAGCGAGAGTACATGTTCTTGAGTATGGATTTCTGTGTCAGGCATTCTTTAAGCCTCCAGTCCCACCATACCATGAACAGTTTGGCCATATCACCGACGATACTAATCTCGATAATTACCCCCTCATCTTGGGCAGATATTTTGTTGTTAAACTTAAACATGTGACCTTTTAGGGTAACTCTTACACTAATTCCTAGTGTATGTGGGATAATTTTCTTTACTTGGTATTCGTTTTCGGGGATCCGTATGTCTCTAGTCCATAGAAGTCTTCTTAGCCATAGATGTAATTATATACTGGGTGAGTCTACCTTTTAATCATCTACAGGGGTAGAAACTGTTTGTCTAGATATTCATTTTCATATGTCAGTCTAAGTAGGTGGCCCAGTTCCTCTGCGTTGACCTTACGGAACTCCAATTATCCCCACGCATTTCTCCACCACAAAATCCACCTCGATGGATGCGTATAGGGATACCACATCTATGCTACCTACTATACACCCTGCAAGCTCACGGGTGTTGTTACTGTCGTTGATGCTACTGAGGTGATCTTCTGTGCTGTCACAAAAATCTGATGATATTTGGATTATGGGGCGTATGACCATTGAGAGAAAGTAGGAGATCCTATAGTTGCTAGTGATATTCGCTTCACAGATTCTGTCTTGTTGGCGTTCCTGCCACTGGATAAGTGGTTATTTTGTAGTCCTTGGGGAGTCCACACAGCGTCGGGATATCGTTGTTCCAGGATTGGAAATTATTGGCCGTGCGTATCTGAGGTTCAATAACAATTGTCCGCATCATCCTCTGGCAGTTGAGGACATTTTCTCTCTCCTCATGCGCCTGTAAAGACGTCATTTTCATATTCGCGATGTGAGGTTTCATTGCCAGGATGTAGTTCGGCCAGCTCTGTACAGACATCCTGCCGGACTTATCTGTGGGGCGGCAAACCACCTCTCCCTTCCTCGTGCGCTGTATGAGCTTACGTAGGCCACTCGTGGGTATATTCCCGAGTAGTTGGGTCTCTGTCATATTCTCTCTCTTGGTGTATAGTTCTAAAATTTGTCTCAGTTTAGTCTTAGCCATAGTGAATTGTGCTTCCGTGTGGTCACAAGTGTGTTTTGGGATGCAGACCCTTTTGTTAAGGTATAGTGTTGTCGGATAAATCCGGCTCATGTTGTAAGATTTGACACATATGTTGAAGAACTGAGTGTCAAGGAGTGGTTATTCATGTTGCTGGCCCTTCAAGTGACAAATCTTCTCAGAAATAGATATGCAGCGATGTAAATGAGAAAAATCCAGCTCGAAGGTTTGTTTCTATATCGATGAGTGTTATCAGCACAATGTTAAGAGACTTCATACTTAGAATCTACAAGCCATATACTGTAAACAAATTTTGTCAACCAAATTAATTTGCATAATTTAAACATAAATGGCAAAAAATATCACAAATTGAAACTGGAAAGTGGTATCAATATGGGCAATGAAGGGAAAATCTTGGACTGTCTGTTTTCGAAAGCCAAAACACTGCAAAGAACTGCATTGTGACTGGAGGTGTATTATAATACGCGAGAAGCTGTTCTATGCAGTGATATACATACATACATAAACACATACACCCAAACACACACATACACGTTTGTGTGTATCTACAAATCTAATTGTATATATATACATATATATATATATATATGTATATATGACTATACGCACAGGCACATACACACATGCTCTCTCACACACACACACACAAAGGATATATCATACTCAGCAGATATTCTTCATTCAGGTGTAAATCAATAATTTATAAATTATTTAATGACTTTAGAATCTTTAAGTCATTTGTTTCGTATACCATTTTGTTTTCACATGTCAGTGATAATCTTTTGTTTGTCTTTGATTTCGTGAGATATTTATGGAGGCATACAATCCTCAAAACGGCTGACGAGAATAAAAACATAGTGTGGAGGTTTATTGGATATGTGTGATGAATCATATGGTGAGATGTTATTTGTCATCGCTCTTTGATCTAATCATATATATTCTTGGCCAAGATAAAGTTTTTTGCTTCTTATATGCATTTCATGTACGAAGTAAGCAAGCAATTATGCACGCTCACAAACGCGCACATATGCTTTCGTTACAACACCTACGTGTTTATATTGGTTTTCTGAGAGGTTTGCACATCGTATGTTACGCCATATGTGTGTGGTGATTTTGTATTATTTACAGTATATGCGACGGAATCATCAAAATTACCTCAGGCCTTTTGTCTTTTGGCTGAAGATAGAAAGAAATCTATTGAGTGGTGGTGGGGCTGCCACAAAATGATTCTGCTTTCCATGTAAGGTTTGTCTTCTTATTAATAGTTTCAGAAACTATATTTCGATCTTCCTGAATCATAGATTCCTCCTAAAGTTTTATGATATTTTTATCCTTTTAAAGTAATATTAATCATATCGCTCCAGTTCAATATAACAACAATAACCTCAAAATAAATTTGCCAGAAAGATTTGAATGTCTGGATGTACAATTATTATATGTTGGTCGGTCAGTGTACTGAAATAAAGCAAAATATCATTCTATTGATAGGATAAAGTATGATTTTCTTTTCCTTGTGATACGTGCTGAATGGCTAAAAATTCATGCTATATATTTCAACTTTACAATTGAATTAGAAATCTCGTTTAACATCAAATGGATCCTTTCATGATTACATAAACATCACTAATCCTGATAGAATCCATCCGTCTCCACTCTGCTTAGAATTGATGGAAATTTCATGAAACCAATATAGACGAACTGGATCAAATAACGACGTTATATTGCCATTAACCTCACGTTTCCTTTTTTTGTTTTGGAACTATTTATTTAAAAATTCGAAAAGCTGAATTATATGAAGCTTCTTGAACGGAATACGTAATGTATAAAAGAATAAAAAAAATAGACTCGCGCATCAAAACTATTAGCAATCTACATTATCTGATGTGAGCTTGCACAGATCTCTTTGATCAGAGCAACTCTTATTGTATAATGTATATGTTGATTTCTTTATGCCCTTAGTGACATATCCATATATCGTTTTGTCTTACAGACACACAGACACACGCACATACACACACTAACACATATACACACAAATACTCACATATACATGCATACATACATACACACATACACACACATATATATATACTATATATACATGATAATATGTGTGTGTGTGTATGTATGTGAGTGAGAGAGAGAGTGTGTGTACATTTATTCAGTGAGTTCTAAACATAAGCTTGCTTTCCTGTACTCTTTCATTTCCAATATCTTTTGCCTGCATAGTATTGTATCTTGTTATTTCTACATATTGGATAATTATTGCGTGGTTGCATTCATTTTATTATTTTTCTATATATATTCACATTTACTTATTCGCTATTTTCAGTATTTTGAAGTTTCTCTGTCACTATCATTTATTCACTCTTTACCTTACCCTTTAGTCAATATTATTGACCTATCTCTATTCTTTATATGTAATTCCATTTCCTCTGTAGTTCTTTCTCTATCATATATAATTCCCAAACTTGCGTATAGAAAGGAAATACATACCTTTGGTTTTGTCAGATATTTATTCGACTGCAAATACAACTTCTGTAAACTAATTGAGGTTATGATTAGTATTAGGTAGCATATGTGATATCTATAATGACATTAATAACTCATAATTGAATGTTCTTTCGCCTGGTATAGCTATTATTAAGCTCATATTAATTGTTTAAATATATTATTATTAGCGTGAAATTATATTATTAGCGAGAAATTTGTCCAGGGAAATCTATAGATATAAATATAGATAAATCAATAACTAATTAATTCAATTTTCAACTTAAATACTTGAAAGTGATACTATATATCAAGAATATTTTGATAAACCATTGATAAATATGATTCTTGTTTAAATTACGCTGCTATTAACAATCCCTGTTCCCTATGATGAAAAAGTGTTACTCTTTTGCTAGATGCAGCATTAACTCCGTCGTCGTGGAATGTGTTATATTGTTTGTTGTGGCGGGACGAGGGGGTGCTGAAAAGTTCCTGGCTTCGGGTAAGAGAAAATGCAGAGAGATTAGTTAATTATGATTTCATTTAAAATATTCCACTCTCAGAGTCACACACTTATTGCAGTTGTCCTTCAGTTTTTCTAAGCCCTGTAAAAGAACGCGTAAGTCTGGACCACTAACCAGGCCTTTTGCAATACCTTTAAATCCAGAAACATTTCAATGCCCCATCGTAACTGAAAACTATGCATACTGATGAGTCAGTAACTATCCGGATATATGTTCAGCTCTTCATTATTCTCCTCAAAACATATGAATATTTTTAGGGTGACATCTTATGATTTCGATTTTTCTTATAAAGTTCCGAAATTTACTTTTTCCATGCTCATGGTGATAGTTTGTACTGGTTTTCTTTCCACGGGAATTTTCTTTGCGATTGAAATATAAGTATTGAAATATAAGTACTGATTCGCGGTCAAATCTGCTATGGAAACAGAACGAGAGATACTTTCAGTATGTGACTAACGGAGGTTTCTAACTGTCTAAACTTAACATAAATCTCAATCTCTTAAGTTTCTTTTTACATACATACCTACATACATATACACAAACATATATTTATACATAGATAATTGCAGATATACACACGCACACACAACACACACACACACACACATATATATATATATAGTCACATGTATATATGCCTACGTGTATTTGTTGTAGGTGTATAAGTGTATATATATATATATATATTTTACTTTTATACTTGTTTCAGTCATTTGACTGCGGCCATGGTGGAGCACCCCCTTTAGTCGAGCAAATCGACCCCGGGACTTATTCTTTGTAAGCCCAGTACTTATGCTATCGGTCTATTTTACTGAACCGCTAAGTTACGGGGACGTAAACACACCAGCATCGTTTGTCAAGCAATGCTAGGGGGACAAACACAAACACACAAACACACACACACATATATATATATATACATATATACGACAGGCTTCTTTCAGTTTCCGTCTACCAAATCCACTCACATATATATATGTGAGTGTGAATACATATGTAGAGGAAAAAAGAAGAGCCTGCAGTTGAAGAGCCTGCTGTTGAAAGCAGTACATGTCACAATGATTCACAAGCATTTAATTGACTGAATAATTTTCAAGTATATTCTCTTTTTGAAGGTAAATTCTATTTTTTCTATAAGTATAAAACATCTTAAAGACAAAATGCTTCCATATTGACATGCAAATAATTTCTCGTCTATTTGTGTACATATACAATCTAAGAGTCTTCGATTTATAGAGTAAACGAACGGCAAATGTTCACTTATAATAAAAATAAATGTGCCCTCTTTAAAGCCTAGCCAGGCTCATGGGGCCGGTTTCCCGGTTTCTATAGCATGTGTCTCCAGTTGGACGGGACGGCAGTCCATCGCAGCATTACTCACTCCTCCCAGCTGAGTGGACTGGAGCAACCTGAAATGAAGTGTTTTGCTCAAGAACACAACGTGTCGCCGGGTCCAGGAATCGAAACCACAATTTTACGATCATGATGCTGACACCTTAACCACTAAGCTACGCGTCTCCACAAATGTTCATTTATATTCTCACACAAATATTTACTTGAAAAAATTACACGGTACTATGTGACCAAGAAACAAAAACTTTTCTTTGTTACCTTTTATAGATAAGTATTTAGAATGACATCTAACTGTATCGAACAGCACTTGACTATGTTAAACCCCCACCCCAAGTAATTATCAAAACTACAGGCCAAAATATCATAAAACAAGGATATTAATTAATCACGGTTTCTACTCAAAGTCTATTTCTTTGTTGGGTGTTAGACAATACCACTGACCCCAGTACTTAACCGCTACATTTTTTATAGATCTAGTAGGAATGAAAGGTATTTCAATATAAAATTCTATCCGCCATTTTACATTTATTGATCAGTGCATAAATTCGATACATTCTTCAATGCCTGTCTTGGTCTTTCTGATGCAGGAAACACAAATGTGCTACGTTTCAGTAATCGAATAGCAAGTCAAATTGATAATGAAATAAATTAGATCTCAATATCTCACTAAACTCGTCCATTCAATATTGTTTTGCCTGTTACAGTCCTGCACTATCACCAACAAGACACTACAACATTTACCTAGCGCTTGCATTTGAGAGACCGTCGTTCAAATACTGGTACAACGCATTTTCTCTACTCCTCAGTTACAACAACTATTTCTACGGCAACCGACAGTTTCACTGTCATCATCGTTATCATAATCTACTACTTCTACTACCACTACTACCACTATCTCCATCAGCAAGAAGAAATCAAACTTTTCCTCTTTCTCCTCGTCTCAATTCAACACTACCTCCACCAAACCTACTGTCGTTCTACATTCAACAATTTTTGAAATGTAAATATTCTCAAAAATCAAAAAAAAAAAAACCCGCAATGAGATCAACTGAGACACGTATATAAACACACAGCTACTCCAACTCTAACCACACATATAGAATATCTCCGAATCTTTAACTGTTCTGTACGCAAATTTACATGCTTACAACTTTCTTCGTCCACCTCTGAGACACTAGACTCACACTACTGACCAGTATTTTACTACGTACCAACAATGGCATATTACGTATCGCAATGTGGATTAAGGATTTGACTGTCGATCAGCCAAACCCAAAGGATCTGTTTTCTTACGGCTATTGTGAATCAATGTCCATACGCATTAAAAAACAATGATCTACCTATACGTAAGCTCTACTGATCACTTCGAGGACCAATTATCTGCATTTTAGCGTGTCTCCCAAATTATTGCCTTCACCACTCGCAAAACAACTCCGAAAACATCTTAATAATTTTTTTCGCGCTCCCACTGAGTGCTTAACATAGTTTCATGGATTCTAAATGGTTTGAGATAGTGGTACAACGCTGGTGTTATTTATGTTGATTTCATAATGTTTTCTAAAAAATCGATCACAGCATTCTGGACAATAATGGATAACATTGGCCTCTGTGGAGAATTGTTACAATGGATTAAATGCTTCCTGACAAAAAGAAACCAAAGTTTTGTGACGGGAGAAAATTATTCACAAGTATAAAAGGTCATTTGTGTGCTCCTATGGGACATGTTAATGACTAATACTAAATACAAATGGCATTGCATATATCAGGAAACATACTAAAATAAATTACTCCAATCTCTAGAAAAAAATCAAGTATACGCCCGAAAAGACTCTCAATCTGATCTATATGCCCTTATACTATGGACGAGAAAAAATAAATAAAGTTTTATTATATCAAGAAAATTTTGAACTCACTCGCTTTGGAAAAGAGAATACACGTGAATAACAATTTTCTCTTTCGTTGAGAATTTTCACATATGTCAAACGATATCAATGTCTTCGATGTAACTATGGTTCAGGAACACAAGCTGGAACGCGTAAATCAACTATAAAGTGGGTATCGTGGCATTCTGTCGGTTACGACAGCGAGGGTTCCAGTTTATCCGATTAACGGAAGAGCATGCTCGTGAAATTAACGTGCAAGTGGCTGAGCACTCCACAGACACGTGTTCCCTTAACGTAGTAGTTCTCGGGGAGATTCAGTGTGACACAGACTGCGGCAAGGCTAGCCCTTTGAAATACATGTACAACGGAAACAGGAAGAAAGAGTGAGAGATAGTTGTGGGGAAAGAATACAGCAGGATTCGCCACCACCTCCGGCCGGACCCTCGTGGATCTTTAGGTGTTTTCGCTCAATAAACACTTACAACGCCTGGTCTGGGAATCGAAACCGCTATAATAAGACCTAGGGTTTGCTGCCCTAACCACTCGGCCATTGCGCCTCCACATAAAGTCGGTATAATCCACAGAGTGTAATATCCCCATAGGTTCTTCCAAATTTTAGGGCCAGAGTTCCAGATGTCATTCTCTTCATTAGACTTGCTGGTTCTGGCCGTGAATACCGATATCCTCTGTCGTCTCCTTACGCAAAACAAATTATTGCACCCTGCTAAAATGATGACAATAAATAAATACATGATATAACAGGAAATGATAATTGGGTTTGCTTCATATAACACATGTAATCTCCCCAACTCTACTGTGAGCATATCATGTATAGAACATGAAAATAATTCCGTCCACATTGCCCAAACAATGCCAGTATAAATTTCTCAAGTCACCCAAACTTTCATGCCAAACGCCTAAACTTTTAGCCTAAACTTTCCACCCACACTTGCATCCAATACGCACCCTCACAAGAATTACGCTAACGTATCATAACTATATTGCGACAAATTCTTACGTCAACTGGTCCTGTACTATGCAACATTCTCTTGAAATGAGTCCGAGAATGTAAGTACTCCATAACAGTCAAACGGTACCTTAATGACTTTAAATCAGATTAGTAAAGCTTAGATCTACTTAAAAAATTACTTTGATATCAGGTAAAACCTTTTCCGGACACTGTGCCGAGAAATAATCCCTTCAAAATCTGACTTGGCGATGGATGAATTACAATTCCTGAAACATGTACGTATAATTTTGATAATGATTTCGTAGCAGCATCACCGCAACAAAAGACGAATGACGTCATCTAAATTATATAATCAGTCATGTAGTGCTTGTAGTTGTGTTTATTTTACTGCCATGAACTTTGTGCATTTCCAACATAAAGGATGCAGTTTCTCGAAAACACGCACGCACACACACACAGACACACGCACACAGACACACACACAGATGCACAAGCACACACACGTACACCCACACTCACACGTATATAAATTAATATAAATCAGAATTTTATTTTGTTCACCTCTCCTCGATCTCCGTGACGCAGCATTGTTATCAATATTTTCAAAAACGCTTTACCTTTAAATCTCTGGTGGCATTTACGTTGATATCGGTGCTACTGTGATATAATGAATATTATCACAACACAGCTAAAATACTCTAAAATGTATTTTAATCATCTATCCGTTTCCCCTTTGAGGATATATAAACACGGCAAGTTATCATTTACAAAATCAATATTTATCTAGCAATATGTATCAAGCTTTTGCATTCTGCTTTATTTAACTGAGTTGAGTCTTGTACATATTATAACCCCTGTATACTCATTTAAATACACATAAAAATGCTAAATGAGTATCCGTCAGTTTCGACGTTGTGTACACTAGTGCTTTGATGAATTTAACAGCCGATTCATATTATCAGCGAAGAACATGATGTTATTACAACATTTTTTAGACATGTTTACTGTTTACCAATAACGTAAAACTCAGGTAAATCAGACTTGAAGCTGTGTAATGAAACCGAGACTTTGAAATAAACGTACCTATTTCTTTATTACCCACAAGGGGCTAAACATAGAGGGGACAAACAAGGAGAGACAAAGGGATTAAGTCGATTACATCGACCCCAGTGCGTAACTGGTACTTAATTTATCGACCCCGAAAGGATGAAAGGCAAAGTCAACCTCGGCGGTATTTGAACTCAGAACGTAACGACAGACGAAATACGGATAGGAATTACGCCCGGCGTGCTAATGATTCTGCCATTTCGCCGCCTTATACATACCGACAATCAGTTTTCGTTATCCTTTCCGTTGTGTCAACTAACTTTCACTCACAATTCCTAGACGTATTCGGAGATTACGGTAGAAAACACTTCTCCAATATACAATACACATAGATAGACGACAAGATCTTAAAACCGTAAAAAAAAGAAGAAAAGTTCGTGAAAATTCGGCCATAAGATCACCTCTACATTAATCTATATAAATATTAATATAGGCGTAGATATTTTCTATGGAAACGCATACACATACAAGGTTATTCATACAGAATTATGAATAAATATACAAAATAAACATATTGTAAGAAAGACCATGATGGAATGATAGTCTTTCATTTCATTTTTATGATAGAAGTTTTATGTTTCGGATCTTTTTCCAGTTTGAGCAAATTGCAACAGTGATGATGAAAATGCCGTTTAGATTTATATGAATCATAATTAACAGTAAGCATTACAAAGGCATAATTGAATCTATTGTCCATAAAGATAATATCACTTAGAAGTCAATTAATTGGTTCAACTAAATAACATACGCATGCAACAAAAATAATATACAAAACAATAAAGTAATTATTAACAACAAATATCCAATTATTACTTAACAAAAACAAACAACGAATAAATTGTAGTCAAATTGTGCAGAATGCCATTGAACAATACATAATTTATAAGATTTTATCGTATGCTTGCAATCATATTTACTGGAGCTAATAATACATTATAGCAAAAATATTTTGAGTGTATTTTAATTATTAGAAGCGTGCCTCTCGAGGGACATAGTTAATTAGGCAGCTATTGCATGCTATATGGAAACATACGTTTTTCAATGCTTCCTCGTTTTCCTAAAACTATAGAAAAGCAAAATAAAAGTTATACTTTTTTACTGTAATATCTAACATATGAACTATGCCAGATTCTATCAGCAAGATTGTCACCAGATGTTACCAATATTGAAGCCAGTGAGTCGTATGCTAGATATTTGCCAATAAATCACGGTTTCAGAATGTAAGAACAAAAATATGGTCCTAATATGTTTTTACAAAATTTGTTTTCCCTATTTTTAATATAAACGTTGCCAAATATTTTTTCTCATGCCAGAAGCTGAATATATATCGATATTATTCAAATGAACAGTTATTCTGCAGTCAAATTACATGCATTTGCGTGTATGCTTTATATACATACATGCACATATTGACATCACTGAAAAAAAACAGATATATATGTGTGTGTGTGTGCAATTATATGACATAGGTGTGTAAATACACATACAGACGCACGCGCATATATATATATATATATATATATATATATATATATATATTTGTATGAGTGTGTGTAATTATATGACACGTACATACAAATAGACATTCGCAGACAAACGCGGGCACATATACACATTTATGCATATGCACACGCACTCATATGCAAGTATGAGCACAGATGGTTACCTATTCTGAAAAGAGCCACATAATACGCATACACCCAAACACAAGCAGTTATGCACACGCACAAGCAGTGCGCGCACACGCACATGCTGCAATACACTCACATAAACACTCACACATTCACACATATATGAACATATACAATCATTCACAAAACCAAATCATCTTCACGAACAGACACCCGAGACCACACACTCGTACGCGCACACACACACTCAGGCACAGAGGAATATATTAAGATGCTCGCACACGCTGACACTGATGCTCGCACATAAACGCACCTAATCTTTTCTGTCCTCTCCCACTCCACATGAAAAAAATTATACCCTACATCAGTGGTTCTCTGCCGAGGTCCCTATGATTCCTCGGGATCCATATAAGATGTTTGCGGTCCACACAACCAATAAGGTAAATTAGGGATCTACAGTAGTATGTTATGTGTCCATAAATAGATTTTGTTTCTGATATATTTATTGTATGACAAGACTAGGTTTCTAATGTTTCCAGGCACTGCAACATTAGAAACCTTAGAGATTGCTATTGCAAACCCACGCAACTAAATGTTAGAAAAACCAAAACAGGTGATTTGAAAGCAGTATGTATAAGCTAGGATTTAAACATAGGATGACTGTGGGCTCCAGGAAATTAAAATAGCAATCAAAGGTGTCTTAAGCAGAAAATGGTTGAGAACCACTTCTCCACACTCAGCAAATATTTTCAGCAGATCTGAGACCGACCTCACAACAAAAGGCCCAAGACATAAAGAAGTAACTCATGGGTAGCGCACACCCACCTAGTAGCACACTAACACATATACACGCTGTTACTCGGTTGTATGCACATGACTGCTCACACACGCACGTAAACGCACGCACGTATACGCACGCGCACACACATGCAGACACTTATCGTTTACTTTCAACCTTATCTCTTCTTCTAAGCAAATATACATCTACAAGCACAGAGATGTACACATACACAGACGCATGAGAAAAATTTTCAAACAGATTCGGAATAGACCGTCCAGACCTTGGAGTGAGAGGAGAAATTTGCAAAAACGCTTAGCATCTATTTCTAATTACCCCGATGTTGAATTTGCTATTTTTTCTTCAATAAAATAGGAGCCAGTTGAACACTGGGGTCGATATAATCAACTCACCACTTCCCCGAACTTCAGGCCTTGTGAGAAAAACTGAGATCAATATAAAAAATTTAATTATATAGGAGCTTAGATTGACATATCAATGTAATGACTATTTGCTTAGATGACATGGCACAGTGTGTTTTCTTGTAGTATTCATTCATATTTCAATGTAGTAATGAAGACACAAGTTAAATAAGAAAGTCTTTGACCTTATTACCTAATAAGTTTCACAATTGTGAAGGACCGAGTCTGACAGAAAACGGGAAAATAATTTTTACAAAATAATAGCTCCAAATCAGTCATTGACAGAATGAGAGAACAGTTTAACATCCCAAAAGTTGTCGATTTGTCTTACAATTTAGGCTAAGCATTCTGTATAATACAGACAGTAAACCAACTGCTCAATTAAGAAACATTCAAGTTGACAGCGATATGATCAGAGTAATATCTCAATGAAATATTTCCAGGCTTTTATGTTGAATTGTCGCCACCTACATTTGCAGATTGCCACTAGAAACTTTGACACAGCGGTGGAAAAGTTCGGAGTATCTTTAATGCTACTCAAAAAAGCCTGGAGAGAGGCTGTCAAATGCATTCGGTATCCAAGTACAACACTTAAGTTGTTTACGTCAAGTAGTTGCGTGTGTTTATATGCGTGTACGCACTTATATAACGACATAATCACAGAAACACAGCTACAAACTCTCTCTCTCTCACACAAGCACACACATACACACACATATTTCCACACGCATATTTATACGTATGTATGAGGTACTTATAAATGTTTACACACACTCGTATTTCTGGGAAAAGAACAGCAAGAAATATTCACTCATATGAAGCAGCGAATCCATTTTGAACATCAGCCTTTCTAGATTAAATTTATCTTAGATTACCTTTCACTTTATTTGAAGGAATCAAACAGTTAATAATTCTTATAATTATTTGATCGCGCCGCTGACAAATATATATATATATAACAAATAATCAAGTCATTTCAGTAACTTAAATCTTTCAATTAATATAAATCAAGCTTGAGTTCTCTTCGTGGAAAACAACACATTTTTTTTATCCTCTCTCTCTCTCTCATGATAATTCACTGCATTTTGTGTATGTGCCTGTGTGTATATGTGGTTGTGCGCACATATATATGTGCTTGTCTGTGTGTTTCTGTGTGAGTGTATGTGTGTGCGTGTGGCTA
>NC_042997.1:149438132-149465632 GCF_006345805.1 Octopus sinensis
AGATGTATTGAAATGCTATCGAATTCTATATCGCAATACATTATTCCTTAAAATCCTGATTTTACATTTCAGTTGACAGAGGTATTCAAAACTTGTTTCAACAACTAGGTGGAATCGATTGCATCATTTGCAACACGTTAAAGACAAGAATAACTCATGGGTCTATCGATAAAGCATTTTTTGCTTTTCTTTTTCTTTTTTTTTTCTTTTTACAGAAAGAAGGATTTAGGGATGATAGTTCTGGAATTTCAGATGATATCCGAATAAAGTCAATGAAATGAGAGTAGTAGTAGTAGTAGTAGTAGTAGTAGTAGTAGTAGTAGTAGTAGTAGTAGTAAATAATGCTGTTATTCTTGTTATTGTTGTTGATGATGATGCTGATGATGTTGATGATGATTTTTTTATTAACCGGAAAGTTAATAAAAGATATGATACAAGTTGGAATAAATGTTAAATGAAACGGGACGGGAACGTTATACAATGGGCGGATAAAAGAAAATTATACAAACATGAATTAATATAAAAGATTATGACATGACATAAAGTTTGTATGGGAGATCAACAGTTATTGTTAATCACTAGCACATAGATAAGGTCGGGCTGAACATTCTATATTTCAACCCCTAGGACATCACTGATGTAATGCTAGTGGTGTATCTGGTGGGATGGTGCCCATAGTAACTCTACGGCTGCTGTTGGTGATGGATTTTGTACATAGGTTCTTAAATGCTGCTCCCCCCTTTCGTTCCATGTTTTGGTACTGTTGGGAGTGGATTTTATCGAGGTGTTTTGTCACATCACTTCCCACAGTTACTTTCGTCTCCTTTCTCTGAATAATTTGCGGCCGAGAGACATGTTTTGGTCGACATTTCATTTATGTCTGTTGTCACCATTTTTGGTTTTGTTTTGGGGATCCTTGTTTTTGTTTTTTCGTTTTTGTTGACGATATCTAAGTCAGTGAGGCCTGTATTCCTTTGGTTATTTTTGTTGCTGTTGCTTCTACTCTCAATGTTGTTGTTTATTTTTAAGTAACGATTCAATTCCTGCATCTGATGCTAAAGACTTTAGTACTGCGGTTGCACACTGTTGAAGGAGATGCTGTTGGAATTGTTGTTATTGCTATTGTGTTTTATGCAGTGGAAATCTTTATTCGAACCTTCACTTTTTGATTGCGAAAGGAGGCCTTAAAATAACTAATGTATCTATTGGTATATCATCTAGAAATCTTCCTCTATCACTATCTGCATCTAGTAACCTGTTGTAATCTCTACCACGTTGGGATTGTGATTTCCAATACAATCCCTCCAAAGATATATTTTTGAGACCTTTTATGATTGATAATGTCGTGCTAGCCCTCTCCAGTAAAAGAACTTTTTTCAGCCACCTCAAGTCTAGTTAACTAGGAATGTTGGCAATATTCTCTATGGGAACACTTCGTTACTCATAAATTGGAATCAATCTTAATTCACCTCTTCTACATTCAACATAAAGTTCATCTAGATATTTGTGAAAATATCAGTCTTATTCCACAATAACACACCTAGGTGTTTGTCATGTGTCAAGAAGTCTATGTCTCACTTGATGACCTTCAATCTGAGTTGAAACTGCTTAGTCTAAGACTCACGATCTGCCAACACTTTCCTCTGTTTGGTCACACAACTGCTCTACTATCGTTAGTGCAAGAGACCTTCCTCTTCCTGGTCTACTGATGAATATTCTGATTCTTCGAGGTCTTGATATTTTATCTGCAGCAGAAAATGTACAATTTTTGGTGTGATTTTACTAGTGATCATTCCATTATTACCTCTGGTGTTCTTGTTGCTGACGTCATTGTTTACTATTGCGTTGCGGTATCAATTCCAATGCTACTACTACAGTTTCTTTTTTCGTATTGTTGGCTGCTGTAAGTAGAAACTCCCCTTATCCACCTGTGAATGTGTGAGAGAGCTCCAGTTTTCTACCGGCTTGCTATTGTTTCCCATATCATTGACGTTTGTGCTGTTGCTTCTGATGTGGTTTCTTCTGCTGCCGTGTCTATTGAAGTGACTGGTATTAGTATCGGTCATTACTACGACTGTATTGCTGTACGTTAGGTGATGCTGGCTGCACATATTAGTTTCATTTTAAAAAAGAAAAAAATTCCATCCCACCTTACACACATGCTTGACTGTCAAATATGAAAGTGTGGATTTCAAATATTTTGTTTGTTTGAAACGTTCTAAGAATATTTTTCCGAAGAGTGAGTAACAAATGCGAGATATAGTCCATAACAATCCTTGTCAGCTTATTAAAACCAATAAATATAAGTTTCGAACAATAGAAAAGACACATAGAAAGCAACAGTATCACCACCACCACCACAACCACCACCACCACCACCACCACCATCATCATCATCATCATCATCATCACCATGAGAAAGCAACCATACCATTAGATATGCCAATACACAGAGAAATTAAGACCAATAGGCCAGATATAGTTGTCAGAGATCATGAAGAAAAAGAATGTTTTCTACTTGATGTAAATAGAGGTAACTCGAATGTGGAATCTAAAAACAGAAATAATTCCTATCATAGTAGGCGCATTAGGTATGATATAAAATATTCAGCCAAATATATAACAAAAATACCAGGATACACAAATATATATATCATCCAGAAAATTGCACTACTGGGCACTGCACACTTCCTACGCAAAGCACTTTCAATACAGTAACCATAAGAACATCACAGCAAACCACAGCACATACCCAAGGCACACAGAGTTACGCTCGGTATTGAAGTGAAAGCACGTTATAAAAATAAAACTACTCAATAATAATAATAATAATGATGATGATGATGATGATGATGATGATGATGATGATGATGATGATGATGATGATGGTGGTGGTGGTGGTGGTGGTGGTGGTGATGATGATGATGATGATGATGATGATGATGATAATAATAATAATAATAATAATAATAACTGGAGACTGTGCGAAGAGCGGAGGCTAGAGAGAGGCAAGACGTGGTATGAGCACAAACCCCAGTGCCGGAGACCAGGAAAGTCTTCTGGGATTTCCCAATCCAAACTGCTTAGGTGCTAGAGAATAACAGACCGGACCTAGTGGTGGTGGACAAGGTGCACCATATATGCTATAAAGTTGATGTTGCATGCCCCATTGACCCCTAGAATCAAGAACGAAGACGAAAAGATAGATACAACCCACTTAAGTACAAAATAGTCTGGCTATGGAAAATGAAGATGGAGACAGAGAGAATTATCGTTAGGCCTGTGGGAACGGTACCAGAAGCCATCAAGAAGAATATAAAGAAAATTGGAAGAGGTACCCAATAGAACTGTTACAAAATGTTTGCCTCCTTGGCACGGCCAGAATAATCAGTAAAGTATTAGATAGCTGAAAAGAACAAATAGCATGATACCGTAGGCTACAGGTACGCATGTAAGACTCCAGGAATTCCTACAAAATATGTGATGAAAAGAATGATGAGGAGGAGGAGGATAAAATAACAGCAACAGTATCAATCATAATGACAACAATGACATCCATATAGTAATTCTTGTAAATAAATGAAAATATAAAGTGATTATCCAAGATATTCATTGATATCTATCCGTATCTCAGATTTATGTGCATCCCATATATATCTGAAAAAAATAAAAAGCTATCATTGCATCGCTCATTTCAAGTATCGAAACCACAATCTTACGCTAATGTGTGCAACATCGTATTAACCATGCCCTGCGCGTTAAAAATAATATCAAAATGTCCTTCCCAAAGCATCCTCTAGTCCAGGAAATAGAACCATAATCTTACGATCATGCGCTCAACACTCTAATCGCTAATCTACGTGCCTCCACGTTGCTTACACATACAAACGCACACGCACGCATACACACAAACACAAACATACCGTTATCACTATTTTTTTTTACTTCATTATTCCATCTTCTATATCTAAATTTAGAAAAAGAGAATGAACAAGCAAAAAACTAAAGTAAGAAAAAAAGATGGTATCAATGTAGAATATTTAATTTATTGCTAGGGTAGTTATAGTAAATGCGGGATTATGAAGTAATTCGTAGATTCTCTCACAACTGTTTCAAGAATAGTTTAGATTGTGGAGCATAGGCTATTGAGCAAAGATCCCTACGTAAGCTAACTACCCCGTCATCGGATAAATATTCCTTGGTTCTTGATAAAATGTCTCTGGGATGATGAACAGTTAGCACACATAGAAAGATTTAGTCAATAGTATATTCTCCGCATGTTCCACTATTCCAGAAACAGCTGTAGGAGACATTACACATCACTTCATAATCCTTTACTATAACTGTTGTTTGAATCATAAATTAATGACTCTAAAGTGGTGCCACATGTTTCGCATGTTCATTTTCTTTTTCTAATATATAACTACTTGCTCAATGGTGAACCACTTCTAGCTTCAACATTATCAATCTTTCAGTTGCAGTTCAAGATAGAGCTTTAGGAGTAAATCAAACCGTGTATGTGTGTGTGCGTGCGTGCATATGTATGTGTATGTAAGTGTTGTTGGACGGTCTCGTTATGGCTGTCAATGTTGGCAATATTCTCTATGGGAACACTTCGTTACTCATAAATTGGAATCAATCTTAATTCACCTCTTCTACAATAAGGAATTGTAATTGTTCTTCTCTCCCCATCCTACATCAGTTTAATCGATAAAGTAGCTAAAACAAGGCAAAGAATATAATTGAAACCAATGAATTTAAATACTGTCATATTTGCGAAAAGGCAGTTGAAATGCTTCCATGCAATTCAAGGACAAATAATGCAAATAAATTGCATAAGCACATATTTTATAGTTTGATCATGAATAGCATTCATTTCACACTATCAAGGCTACATATAGGCGGAATTCTTAGAGTGTGGATAATCGTACCAGCTGTTAGAATTGTGAGATGGAATTTCGCCGGAGATTGCTTTGCATTTCAGCCATGCGAAAGTCATATACATTGTTCTTAGCAAGTGCTGAGTTTCATTTCAACGATACATTTCTCCATGTATGCTTCGTGCCTAAGTAAAACAATCTCCGTTTGTACTTATGATAGAATTTTCTCACAAACATAACGGGCCCAAATGAAGAAAGAATTACGCTTTGGATCATGTGGTTCTATATAAGCTTTGTCTAAAAATTACGATTAATTGGTCAAGGTTAGAAGGGTTTCTGAATATAGGTAAATTGATTAGGGTAAGCCCATGAATAAACAATAACTAACAATAGCTTGATTCTATATGTAAATATTGAGCGATAATATTTCAATAAAGTTTCCGTATTTAAACTTAGTAGCGGTAATTTCTTCGTAGTGTCATGAGATGAAATAATTTTAGTGAAGATTAACGTAATATTAGGAGCTAACAAATAACAAAATATTTATTAGTTTAAGCATAATTCTTATTCTAAAGATATTGTTATTATTGATGATAACAGATAAATAGATATTCGAATTGATTTTAAACTTAAGAGACATTTGATTTGAAAAGATAGGGTACTATATATGCTATATCTAGAAATTAATACTGATTGCTCAAGGGATATTTCCTAGTGTGTCTAGCAGACTTAGAGAGAAAAACACAAGTTGACAAACTATTAAGAAATTAGATAACATTAGTATTGACTTAATAGACAAATGATATATCTCAATGGAGGTAAACATTGTAACCTCTATTCCATCTACAAGAAAAGAATTGAATTAAAAATGAATAACATTAGGGCAAGCATAGTTTCTTAAAACTTTCGGAAAATGTGTATTCTGGATTATAACTGCAAAATCCTAGCAAAACAAAAATTCATAGTCCAAAATCTGAGACGTGAGTTGATTTCCATGAACAGGACATAACGCGATAATTGGATAATTCTGCATTTCATTGGTATGTCTGCATTATAAACTTAGAATTATCATACATTTGAAAATTTTTCGAATGTGAATGTGGTACAAATATTTTGACAATGCAAATTATGTTTGAGAAGGTATTACTTCGTAATAATACGATATGTGATATGAAATCATTTTGCAGTGTCGAACCGAAAGCTAACACACGCATACATTTCATACAACAACAATCCGTATTGCCTTAAATATAACACATATTACTCAAGAGGTCTATATGTAATTACTTTTATTGAAAATGTGGAGGAAATTTTATAAATTAAATATCGATGTTACATTGTAGAAACCTTTTACATGTACTCACTGAAATACGTCATTGGAAAGCGAATGAAAAGATCATGGCAACCAGAATACAATCCTACGATCATTTTCGGTTTGGATAACTAACATCTGCACATGAGGCTGCAGCATACTTATGCGCATGCAGTATATAAAACAGCAATGGTGAATAACAATTTAAGGCCTACTCTTATTTACGGTTACAAAATGATCAACATAAAAATAAATACTCTGACTTAGATGAACAAATCCAAACTGAATAGGCCAGCAGAACACATGCATTTGCCATATCGGATTAGCACGTCACCGTTAGATACAGCGAGAAATAGAATACATAATTCTTACAAGGTTTCGGAGAAAAATCGCGCGGTTGATTAAATACTGCATTTTTATCACTTTATCCAAAACCAATCTTCAGCAAAATACTTAGAGCAACGAGAACGTAGATAAAATAGTTCTGAATACACATGTTCAGTCAATTCTCTAGAGAAAATATATTTGGTACTTTGGAATTTCTATAGGACTTAGAAATGAAACGATAATACGAAGATATTACAGAATTGTGGCATAGAGGCAAGCCGATAATAATCCTTGCAACATTTTAGATAATATAAATGAACACTTATGAATAATCGATGTAGCAATAGCGATTTAGTATAATATTGAGCAAAAAGGAACAGGGAACCTCAACATATATACTGACTTAGCCGTTTAATTATACACACGTGACAGCCAATATTTTGCCTATAATCGGATTTCTAATTTGCACAGCTAGAACCGTACAAAATCAAATCTGTAGGATTACATATAAATAGGTATAGTAACTTTCCAGAGAATGGAAATGCGATGTTTTGTAGGCATTATTTAATCATTCTTTCGCAAAATATAAGTTTAAACGTGCTGATTTGTTAATGTACCAAAATATATAATTACTGAATAAGGAAAGGATATCTTGAATGTGTTTCTGAATCCATAAATAATAATAAGTGAATTTTACACCAGGGTATAAACATTTTTGTTTGATGTGTGGCAAGATTCGAGTGAATGATCGACAACTAATTTTTTTTTTCAAGTCCAAAAATATTGAGGATACGAATGCAGAAGTCAAATAAAACCCAGATAGTATAATCTGTTTTGTCTCTGTTGCTATTCACCTTCATTTTTGATATCATTTTTTTCTTATTTGGGCACAATCTACATATTTTCCTGTTTAGCGTGGATCGAACATCGTAGATATCCACACCATAAAGATTTCATATCAACTTTGACAGATTTTAAGGCCTCAAGGTATACATACCTCTAAAAATGTCCACAAAGTGCACATTCTCTAATGCTGCGTCGAGTTATGTATCCGCTAAAATTGTAAGAATATAAGTACAATGGCTTCTAATAAAGTAACATGATCGCACATTTTGGGTAATGCAATAGCATTTCATTATTTATTATCAATTTTAATGGTGCAATTTTGAACTAAACAAGTAGCAGCCAGCAAACAAGATAAAGAACTCTGACCAACGCAGTATCAATGTTGCTACGTATCTTGTTTTAGGAAAACATTCTTAGGTAAATCCCCTTCAAAATATTTGCATGAGTTTTGTTATATTGGGTCTCTGTAGTGATAATTAAACGGAATTGCAACGTGTATTTACGACAATTGATACCACATAATATATTTAGAATGGCTGTGGAATTTATGTGTGGTAAGTAGCTTCCTTACGAACCACATGGTTATGGGTTGAGTCCCACGGCGTAGTAGCTTGGGCAAGTATCTTCTAATATAACCTCGGGCCGACCAAAGCCTTGTGAGTGGATTTGATAGACGGAAACTGAAAGAATCCCGTCGTATATATGCATATATAATATATATATATATATATGTGACTGTGTTTGTCCCCCCCCCAACATCGATTGTCAACTAACGCTGGTGTGCTTACGTCCCCGTAACTTAGCGGTTCGGCAAGAGAGACCGATAGAATAAGTACTAGGCTTACAAATAATAAGTCATGGGGTCGATTTGCTCGACTAAAGACGGTGCTCCAGCATGACCACAGTCAAATGACTGAAGCAAGTCAAAGAGTAAAAGAGAAATATACGAAAGTGAATGCAACTGATTCAGTGATACTTTAATGGCGAAAGGATAGTTTTATCTATATGTTTGAGCATTCGTGTGAGAGTATATATATGAATATACAAATACATTCATATGAGTTGTTGTCGCCCCAAATTAGGGGACAAAAAGAAAACAAACTTACTTTTGGGGTTGATAGCTTGGAAGTTATTTCTAACTTGGTTGAAGTTCGAGGTTTGCTATACTTCCTCATTGTTTGTGCAGATTCTTTATCTGATTTTTCGAACTCTTCATATTAACTTTCAGCCTCTGCTTCAGACGTTGACGATAACGCTGTAGTTACTGCGGTTGAAGTTGGCATAGGACACTTTTCTTCTTTTGGATGGGTGGATAATTTTGGAACTGGCTGCCTTTCCACTTGCATACTCAACTTGTCCCTTCCTTTCAATCTGATGATAATATAACCTTCTATCCTCACCGCACTGTTTTCATTTGTAACGTCAAAAGTTCATTTCAATGAATCGTATATATATATATATTATATATATATATATATATATAATATATATATATATATATATATTATATATATATATATATAGATATATATATATATATATATATTGTGTAAGATATAAGTTACAGGTAATGAAACCACCTAAGCAACAGATGTATCCAAATCCATTCTTAGTATTACCACAGTATATATGGTCCTTGTTGTAAGGTATACGGTAGTAGGTATTTAATATATATATATATATGTATATATATATATATATATATATATATATAATATATATATATACAAAGGTTGGACAAACTAACGGAAACATCTGAAAATTTCAAACATATTTATTTTAATATGGGGTAGGGTCGCCTTTGGCAGTAATTACAGTTTGAATTATATGAGGGATGGTCTAGTAAAAAGTTTGAATTGTTTCCATATATATATATATATATATATAGATGATAAATACAAGTAGGGTTAATAATG
Source organism: Octopus sinensis (assembly GCF_006345805.1). Taxonomy (NCBI): domain Eukaryota; kingdom Metazoa; phylum Mollusca; class Cephalopoda; order Octopoda; family Octopodidae; genus Octopus; species Octopus sinensis. Next base: position 149,447,414 of record NC_042997.1, read on the forward strand.
AAAAACACTAGCATTTATTTGTAATGCAATGTAAATTTGGAACTCCAATAACTAGAATTCCAACTTTATGCAGTGTGATATCATGATTTCTCCATATCATTCCCTTTAGCGTTTAAACCACGCTATGATTTTGCTCACACAATCCGACAGTGTTTTCATATAATCGAAATAATAATGCACGTGAGAAAATCACTCCTGTTGCAACCAGAATGAAAACGAGTGATTTTTACATATCTTTTTGCTCTTAAGGCTTCAGGAGTGCGAGCTCTTGGAACTTTACGTTATAGTTATTTAAATTATAGAAAATGGTTAATTGCAGTACACGGCAAAATTGAAGAAAACGATGATTTTACGAAATTGGAAAATGTGAGCGCATGCAGAATCGACATTTAAAACTTCGTATATGAAACCAATGAACGAAGTCTAAATATAATATTTTGTGGGAAATTTTCTAAAACTTCAATGCCGAAAAATTGAAATCTCATCAGATAACAATCGATAAGTTATATAATGTAACAAAATATTCCTTCACACATCAGACATTTTGTCATTGTGTTCCTTATGTGCATATAGCTATTATCTACATTGTACGCCGCTTTAGCAGAGCTTACGAATACAGCAACTACTTATTAAAAAATATATTGCCATCGAAAAGATAAGACTCTGGTGAACATCATAAATCGGAAACATAAAAACAGCAAAGGAAAATGTATTACCCATTGGTATATTTGTACTTTTAATTTAGGGGAAAGGCCAACATGGTTAGTAAGTAACGGTTATCATACTTCAGATAACCATAAAATGATTAACAATGTTCAAACATTGCTCTTAGCAACTTCAGCTATCTGAATTAGAAGCTTCTGTCATAAACTTAAATACTGAGATGTGCATCTTTGTTAACTTAGTAACTGTCCATTCGAAAATATCTGACAGGAAAAATCGATGGCATACTGCGGTGAAGTTTAAATGACTACTTTCACCAAAGTTCTGCTGAAATGTACTGAAAATAACTTAAGATAACGGTTACACTGACATAAATATTCATTCATTAACATTCTGTGACAATACACACACACACATGCGCACACACACTTAATCGAATATATCTGACTAATTTAGAAAGACGAACGGAAATAGGATTACAAGTATTTGGTCTATAATGAGCTATTGCCAGCAAAATCGCCATGGAGGCTCATGTGTCACGAGGAGGTTCCATTGTCCCTCATGGTTTAGTAAGGAAATATTCATCTTGAAGCCAAATCTAAACCATTTAAATTTCATGTCAAAGCCTCGTTATACTTTGAAAATTTCTACCAAATTACCTCTCAGAATATTATTAATTGCCTTAATGCAAAATATCGTTTTGCGTTTATTGAATAAATAAAATACCGTGAATACCTATAGACGTATATATATGTTTACTTCCATAATCCAGAAATCACAAGTACTTCTACGACTTAAATGTGCTCAAAACGTTAATCCAAGCGAAAAAGTTTGTTTAATTCGTAGTGCTTTAGAAGTGTATCAATGATCACTCAACAGCAATTCCTTTAAGCGACTCTCTCTTCACTTCGCTTCACAGTAGGTCATTTTCAATTAGCTTTTCCTGTTATATTTAATTAATGCCATGACCATAGTTAATACACTTTATTTCTAGTCTAATTTAAATCAATTTTGATGCACATCTAAAATTGCAATATGTAAAATTCATTTCATGTTTTACTTACAGTCTTTCACATACTTTTTATCAGGAGAAAAGAAAAACAAACTTTTTCATATATATATTGCCATTCAACTTACGTAATCTATAAACATTTTTTCCTTGAATCAACATCTACTAAGTTCGTTGGTAAATTTCTTGAATAAAATACGGATCGTTATATATATCTTATGCCAATCGTTTTCTCAGTGTCTTATATTCAAGAGTGATTTAGGTATAGGTTTTCTTTTTTCAACTCGTCACACGTTTGTGTGACAGAGTTCAGCTCGAGATCGAGTAATTTATTTGACCACTGGTTATAAGGAAAATGTTATATAAACTATTATTCTAGCTATCAATATGAAACCTGAATCTCATTCAAACATTTCACGTCATAAAATTTTACACGTCATAAACTTTTATAGAAATGATAACACATATATACACATATATACACAGATTCACAAACGTGACTGAGTCACGTGTGTGAATCTGTGTATATATGTTTGTGTGCGTGTGTGCATCACGTACACACATGAATATCAATATATACATTCCTATATGCTTATCTCTGTGTCTATATATCTCTTTATCTCCCAATCAGCATAATTTGCCTATTTATGCTTGTGTATATATATATATATATATATATATATATATATATAATTGAGTGACCGAATTATTTTAGGATATAAAGGCAATCTTCATATAGCCGAATGCTGCGATGATTATTATCACATCAGGTATAAAACCGAATGCGTTTTTGTCGCAATACCTCCGATGCATTTTTACAGGGAGAATAAAAATTTGTCATTCTAATTTAGCAGTAGTAATTGCATCTGAGCATAAGACCTGCAGAAGTTAATTACAAAATTTGTACTATTTTATTGATGCTAAATCTAATATATTATTGTTTCAAATCAAACAATACGTCATTAATCCATTGAGATATGATATATATTCCTAAACTCACATTTAACGACACACTCATTGTTCCCATCTTGTGATAGTATTAAGAGGTAATTGCCTCATATATTCAACAGTAACTCATTCTGAGAGATTTTAGTAGGAAAGCTGTTGAATAATCTAGGGCTATGCACAAGGTTATATTTTATAGCTCAGCATTAAAACATGATGTATGATATTGGTTATGCATCAAAACTAATACAACAAATTATCTGTTTATTCGTGCAATTTTTTTTATAGTTAGCTTTAGTATATTGATATATTCAAATTTATCTGCAAGTTATCTGATGTATTGCTCTCGCTATAAATTATCATATTTTCTTAAATCTAGAAAATAGATTATTTTATTTGTATCGAGTACTACTTTGTTTGAGTAAAGTGTTTTTGAAATACTCTCAACAATTTCTCTCACAGGAAGGAAGAGCAATAAACCAATGCACAACACATATCGTAAACGCATGCATCATTCAGGTAACGTAATTATGCGTATACTGACTCCAATCACAAATATGAACAAACGAAAGGAAACATATACATGACCACATACATTAGTAAAATATATTTGCTGGATAATGAGGAGCGAATAGAATCCTTATATACGCAAATAGCAAGTGAGATCGACGTCGCTGGTGTGCAGTTTGAAAAAAATTAGATCAATAATAGGAGGAATAATGAGTATGGGGTATAACGTTACTTCATTATTGTCATGTACTATGCAAAATATTTAGTAAGTTTTGTGTGAGATTATGTGAAAGTAACTCAGCGGGAAAAGTGTTGTTCGTGTGTTCATATACTGGATTGGCATTTAGCTAGCAGTATATAGACATGTGTCAGGTCAGGAAACTATGCATACACCGCACTGAGAGTAACGTTTTGTTCGTAAATAATTGAATACTTTTCTTCCGATGCGATGTACGTACATGTTTTCTATAACTGCACAATTCTAGTCACGTGAACAATTCATAGGATTTATACTTTAGATGTATAGGGATTCAGCAAATAATCTAAGCTGATGCATTACAAATACAAAAATGCCGAAGAAGCATTTTAGTATTTGTAATGTAAATGTTGATGTCTATGTGAGTGTGTGTGTGTGTGTGTGTGTGCGTGTGTGTGTGTGTGTGTGTGTGTGTGTATGTGTGTGTGTTGTGTTGTGTCTGTATGTGTTGCCAACGTGCATTGTGTGTGTGTGTATTTGTGTGGAGTGGGGTATAAACCATCAATGAATTTGGGTACTGAGTCTCATACATTTAATTGCCTGAATTAAAAATATTGTAGGGTCAGGAGGATGTTTACACTCGGTGCAAACAGTTTTTGTGTGTGGATGAATCTTCCATGTCGATTGTTAAGACTAAAATGTAATATCGACTGTAGATGAAAATGCATCTATCCAAATTTCCTTTCGTGGATGGTAATCCATTGATTTTGATGAAGAGGTTTCAGTTATTCTAACATTTGAATTACACTTTCATTGAGCTGTAAGTTACTGTGAATTCTAGAAGAGATGTACACAGATCACATGACTGTGAGTCACAATCAGCATGACACAGCGAGCAAGAAAGCTCGCCATTTGATCAAGCGGAACAATCTATTCGATGGACTTGTATACAGTTGCCTTCCACCAAAATTCACTCAAAATGTAGGTATAGTTTTTGAATAATATACTCCACAAATATAGCAGGCAACATGATTCAACGCTGAACTTGACAGTGTTGAAGGAAGTAATTTCATGCTCGGAAAGTACAATGCGTGACAAACAATGAAATGCTGTTATATGAAAATTGATAGCAGCTGAGTCAACGAGAACTCGTACTAGCGATAACAATGTGGTCTGCAAGAAGGTTTTCCAAATCAGAAATGGCAGAAAGAGGGAGATGATCGTTAGGTAACATCGTGAGATGATCCTTAGGTAACATCTCCAACCGAGCGAGGTCAAGAGTTTTTTTCGTTGATATCAACTAAGATGGCGTGGCACTTAAGATCAAAGTGATGAACAATTATTGAGTGACATATTGTGAGATGATTCCAATAGATTTGTTTGACGTGGTAGTTCTAACGGTTTTAAAGGTAATGAATGACTTCTGGTCTAGAGAAATGTGCTTATCTTTCAAATGTCGAACTTATATATCGATAAATTATTTGTCAGTAAATTTAAATAGATAACACTCCTTAAATGTTTGAAAAGTGGGAGCTTTTCAAATCTATTGACATATATAGGAAGGAAGCGTATGAGAGAAAGACAGAGACATGTGGAGAGAAGGTAAGAGAGGTTTTATAGAGAAAACATACACAAGAAGTTCCACTGAGTTCAGTGTTCAAAATAATGGAGGATTGAATGTCAGGGATGGTTTATTTTATATATGCATATATTTTATTTTATATGAAGGTAATGTAGATTATTCCTCATATAAATACGAAGGTTGAAACTAGAATTCTGAGAAAGGAATCGGAAAGAAAAGAATTTTGTTGTGAGATTCAATACCATGAGCCATTTCAAATGGATGGAGTCTGTAGAGCCAGTTAATTTGATCTTTTAAAGATTTGTTTTGAAACGGATATAATAACAAATGACAATATTCTGTAAAAATCAGCTAGAAATCGAAAATACCAGCTACAGAGAGATTTAACTGGAAAATTACATTTCAGAGCAATGCAATTTCAAACATACCTGCATAGAAACATATTTACATGCGTATCTGTGTGTATATTTGTGTGACTATATATATATTATACGTATATATATATGCATATATATACATGCATATATATTTGCACATACACATACACACACACGCGCGCACGCACGCACACGCAAACACACACACACACACACCACACACACACACATATATATATATATTATATATATATATATATGTATAAATGATAATAATAAGGATTATTACGAAGTGACATAAGCATTATCTAAATTTACTCAGACTGAGTAAAAAGTAAGCGACGTTTTGAAACTTGAAATTCATCACAATATATTTCAACAATACCGACGGTGTATTCATCAGTGTAAATACTATAACAACCAAGACACTTTCTCAACGAGTTATAAGTTTGTCTATTCCGGTAACATAAAATTCTGGAGTTCTGGAGCTGATGAAATCTTTGAATGTGCTGTAAGAATCGGCTTGATTTTTGAACTCCTCTCACAGGAAACTATCAAGGTGCTTGAAAAAGTGGTAGATGGAAGGAGAAAGATCTAAGTTCGGTGGGGAAGAATTTCATAGCCAATTTCCCTCAACTTCAAGAGCGTCATTTATGAAACGTGTGGTCGAGAATTATCATTAAAAATGATTGGCTCTCTATGTTGAGCAGTATGGAACGGAGGAGTAGCAGTTTTTCGTTTATTTCGGCAATTCCATGGCAATATAATTCTGCAGTAACAGTTTTCCCGAGTTTTAAGAAGTTATACTGGATGAGTCCAGCAGTACACCACTAAACACTCCCCATAACATTCTTTTTGAATTACTCGAGTTTAGCGAAGTTTTCGGTGCTTCATTTTGGTCCAACCACTGCAAAGAACTTTTCTCATTAATGTACAGAATCCACTTTTCATCACAAGTTACAATATGGTCGCGAAATGAATCCTTCTGGTTACGGAGAAGAGGCAAAGTTTATATGTATGCATTTTCCTATTTTCATTGATATCGGGTGGTACACATTTGTCGAGTTTTTTTTTAGTATTTTACGATCGCATGTAAACGGTTGCAGGCATTTACCTGGCTAACTTGAAGTTTAAACTATTTTCGAGCTGACCACTCACTGGTCATTTCCTCACCAAATTTTCGGTGATATCGCGAGCAGTTTCAACTGCTTTAAATCCTCTTTGAAATTGAATAGCAAAATTGCTCGAACATCGCACTTTGACAGTTCTAATTTAGATAATTGAAACAACAAATGAAAAAAATATCAATGTTAATTTATTGATTTATTTGGGGAAGTCTGTTTCTATATTATCAGACAGTTTTAAAAGAATGCGTTTAAAAAATTCAAATCTATGCAAAAATCCGGAACAAAATATTTTACTCAATCTTATATACACGATTTACATAGACCTACACATGTTCCAACTTCACCGATTAGAAACTACTGCAGTTGGAACCATACTATAATACCGGTGCTCTTTCTTCCAGGTTTTACTTGATATCCTTCGATACGTTAGATGTGAACTATCTTCAATTCAAGTTTTGATTGGATGATCAATTAAAGTGCGCTATTCTAAACATTCTGTTGTTTAACTAATTATTATTCATTTATACTGGACAAATGTCTCAAAGCTTCTTCCTGTCTAGAATTTATTACTTTACACTTAGATGCATAAATTTAGTAAAATTCTTCTAAACATAAAACATTCTTTTCAGTCCCAGGTTGGTATGATTTTGCATTAAAAATTAATCCCCATTTGATAGTGTAGTCTTTGTATCTGTCTTTAAAAGTCCAGATTAATTTACTATGAATTGCTTGGAATTAAAAATATTTTATCTCTAAATCAACTAAAATGATTTACCAGTCTTATCTTGTAAATTATGCACATGTAGATATATATCTACATGTCTATATATGTGTGTGTGTGTGTGTGTGTGTTTGTGTATGTTTGTGTGTATGTTTTGCACACACAAAAATACCCGGTGAATGTGGTCTTTTATTTTGAAAAGTTGTATTTTGAAAAGTATATTTGAGAGCAAGGCTGTTTCAAACATACATGCATAACACACACGCACACGCACGCACACTCACACACACACGCGCACGCACACATACACACATACACACAGATATATTACATGTAACTATAAATAATTAAGTATGAAACACTCTCTCTATATATATAGATATATGTATATATATATATATATATTATATATATATATATATATATATATATATTATATATATATATATATATATATATATGTATATATATACATACATATATTTATATACTTCACTATATAGACTATATGCATTGTTATACGTACGTCGACTATCTGAACTCATGCCAAGCATGACACACATATCTGCAAGCGTTCTCAAATACCGCTTTGTAAATGTATTTTAAGCAACTAACCACTGGATTTTATCTCACTTCATTTAATGTTTCAAATATAAACACCACGTTTCAAGGTTTGAATCGAGATTTCATAATTTATTTCCTAACTGGCTGTTATTACTTGTTCGTACATTTTAATATTTTTTTTCATTGCAGAATTTTGCTTTCCTTTCTTTTTTCTTTCTTTATTTTCATGTTATAATTTCCTGTTTATTCAACGTTATTTGTTCATTCATACTTAGATTATACTTTTTGAGTTCTTTTTTTATATTAATTATATTTTTTTTTAATTCTTGGTCAGAATGACTTGACATTTTCGAGTACTCCATTATAAAGTATTAACGTCACTTCAAGTGAACACTTTTCATCTTTTTAATGAAAGATGTTACTTCCCTTTCTACACCTTCCCACGTGCACACACACACACACACACACACACACACACACACACACACACACACAAATACACACTCACACAAACGCACACAGAGGCAAGCACACGCTCATTCATAATAACACACATATATCCATGTTTACGCAAGCACACTCACATACATATATGTGTTTGTTCGTGAATCTATGCATTTAAAAATCCAATGTGAGAGATAGGAGCTCTTCGCTCATCATTTATTTTTCTCACCAACAACCTCTTGAAATCAATGTAGTTTTTAACTCCATCTTGAATTTGTGTTGAGCGATATTTGTTGGGAAAAAGTTGATACAGAAATATTCGAGAATATAGAATTCTGAAGAGAAAAGGATTGGCAAATATTTTAGAACTGGGCGTTTGCGTATGAGATTATAAGGAAAATAAGAATACAAAAAGTGGAGTATTTTCTCGTTTGAATATAAAATTTACACAGATTACGAATGCATGAAAAGAGAAAATATTGTAATATGCACAGAGTAAACTAAAATCAGAACACACTATGTGTCTTCAGTTTAATTCTTGATGTGTGTCTCCACAGTACACCAGTCTATCAAATCGAAAAACTGTCGTATTTATTTGAAAAGTAGTCTACTATATTTGTGAACAAAACAACGATGCTGCTTTGGGTATTGAGTAAGAAATGTCCAGTAATCTTCCCCGTCATACATCGTCTTTATGCATTACTTGAAAATGATTTGGTTGAAAATATCAAGAATGGATTTGATAAAAACATGTTTCATTACATATGTACAAATAGCGTTGGAGGTCTTAGAAGCGTTGGTGATAGCTTAGTAAGTGAGGTAATTACTGTAGGGATGACATGTGTGTATACATATTTTGGGCTAGATATTCAGGAATGACACATGAGCGTCAGGATGATACTGATAAGATCGGAAAATCATGTTTTAAAGTAATAGAGAGAAATTTGTATCTATGTGCCACCTTAATCAATTAGAATTTGCAACAGGTGATTTTTACAGTTCACAGATATCGATGGTTTCTGTTTCTGATGAACACAAAATAAAAAAGAAAACACAAAGTTAACAATTATAGTGGCTATATATACCGAGTAATTATTTCATATCTGCGGTGTTGAGATATGTTTGGCAAACTTAGAATATTTATAGCAGTTACCGGAAGGGCCATCAAAAAATTAAATCAAGATTCTAATTCCTTCAGTCCATTCTAATTCGAATGACGTATTATTATTTATTCCTCAGAATATTAGTTATCAAAATTGCTTATGATTGAACTTTGGTTTACTTATGTATCTCTTAACAGACAACGAAGAAACTTTTCACTGCATAGTATGCCGTAAATAAATTTTTCAAAGGATGTAGCAAATTTATATTAAAACTAACAAGGAAATAATATTTAAACTTTGTACGCACATAACGTATTTATTTTACTTTAGCAGAGTGACTCATAAAACACTTCATGTTACTTTGATATCCTTTCAGTTAAGTAAAGGAAAATATTGACAGTTTCAACCGGGAATTTGACAAGTTCGGCAGATTTAGACCGTCTTCATTTAGAGCGTCTTTATTGGTTAAAGACGCTCACCACCGCGCAATTTAAACTAATATAGCTTACGCATGCAATACTAAACATATATATGGACTTTAACAGATCGCACAAATATATTGACACAGATACATGCATATACATAAGACTAGCAGAAATACCCGCCATTGACTGGGTTCAGAAAGAGTCTTCAAAATTATACCCTGATTTAGGAAAATTACTGCTTCGATGTTATTGAATATTTTGTGGCGGAATATTCGCAAGCTCTCATTGCCAGGTTTCGTCCCCAAAAGTTATATTTTACTAATGGGTCTGCTGATAGTCAGTCTCTTCAGCTCTTTCTTTTTTCCGATGCTGAGATTACTTAGGTAGCCCAAATCTAATTTTATTCGGAAGTATTGTAGTAGGGTGAATTAATCTATAACACAAGGGACTTAACTCATGTTAACAAACTTATGGATTTCACCGACATGAAAATTCCTAAAAGTTATGGTTGTAAAGCTATTTTTACCGCTATCGGGGGAAGCCTCGGGAACAATAAGTTGACAAAAGCACAGCCATAATGGTGACCAATGTCCTCCTAAATTTGGAGCGACATGCCTGCCAATTTGTGGACGGGCATAAAGTACATTCACGTGCACACAGACACACACACATCCTGCCTATAGATTATCTAACTATCTATCTATCTATCTATATATCACATATATATATATCTATTTATTTACGTATTTAAATGCATTTACGAATATATATATATATATATATATATATATATATACACATATAAATATATATATATACATATATAGAAAGATATATATATATATATATATATATACATACATACATACATACATACATACATACATACATACATACATACATACATACATACATACATATATGCACACACATACAGATTTAGATATACATTGTGAACCTATTCAAAGTGAAACAATATAAAAGCGAAACTGTAAATTACTCCGTAAAAACTTTCACTTTTTTTCATCGAATTTTGAGACGTAATGCTCATTCAGTACCAATGTTTCATTGTTTTGATCCAAAAGTTACATGTTGCCACTCCTGGTGTCTCATAGTATTACCATGTAAAATTTGGTGTGCTTTAGTTGAGCCGTTTTAGAACACATTGGGAACCATTAGAGGTACAAAGGATTTTATATATACTACTTTTGTTCAGTGTGAACATCATTGTTATAGTGTGCTACACTTGTTGATACAGAGAAATCACGTGAAATAGTTACCGTCACCAATCAAATTATTTTATGCTAGCTTTTCTGTGATTCAGCATCGAAATAATTGGAGAAAGAAGCGTTCTATTTCATTTCTCTCTGCTCTCCCGAGACTGTGTCTTGCATTCATACTGGTTTCCTTTTGTCACTTGTTAATCTTGGTTAATTATTTTAGATACAACTTGCTGCCAAGAAATAGAATGAGTCCAATTAACATTTGAGTATGGAAACGGAAACGACTATGAGCTTTCGTTGAGAAATGAATTTTCATGCAAAATGCAAATGAAGTCACTGCTAGAACACATATTTAAGGATTTCATAACTTCTTTCATACTAATACACATGGTTCCTGTCAAAGCATTTCAAAATACAGTTAATAATAGTGACCAAAGAAACGTCTGCTAATTCCTAACAAATTGTCTTGTAATTATTTCAGACACAAGATCCCTAATTGCACACAAGATTTGAACTAAGAAACTATTACACGATATGTAAAACAATTTAGAAATATCATAAAAATGACTTTAATATTTATCTTCTCGCGAATGGATATTCGGTAGACAATCACTCGGAAAATCAGTTTTATGCAACTTATTCAACTTACCGTGACAACAGCTACAGCGCATATAGAAATACCAAAGTGTAATGCCTATATATATGTATACATTTATAAATGTATACGTATATGTACATACACGTATGTATTTATGAATGTATATATATATATCACGTGATTACGTGACCGACGAGACCATCAGATGTTGCCACACACCGGTGGTCACAATGCGTTCGCATTGTTTTCGCTAAGCGAAGAAAGGCCAACAGAAGAAAGAGTGAGAGAAAGAGTGGTGAAAGAGTACAGCATGGATCACCACCCCCTGCCGGCGCTGCGTGGGGCATTTAGGTATGTTCGCTCAATAAACACTCACAACGCCCGGTCTGGGAATCGAAACCGCGATCCTACGACCGCGAGTCCGCTGCCCTAATCACTGGGCCATTGCGCCTCTCTCTCTCTCTCTCTCTCTCTCTCTATATATATATATATATATATATATATATATATATATATATTATATATATATATATATATATATATATATATATATATATATATTGTTCTCTTACTTTATTATCATCTTATAATCATCTCATAATAATGATCTTTATGACTCGTATTACTACCTCAGTCAATCTAAATGTATATATTTGTCACTACTTGTCATAAATAGTCTTTTTCTATTTGCAATATGCATTTTCGTTGATTTTTTAATATTTTTACCCCTATATATATATATATATATATATATATATATATATATATATATATTCGAGCTACTGAATTCAACTGAATCACACTGTAAGTTGAAGAAGCTGCATAAGTATTCATATATGTATAAATATATGTACACATACAGGGGCTGACAAAATAATAGAAACATCTTAAAATTTCAAAGAATTTTAGTATTGGGCCGGACCGCCTTTGGAATAAATACAGCTTGAATTTTACCGGATATGGACTCGTACAAAGTTTGAATTGTTTCCAAAGGAATTTTTGTCCATTCTTCAGCTAAAACAGTCACTAGCTCTGGTAGTGAGGATAGTAATGGATATCGACTCCTTACAAGTTTTTCTAAAATGCACTAATTATATGTTCAATAATATTGAGATCTGGGGACAGTGATGGCCAGGTAAGATGTTCAACTTCAGTAGAATGTTTCTCGTGCCATTCAATAACAAATTTAGCTGTGTGAATTGGTGCATTATCTTCCTGAATGATGACGTTCCCTACAGAAACAGTACCGTATACATAGGATGAATTTGATCAGCTAAAATGCTTGACTTGTCTATTAATTCTGCCATGAAGCGAAACTATTGGGCCAAAAGGATTTCAAAGATGTAGTTTCCCACCCCCGATCATCACAGATCCTCCTCCCTTTTTAACAGTTGGAAGGAGGTAGTGTGTGTCAAATGCTTCTTTTGGCTATCTCCACACTTATACTCGGCCGGTGATCGGGAATAAGGTAAAGAATGCCTCGTGCGAGAAAATTATATTCTTCTACTGCTCTAGAGACCAATTCTGTAGGCTTTAATTCCTCTCTAAACGCTTTGCAACGTTTGGTTTTGAAAGTAGTGATCTTCTGATTGCAGCCCTCCCGCGAAATCCTGCTTTGTGGAAACTGGGTTCACTAAGTGGTCATTAAGCTCTGCAGTAATTTTGGGATCTGTACTTTTGTGATCCATTGTAACAATTCGCTGAAGATACACACACACTCACACACACACTCACTCACACACACACACACACACACATATATATATATATATATATATATATATATATATATATATACGTATATATATGTATGTATATATACATATACATGTAATATATATATATCATATTACTTTATTAGACTTTTCAGATCAATCTAGAACATCAGCCTTCCAATATTTATTTACGTCTTGAAGTTTATATTAGCATCCTAGAATAGCATGTTCTTGTGTACTTTGTGTTGAGTAGCAAAGAGTGATGTGTTTGTTAATTTTTGCGCTGTATAATTTTGACATTATCCAGCAGTTAAGTCTGATATACTTCATAGATAATTTTGTTCATGTTCTATTATTTTCTTCATCATATGTATAGAATTTTAACTTCGTCAATGTAATGTATTTCTTTCGAATTTTGGCGCATGCATTGTATGTTTGGGAGTCGTGTTGGCGACTTGCTGTAAAATCATACACTGTTATATGCATGGCTATAGCAGCAGTTTCATTCATTGAGTTTTCTGCTTTCATATTTGCATTCGAATTTATACAAAACATTAGCTTGCTTGGCGAATGAGTTTGCGTTTAGATGCGATAGATATTGTCATTATGTTGTATGTACGTATTTTATCTTTAATTTTGTGATAATCCAATCTGTAACTAGGATGTATTTTACAGTAAAATGTAGCTAACATCCGAGCGTTGTATGCTGCTGAAAGTGTGCTGCTTATGCAAGCGAGCAAGTTCATTTTACTTAGCGTCTAATTCCCATCGATGAATTTATGGTTCAATTTCAGTAATCCACGCTAAGGCTGCCACAAAACTTCAGTCCTTTTCCCATTCACTGAGAAGTCAAATGTTGACGATACACTTTCAGAATAACGTGTAGTTTCCTGATATATTGATGAAACTGGTAAAAAAAGAGAGTGAGGTACTTGATACTGCTTGCTAACTTGTTGCAAGAGCTATAAAAAAGAAAGTGAGGATATAAGAAGAATATCAAGACTGAAAAATACGAACTTCAAAGAATCGGGAATTATCGTAAAGTTGTAATAAGAACTGTTGGAAGAAAGTTGAATAGCCAGTTTATAAAGTTGTATATCGAACTTCCTAACTGCGCAAAGCGTGTTTCCTTGGCACTGCAAGGAATATATTAAAGTTGCTATAGACCTAAGTCTACTGGATACAACTTGATATCTAGCTAACCAATAGCTGCGCAAGAATTACAAAATTGGGAATTTCTGGAGAAGATGACGACGACAACGTCGACGATGCCGACGAGGATGATGAGAGCTATGCATGGAGATAGAGGATTATAAAGTAAAACGCATATGGAAGATAGACAAAAAGAAATGGAATGGAAGAAAAATGATGTACGTGCAGATTGGGAGAGAAGTGAATGTAATACAGATGCCGATGGAAGTTGGCACTGGCTAACGAAGAAGGATTTGAAACCAGAGATGGAGGGGCATATCTGTTCTTCGCAACAGTAAGCGCTTTGGATACATTACACCAGAGGCATGACTGGCGGCAACAGAGCTCCACAGAATTATCGAAATCTAAATGAAGAATTTTACACTAGTCCACTGGGTGCGGACAACTGATATTTTGATAATTCCCCGGCAAAGTTTGCCATGTTAAAGAACAAGAACAGCAACAATAGTAATAATGACACTTTTTATTATAGGCACAACATAGTCAATTACATCGACTCCAGGGTTGAACTGCTAGATTTTATACAGCCCGAAAGGATAAAATACAATGTTGACCTCCGAACAAAACGATGACCAGCATTACTTAGTTCAAATGAACTAAGGAAGGTTGTTCAGCGGTTTATTTGCATTTCTTAGTTCAAGGGAACTAAGCAATTTGTTTGACATGCTAACGAGTCTTCCAGCCGCGACATTAATGCCAATAGTAGAAGCAAAAGCAACAAAAAATATAGCAACAACAACATCAACAATGATGATTTCCAATTTTGGCAAAAGGCTAGCAATGTGTGGTGAGGGGGAAAATCGATTATATCAACCTGCGTTAGTGTTAAACTGGTATTTATTTTATCGACCCCGCAAAGCCAAAGTGGAATTTGAACTCAGAACGTGCATTTGACCTGTGCACTAACAATTCTACCAAGGAAAATAACAACAGCAACAACAAGAACAAGAAAAGGACAAGAGCAAAAAAAAATATAGTAATAGTATACTTAATAGTAATAAAGTGTCATTGTAATGACACAGCTTAGTAGTGGTCTTAATGCAAACGTCCAGTAGTGTTTCTGAAACGCCTCAACCGTATTTGTTGTCATGAAAATAAGTTTTGATTTGAAATAAGAAATATAATGGCGGCTTTAATGAAACAATTGCATGATGATTGTTATAAAATCAGAAAACCATTTTGCTTGATATGACTCGGTGATAGCTGGGAGCATACAATTCGACGGTCATTGTAAAGAAATAAAGCATAGTGGTTTTACCAGTGAGAAACTATGGAGATTTTAATCGAAAGAGATCATTGATAGTTGTAATGATTCAGCATTTTTTTATATAGAGTTAGTTCTATTGAAATAACTCAATACTAGTTGCATTAACTCAACTAGATATATAAAATTAGCTAATGACAAAATTCAGTCGTGGTAGCAATGAAAGAAATTAGTAGTTGCAACAATAAGTCTATAGTTGTATTTTCTTCTGAACTTCTTTAATGTCACAGAAAACTAATTCGAAAAATCAGCAGAAAGCTAATTCCTCTTGTGTGACCATTATAAATCAAACTTGCGTGTTAGAATTTTAAAGTCGATTAATAAAGTAATTGCAAACAGTGGTGAATAAAAAAACAAATTCCTGTCGTGGATATTTTTTTCGATATAAGGTAGTAGATTCCCTATGGTATCTTCTTGTGATTACATAACGGTTATGTAAACAACTCCCGCTATTTGCTGACAGAATTCTCACTCGACTGTGAGCGTGAGATACAGTTTAAATTTATCTATCTATCTATCTATCTATCTATCTATCCATACTTACATCCATACACACCCACACGCACACACAATATGATATATACATATAGATATAAATGTATATATACAGGCCGCGCGTGTGTATGTAGGTGGGCGCATGTGCTTGTGTGTATGTCTGTGTTACTGTAGGCAGTATATGCTTATTATATATATACATACACCCACAAAAAGGAAAACATGCTTCTTAAGTCGTCCGAATAGTAATGCCCAAATTCTGATATTTCTAAGTTGGATTGATCTGATTGACTTATGCATATATAACGACCGTAAATATAGATATGACCTGCTGCACATTTCAAGTAGTACATTACGCCGTTAAAGTATGTATTAGCATATGTGCCACTACTGAACAAGTGTTATAGCAGTGTATCATTTCTGAAAAGATATTAATATGGCATAAATAATCAGAAATCTTTTTTCAATACTAGGCATAGGCCCAAAATTTTGGGGAATGTGGCAGTCGATTAGATTGACCCCAGGACGCAACTGGTAATTAATTATCGATCCCGAAAGGAAGAAAGGCAAGGTCGACTTCGGCGGAAATTGAAATCAGAACGTAAAGATAGACGAAATAAGGATAAGAAATTTCGCGAAGCGTGCTATCGTTTCTGCAAGCTCGCTGCCTTTAAATAATCGGAAATATTGATTGTGTATAGGGAGTTTATTGCTTAAACAAGATACATGATTCAGTAGTTAGAGCGTCGGGCTCACAATCATGAGGTAGTGTGTTCGAATTCCAGACCAGGCTGTTCGTTGTGTTCCGGAGTAAGATATAAATGCGTTGTTAGGTCACTAGTAGCAAAGTGTATCAGCATATGGCTTTCCCTTGGATAAAATCAGTGTCATGAAGAGGAGAAGCTGGTATGCATGGGAAACTGCTGGTTTTCTATAAACAACTTTACCCGGACTTGTGCCTGGGAGGAGAACTTTCTAGGTACAATTCTATGGTCTTTGCTGTTTAATCTTTCATAAAGAAAAGAACCAGTCTAAGTCAGTTTGTAATGCTTAAGGAAGGAGATTTGAAATTAAAGGGCGAATAGGTCGACTGATTCAGTTCATCAAAGGCTCAGTTCCTTAGAACTTGGTTGACATGTAATATTACATTCATGGGTGAAGAATCAATCTGGAAGCTGAATTCAAGATACTGAACAGTTTAACGGCATCTACAATGGCTTATAAATGTACGAAAGCTTGGTAAAAGGTTTCCTCATAACCTGACAAAAAAAAACCCTGCAGTGCATTTGAATATTTGCAGTTCTTTATATACTGTTCATTCTAAAATTAACTTTTTACTTTATTTTTTAATGCTATTTCATTTGAGTTTGTCTGCAAACAAAATATATGTGAGAAAAACAACAAACAAGAAAGAGGATGGGATTTAAATCAATTGAGATGAAGAATAACAAAATGATAGAATAACAAAGAGACGCCTCGAAATACAACTGAGATTATTAAGTAATACATGCCAATTGCAAATACTTTGTATCAATTAGTACTACCTTTTAAGTGACAGAGTCATATTAACCAACCAAATTTGAAACTTTATTCATGCTTCAATAAATTTACGAGAGAGCAGAAAATCTCTTCCTAACTTTACTTACTGAATTGCTATGTGCAGAACTTGCACATTCTTAACAGAGAAGGAACATCTTTCAAGCTTTCAACTGCATTCACTAAATTATTTCCTTCGTTAAGAGGGAACTTGTTAGCTCTTTGCAAAACAATTGAACCCCGATCTGTATAGTAGATTAAATTGATACTCAATCTCCCACCGTATTGCATATAGATCACAAATATTGACATTGCACAGACAGTGGATGAATACGCTATTCTTTTATTTACGATGTATACATCATTGACCATCAACGGAGATGGCAATTAGAACAATATCATGTCTGTAGAGTATATCTCAAACGAGCAATCACACTCTGTAGAGCAGAGAGCAGAGAGCAGAATGACTTTTGCAAATTGCCCAGTAATAATAGTTTTAAATTTTGGTAT
>NC_042997.1:149475632-149483132 GCF_006345805.1 Octopus sinensis
TTACCAGATCCGGTTTGTAAATCCGATTTGGGGTTTGTTCTAGGCAGAGACCTGAGTTTCCTTAAAAATATGAGGGGGACAAACCAACATTTGTTGATTCTTAAAGGAGCAATTTAGCTTTGCTGGTGGCGCCTTTCCTGGAACCTATCACACACGGAAAAGTTTAAGCTAATTAAATTTCATATATTCAAATGAAGGTCAGATCTAAAAGAAAAAATAAACTGAAAAAGAATGTATTATATCAACCAAAAAATAAAGCATAGATAGTTGAATAAAGAAACATAAAGTAATTTTATTGTCTTTTAGAACTTTCCAAATATATCTTATGAAGCATCGTTGCTGTCAATAAATAATTTAGCAAATTTTCCACCACTTTTTTTTTTCAAAATATCTCTATGAACGTAGCACATTAGAATACTATTCAAACTATCCTGAGTTATGGTCGATCACAGCCAAGTTTTGAGTCAACGCAAAGCTCTAAAAGATCTTTCAGCTTCACAAGAACTGGTTGGAAACAGTAAAAGTAGCCTGAGCGATCGCTCAATATTTGGAGATATGCGGCGGACTCCTGTTTGCATTTTACCGAATATTTTACGATGATCCTTGAGAGATGATCGACTATGATGATTTCTATAAAGATGTATTTCGTTCGTTATAGAAAAGTCATCAAGCTCAGGATACTGATCTCTTCAGCACAAAAATTTCCATTGAGTAAAATATTGCTTAATTTTTCAGAATCTGCTAAATCTTGTAAAAGAAATATTCTTTCAAATTTGCTATAACAGTATTCACTAACTGCAAATATAGCACTCTGTAATGATCCCAAACAGTGTAGTGTTGACATTTTAACGCATTTCCTTCCTAGTATCTTTTACGGACTTTTCGTTGCCTGTGTCGCTCCAAAGAAGAAATATTGAGTTGACAAACCAGTTTTATACTGTACTGAACAGCACCTCAAATTTATCTTCATTGCGTAGATTTTTTAGCTCCTTCTGCGGCAGTTTGATATTACGCAACATAACACCTAGATTGACGATGGTACTTTGTTTTACAATTGGGAAAACCTAATGGAGATAAAAGATGGTTTGTCCTCCATTCCTGGTACCCCCATAAACCAAGGCCCTTGGTTCTATGTATGGCGCAGGTATAAAGAAGAACAGAAATGAGGTTTAAATTTCACGATTGCTGTTTCGGAAGAATTTTTTGATGTATTCATAGATTACAACATAACTTGTAGTCCACCATCTTCAGTTAAATTTCAAGCAGATATGTCGGTTGGATATCGTTACGATCGACGAAGCACACATGTTTGATACCGTTTTATATCTTTGCCTGAATATGGTGAATGATATGTTATATTGTATGAACACATCGATAAAATACTGCCGATGCTGCTTTCGCAAATTTTAAGCGGCAGTCGTTTTCTTTATCTATACATACATACACACATACACTCATATACTAAGCACACGCACAAATACGCTTTAGTACGTGTTCATGTGCGTTTGTGTGATTATATTTATGAAACTTTTAATTTACTTGTTTAGCTGATCCCTGTCATTTACGTTACGAAAGCTGGCTGGAGGTAGCGACTCTTTCAATTCGTATGAACACAAATGAATGATCAAACATATATGTGCGTTTTATATTGCTTTTGTTTATGTACACATTTAGCATTTCTTTTGTTTGTATGATTTTCTTTCAAAAACGGATATCATAAATTATTTTCAAGTTGAATTCAATCTTCAGGAAGCTTGCAAGTAAATACCGATTTTCTCACCTACCAGCTATAAATCAAAATATTTTCTAGTGGATTTCAATGCTGAAACACCTCTTAATACTTAATGAAAATGACCCAATTTTATCGTCTGGAAGACCTGCATTAGGCACCTTATGTTTTAGAGAACTTAACAGTCGCATTATTGTTTTGAAATCGTTGTGAATGTTGAATGTCACGAAATCATTGGATATATAAACTAATACTATATTGCTCACTACATAAAAGTATACAAACATATATGCACTTATATACCTATAAATATGTTTCATATATAGATACATATATGTGTGAGTTTGTGTGTGTTGGTGTGTGTGTGTGTGCATGTGCGTGTGTGTATGAACATAAGCATATATATACATACATATAAATAATCTTATAATATTTTGCGTTTTTCTCCTAATTCTATTACATTGAAATTTTAAGAAACCTATTATATATAAGAAACTTTTTATAGATTAGAGATGTATGCACATAAGAGCGAGATGTTTATAACCATGAGCTATTTACATTGATAAATAATTCAAATTTTAGATCAACTGTATTTCTTTGATCTGTATTTTATTATAATAGCTATTTTCAGCATAAGTCGCATACTCAGCTTTTATTTTACTTGATAAAATTCAGTTTTACAAATAGATAAATGTAAGCTTTGGTTTAAAGAATTTAACAGAAAATTTAACTTCTTGTAGAAAACATTATAGTAACTGGTTAGTGTGGGAATAAAAGAAACAGGTTATGGCACTATGGAATGAGGAAAAACGCACATGTATCCGCATATTTATTTTTATTTTTTGGTGGCGGAGTGGGTTCATAATAATGTGATATATTTCAAAAAATATATTGTCGGACATGTTTTAACTTCCTTACCTAAAAAGGATACCCGAGCGAAACATTATCAAAGTGAAATATTTCGAAAATATATCAGTAGTAGCGATGTTATTCAAACACAGTAAAAGGTAATTTCAAAACATGCAATTCATTCTCTCTCTATGTAAATATATACGGTTAGGGAGTGAAATTAACTTTGTGGTTCAACGGATGAATAGCAATGTATATTTTTGACGTATTAAATTCATAAAAATATATGCATTAATAGAAATGTTAATGCATCAGCGGAAATAACTGACATGTACGAATGTTATCAGATTGGATAAATATCGTAATGACAGATGTACAAAAAGCCATATGTAAAAATATTCTTAATAATTTCTTTTTTCCCTCATTGCAAGAGAAACTTAAACAAAAGGCGATCGGCAATTATTAGCCAGTGGTAAAATACGAATTAATCTGTTTTTATCTTTGTTTATAGGCAGATGACATTTACGCATATATTTCATCAGTATATAATACTATGTACAAATACATTTTATATGAATTTTAAATATAGCAGTCACAAAAAACAAAATTTTCAATTATGAATTACATCAGATTTAAAGCGTGTAATTCAAGGGACATCATTCAAGTAAGGCAATAGCCAAAATATAAGTAAATCAAGAAGTAATCTACTGAATACTGTGCGTATAACATATTTGACTGAATTTTCCGACTAATATTACTATAAAAAATGAAATGCCTTGTGAGTTTTGCTAGCGTTACTCCATTAAGAGCAGAAGTTAGAAATAACTATGATATTTCTAAGTTATCCTTAAGCATCTAAATTGAATTTCAGGCATTATTACATGTATGTATTTTATTATAATCTTTATTGCTTTCTCGCTCTGCTTTTTATTTTCCCACACGGTGTGAAACAACTGGTAGCAGACATGTAGGCACTTTCACTTTCACTTTCACTGGATAATGTTGTAATGGGATGATGAGTCGTTGGAGGTTAGCATATGCATACATTCAAACACAAATATATATAGCTAGAAGGAGATGACGAAAGAATGTGTGAGATAGAGACAGAAATGCTATATTAAAATAAATGACATATATTTGAAATAAAGAATAAATTCCTCAGAGTGAAGTAGTATTATTGTCAATAAAAGAAATAATTTTTCATAATGATATAACAATTGGACAGGATTGGATTGCCTATATTCAATCCTCTGTAGGTTGAACCCCTCAGTATTTTTACAACAGCCTGGATCTGTTGTGGAGACTGTGAGCTTGAGATTGTACTAGTTCCATGGGCCTACTCAGTCGCACTGGTCTGACATGGATTGACAGATGGGTGCAAGCTCTGTGCTCAACAAGTACTTTTTCTAACGACTCCGATATAAGTAAAGGAAAAGTCAGCCTTGGTGGAGGTTAAACAAAGAACGTAGCGACAGACGAAATACCTATTTCTTTATTACCCACAAGAGGCTAAACACAGAGCGGACAAACAAGGACAGACATAGGTATTAAGTCGATTACACCGACCCCAGTGCGTAACTGGTACTTAATTTATCGACCCCGAAAGGATGAAAGGCAAAGTCGACATCGGCGGAATTTGAACTCACAACGTAACGGCAGACTAAATACCTATTTCTTTATTACCCACAAGGGGCTAAACATAGAGGGCACAAACAAGGACAGACATAGGTATTAAGTCGATGACATCGACCCCAGTGCGTAACTGGTACTTAATTTATCGACCCCGAAAGGATGAAAGGTAAAGTCGACCTCGGCGGAATTTGAACTTACAACGTAACGGCAGACCGCTAAGTACTACGCTTCTACCGACTCGCTGACTTGATATATCAATAATGTTGTGTTTTATTTGCATTTGTTTATAAACACCCCTTTCTTCTTGTTGAGATTCCTGCATTTGTTTATTCAAAGTAGTAAAAATGAGTGTCTTATTATGTTTGATAAAAACATTTTATCGGCGCAAAAACAATTCTTGCGAAAAAGGCTCTGCGCAGAATCAGGCGAGTCATCTCGCTAATGCCAAATCCCCGATTCCATACCCCCACCCCCGCTCAGTAATAATTGTCTAGTTATTTAATTTGTATTTTTCCTGCAATTCTTAAATTGTGAATTTTGCATATAGCATTCAGCACTATCATTCACTAATTTATTTATCTCATTTCCTGCTTTTAAACCATTTCATTTCTTTTCCTCGGGTAATTTTCTTTTGTAACCATACAATTATTTCTTACGAACATATATTTAAGAACATATATTTTAGTTAATCGCATTTTTGAGGATTTCGCTTGAAATCACCAGAGTAAAACTCATAAATATGTCATTCTTTATTCTCTTCATTTCTTATTAAAATCTCTTTTCAAATATTACATATAATTCCTAGTGCAGCTAACAATCATTTTTTTGTCTAATTATAGAAATATAAAGAATGAAAAATATTCCAATAAATCTGAAACATGGATTTAGTTGAACCATAGAAATTTAGTACACAAATATATTTGATTATTATAGAGTTCTTTATTTAACATTGTATGGTTCATTATAAAGTATGAAATGTGAAAAATAATATGTATACGTTCTGTAAATCATAACACATATTGTGAAATATGTGCCAAAATTCAATTCTATATTAGTTTTCAAAACTCTGAAAATATAATTATATTTTGAGAAACCGTGGCATACTCATAGTATCACATTTTTCATCGTGGATATGATAGAATAATAATCAAATACGGGATAAGTACCTCACATATATCACCGGAAGATTATTGGGTATACTATAGCCCTGATACACCCTGCTTCAAGGGAACCCGAATAGGAGGCTTAAGAATTTTGAAATTTCGATCATAGATCCCTATAAATTTACACCAATATTTTAGCTGCAGGCACTCACACGCTTAAGCACGTACATATCTTTATAGACAGAAATAAGCATGCAAACGCATATAAACGTACATGTATTAATATTAATTTGTATGTATTTGTATGTGATTACGAGAGAGTGATATATATATATATATATATATATATATATGTATGTATATACGTGCAAAACGCGCCCCCCCCGCTCAATGGACAGCGCTGAGTTGTCAAACATTTAAACTAAATTATCCCAAAGCAACTTGTCCGTCAGTCCCATAGGCCTCCTCTTTGAGAAACACTGATTTAACCTAAATTTGAGACACCAACAAAAGAAGAAATAAAGATAGACTTTTTTCTATTCCAAGAAAAACGAATTTCCAAATGAACGTTCCCACAACTATATCGATCGCATTTTCACCTGGAATCGATTTTTGTAATTTTTTAAAGACTTATACGCGTCCTGATACCGTCGGTATCTACATATCAAATTTGAGCGCAATCGGACGCAGGATGACCAAGATCCTAGAAGACACACACAGAGACAGGGAGAACGGATTTTATATAATATATATATATATATATATATATATGTATGTATGTATGTATGTATGTATGTATGTATGTATGTATGTATGTATGTATGTATATATATATATATGGAAAGAGAGAGAGAGAGAGAGAGAGAGAAAGATTTCAAATATTCATCAATTTAATCGGTACGCGCATGAATTTTGATCTTTTCATCTATTCATGCTCAAGCACATCCTATGCTCAGTTTCAAGCGTATAAAAAACGTACATATGAAAAACGAATACTGCGAATGAAGTGTATTCTAATCATTGGTAAAGTAATGCTTGTCGGTATTTTAATGTAAAACATATTCACTACGCCGATCACGAATTATCTTGACCTGATTCTATAAGGAAATTATTCAATAAATTTCTGTAGATAGATTCGTCTGTTACTACTAGCTCTAGAAATATAATAATAATAATAATAATAATAATAATAATAATAATAATAATAATAATAATAATAATAATAATAACAACAACAATAATAATAATGATGATGATGATGATGATGATAAAAAGCAAAACAAAAGAAGAGTGCCATTGTCATCAAATTAACAATATTTTGACATCTCGTATGTCTTCCACAGGTTCAAAAATTAAACGTATCAATCGACTTCATTTTGGTTATTATTTATAGGATCGAGGTAACTTTTCCAGAAGACATATAAGCAAAAAAAAAAGAAGAGTGCCATTGTCATGAAGTGAACGATATTATCTTTTCGAAGAGTTACCTCGTTCCTAATAATAATAATAATAATAATAATAATAATAATAATAATAACAATAATAAGGGGTATATGGGGTATTTGTTAGTGATAGGACTTCCGTTCACCATCCGTCGCATGCCAAGAGCATGGATGATGATCACTAGTTCACAACAAAATCTCAACTCTCACTTGTGACTCCAAGGAGTCGGTTGTTTCTTTACTTCTTGTAATTCTGCCTTGATAGTCCCTATCCACATTGCATCCCTTTTATGCACCACATTGTTTCCCCATAATCCGCTCCAGAACTCCCTATTCACCTGCGAACGTTTTACACCGCCTTCCACGACTATCAAATTCTTACAATTATGAGAATATTAACATGGCTCTTTTCAAGGCAACCTCGCATTCAATTCTTACACCATTCAACGAGGGGTTAGGAACCCATTTACACGGCTTTCTATACACTTACAAATACATTCATTCGCCGTAAACTTATATCAACATCATAATTCAGTGCAATCATTAACAGTACTTTCAAGCAATTCAGCCCCGAGCAATTCTGCTAGTATATATATATATATATATATATATATATATATATATTATATATATATATATATATTATATATATATATATATATATACTAGCAGAATTGCTCGGGGCTGAATTGCTTGAAAGTACTGTTAATGATTGCACTGAATTATGATGTTGATATAAGTTTAC
>NC_042997.1:149488132-149500632 GCF_006345805.1 Octopus sinensis
ATGTGGATAACTCTAGTGCTAAAAATAGCTCCGAAGCAACCACAGAAGATCCGTTTCCAACTAGAATCAACACACATTAACTGAAGGAAAGTGAAATACAACGAATAAAATAGATTGACTCTATACAATTGTTTCATTACTAATGCAATATGTAGTTTTACTTACACTTGCATCCATAAATCTTCGGTAGAGTTTGTCAGAAATGCAATTAATTAGATCGATTCGGGCGTCAAAAACACGAGCGATCCAACCAATTACATTTTTAGTTATGTCTCAAATTCCGCGCCAAAAGCATGCCTAGACTCCATTGGAAACGTATGCCGCATCAAATAAAATATTAACTGCCGCATGGTTAAATTTATAAAATTATAAATGAGGGTGAAAAATCGATATTAATTTAATAATACCGTCAACTTAACACCAAGTGGCTTAGCACAAAAAACTCCGGAGAAAATACAAATTTATACATAAATATTATTGTATTTTCTCCGGAGTTTTTTGTGCTAAGCCACTTGGTGTTAAATTGACGGTATTATTAATTAATATCGATTTTTCACCCTCATTTATAATTATATATATATATATATATATATATATATAACATTATTATATATATATACGTATGTATGTATGTATTATATATATATTATAATATATATTATATATATATGCACATACATACATACATACATACGTACATATATGTATATAATATATGTATATGTGTGTGTGTGTGTGTGTGCGTGTGTAAGGTTTCACCTCCACACACGCCAGCTTAATTTAATTCGTCCTTAGTCGAAAGACACCTGTTATTTGTATTTGTATTTCTGTACCATTTATCCGTTTTTTTTCCGTCTTTGTTTTCTTATACATTTGCTGCTTTCTTCCAAGGAATCTAGTGCTTTTAGATTAGTTTTTCCATGGGGCTGTCCAGATTGGAGCAATCTCGGGTATAACCAGCCGAAATTGCAAAAATAATCTGGAACACGACTGAGGAAAGAAAATTCCGGATGATCCGTCCTGGTTCTTCCTTGTCCCTTTTATGTATCGTCTAATTGTCTGGATGTTTTTTTAATAATAATAATAATGAAATTATTGTATATAGTGGTCAGGTGTACCACAACTAGTCAAAAGTACATATAAAGTATATGCAGTAATGTACAAATGTGTGGAAAGTGAACAGTGTATGAGCCAGATATATGCCTGCGTGTGTATGGACGGGAGAAAATCAGGTGTAGTGTTGGCGTATATCAGGAAGCATGGAGGTTTTGAAGGATGCAGTGCTCCGACAAATAACAACTGAACCCCGCAGTTTGTTCCATGCTTCAGCAACCCTTAACGTGAAAAACTGTTTCCGAAATTCATGGGAGATGGGCTGTTTTCTGACTTTGTAAACATGTCCATGGGTGTTAGACAGATGGAGTTTGAAAAGGTGCTCAGAGTTATTGTTTGTAAGATGGTTAATAATTTTATGGGTGTCTGCCAAGTCAGCTGCCAGACGTCGGAGTTAAAAGGTATCCATGCCCAAGGAAGTAAGGCGTTCAGAATATGGCAAATGCCTGATGAAGGGCATTCTCTTGGTTGCACGTCGCTGAACGGCTTCCAGACGATTGATATCCTGGGCAAGATAGGGGTTCCAGACTGGTGATGCAGATTCCAGGTGAGGTCTTACCATAGCTGCATAAAGCCGCAGAGAGATAGCCGGAGAGCAGCTCACAAAGGACTTGGTGAGTGATGCCAAGACACCCTCAGCCTTCTTGACAATTTTAGCGATGTGCTTTGTCAAACGCAAATCGCTGTCGACAATAACGCCAAGAACAGATCCCTGTGATACACAAGTTGTCATTTCATAGGGTGAATAGTGTTGTCCTAGAACTGTGACAATCTCTTTTCGGCTGATGATAAAGGACTTCAACAAGTCAGCAAGTTATAGAGATCGTCTCTTACACCCATTGCAAAGAGTTTCACCATAAGTTTTTTGTGTGGCACAGGATTAAAAGCCTTATCAAAGTCCAGTTAAACAACATCTGCCCAGGATCCGCGATTATTTTGTTTTAATTTATATATATATATATATATATATATATAATTTCAACAATTGAGGGCAAAATTAATTAATTATTAATCAATTTCACCAAGTGTTCAGTATGCAAGGGACCATTAGCTGCTATTTCTAATGAGTTCAGTATGCGGCAAAGTAATTTATTTTACTAAGCCTTTTATATAATGTAATAATTTGAATTCGCCTTGAATGGTCCCTTTGCATACTGAACACTTGGTGAAATTGATTAATAATTAATTAATTTTGCCCTCAATTGTTGAAATTATAATTAATCTCCCTCTGATTATGCTTCGGATTTTACCGAAATAAGCATAGTGTTTGATGATTTTAACCCACGCTGGTGGAAAGGGGAGAACAGAGATTCTTCGCTTGCTTATTTGAATTTGTTGGCACTGTTAGTTACGAGCAGATCTTCGAAAGGGTATGTTCTTATTTTCAGTGTTTCCAAATCCAAACCAAGGAATTTCTGAGCTGATGATAGAAGTGTGTTTTGACTAATCTTGAAACGTACGTTCTCAAATAACCTTAGCATTGATTTTTCGATGTCCTTACCCCCAAACTTTTGTGAGTTGAATTAAGCAACACTATATATGAGAGAGATTTTCTTTAAGTATTAGAAATAGCTTTTAAAAAAGTTTTTTAGCTGCTATTTCTAATGAGTTCAGTATGCGGCATAATTTATTTTACTAAGCCCTTTTATATATAATGTAATAATTTGAATTCGCCTTGAATGGTCCCTTTGCATACTGAACACTTGGTGAAATTGATTAATAATTAATATTTTGCCCTCAATTGTTGAAATTATAATTAATCTCCCTCTGATTAATGCTTCGGATTTTACCGAAATAAGCATAGTGTTTGATGATTTTAACCCACGCTGGTGGAAGGGGAGAACAGAGATTCTTCGCTTGCTTATTTGAATTTGTTGGCACTGTTAGTTACGAGCAGATCTTCGAAAGGGTATGTTCTTATTTTCAGTGTTTCCAAATCCAAACCAAGGAATTTCTGAGCTGATGATAGAAGTGTTGTTTTGACTAATCTTGAAACGTACGTTCTCAAATAACCTTAGCATTTGATTTTTCGATGTCCTTACCCCCAAACTTTTGTGAGTTGAATTAAGCAAACACTATATATGAGAGAGATTTTCTTTAAGTATTAGAAATAGCTTTTAAAAAAGTTTTTAGCTGCTATTTCTAATGAGTTCAGTATGCGGCAAAGTAATTTATTTTACTAAGCCCTTTTATATAATATATATATATAATATATATATATATGTATATATATATATATAATATTACATATACATACACACACACACACACACACAGACCCACACCACCACACTCATATACATTTGTGTACGTATCCAAATAACATGGTGTCAAAACTGAGTCAATATACATCCCCTAAAGACTAATGCACCGGTTGCGTATAGAGCATAATTTTTGATATATTTTCCAAAGTTTTCTGCGTTCAGCATAGTGCATATATATATAGCAAATGAATATATAGCAACTTTACCATCTGTCTCAGACTGGTGTTCATATATGTTTCTGTCATTTTAGCTTTGTGATTAAAAATATATCCAGACTGAATTTGTCTATACATACATACATATATATATATATCTTTTCACACACACACACACCTATAATAATATATATATATATATATATATATATAATATATATATATATATATATACATATAATATATGTGTGTATGTGTTTGAGTGTGTGTATGTATATTACATATATATACATGTTTGTGTGGGGTATATGTGTGTATACACATAAGATAGTAATATATGTAACTCCGACGAGTATTGAGTGCTTTGTTCTTTCGTTTATCCACGTCACCATGCATTTATATATAGTAACTAGCAGAGATTATCGGCGTTACTCGGGATTAAAATGGTATAGTCCGTGTATATATATATATATTACAGTTTTCCTGAAACAGGTGATACGTGAAAGAAAGTACAACATTGAGGACAAAGCATTTATGGAGTAAGTCATTATCCGGTTCCACTAAGCGACATGCAATGCGTCTGTCTGGAGGATTCCATGCCCTAAACTATTAATAAACAATGGAAGTGGTGAGTATGCAAGTTTTGAACCCACCGAAATCTGTCAGTGGCTATACTCGCCTTTGAGGTGGTCAGCGCTGCGTCCCACACGATCCATCGCACGGGTGACACTCAAATGAATGGAGATGTAATGGAGATATTGTACGTAAATGGGTACATTCTGGAAATGGGCTGCAATGGGAGACAGCAACGGGGAAATGAACTTTTGACATGTTGCAGCAGGGGAAGTCTTGACACTGGATTGCTTGTGTGTCTGTAGAAAAAGAACCTATGCAGTCTCATGAGAATATGTGTTAATGAATATGCCAGCAAGGAAAGCGGACGGTAAACTATGATGATTATGATGATGAGGAGGAGGAGGAAAACTACTACGACGACGAGGAGGAGGATGAAGCAAATGAACAAAATAGAAGTCACTGACAAACATCGTACTGCAACTGAGAAAGTAACAGTTCAGGATATATGTGTGTTTCTGTATATACGTATGTATGTATGTATTTGAGCATTTACGTATGTAAGTGTGTAGATGTATCTGCATGTGTGTGTATGTGTATGTACATGTAAATGTATGTATTTATGTAGTGACGTGAATGTCTGTTCAAGTAGAAAATACAACTGTTACTTCGTCGAAGTATACATACACACACACTCACGCATATATATATATATATATTATATTATATATATAATATATATATATATATATATATATATGATAGATCGTTAGCTACTACACGCATTTTTTTCTCTCCTTGTTTTTTCTGTGTATCTTTCTGTCGAAGAGCGTGGGATCGAACGTAAAAGACTTTTTCTATTCCTGAGCGCTATATTATACATTTGTTTGTTTGTACTCCACCTGCCTTCGTCTTTTGTGTATTTTCGTAAACTTTCCCTTCATATATATATACCCACATATATATATATATATATATATATATATAATAATATATATAATATATATATGTGTGTGTGTGTGTGTGTGTGTGTGTGTGTGTGTGATTTCACGATGAAGTCAGTTGTTATGCCAGTACATCTCCGAAAATAGAAAGATTATTTCTATATGAAGTGTTTTAATATTTTCATAGAAGTGAAAATAAAATTTCGTATTGACAAGGACCATTCCTCACATACATATGTTTAATAGCCTACCTAACGCGGAAAGACACAAACACAGTGAGATATATACACACTCATACGCTCACATACATACATTCATATATAAAATGTGACCTTGTCATGGTGGTTAGAATTAAAAGTAAAAGTATAAAAGGGAAAAAATATATCACATTACAATATACATGTTATTCTTTCACTTTTATTCTTCGAGTTTTGACACGTAATACGGAAATGCTGCATTGTTTTAATCCAAAGTATTACATGTTGACACTCACTGAGTCTGATAGTATTACCATGTAAAATTTGAATTGGTTGCGCTGTTTGAGAAAGCATTTAGAACAGATAGAAATCCTTGAATGCAATTCAGAAAAATCCTAATGCATCGCTAAAATCACGACTCTTAAGATCACAGTCCGTATTCCTGAGATGATTACAGTATAGTCAGCAGTAGCTGTGGGTACCAGGTAAATCATGTATACGGATTCATTTCTTCAGGTGATATTAAATGAATGGAAGTTTAACTGAAGGTTGTTTTTCCCTTTTGACCAGTGGGAAGGTTGAATATGATATGTGGGTATTTGTGTGTGTATTTGCTGGGGAGGGGTGAATGTGATAGAAACAGAGGAAGGAATAGTAATTATATGGAGATGGTGGTGTGTATGGTGACATTGGATTTATTCTGCTAGTCAGTCTGCAAATGACAAGGATGGATAGTGCACTCCGATGTTCGATCAAATTTTAAAGTAAGACTATCTTCAACTATATATATATATATATATAATATATATATATATATAATATATATATATAATAGTTACGTTCTCTTACTGAAACCATAAATATTATAATAAAGTATTTTTTCTAGACATACTCCAGCCTTCAAACCAAGACTTTTCGAAAAAGCATTACTATTTTATACGATAAAAATTTATTTATAATTTCTCTGTGACATGAAATTTCTATTTAATATTCTTCAGCTACTTCAAATATTAAAACTTTTGTTGACTTCATATGCATGTACTTGACTTTCACTGATTGATTTTTCTCTTTTGATCTAAAAATGTTTTATTACTAAAGATTTAAAAAAATCATTAATTTGTTACAATATTATTGTAGAATTTCTTAGTAATCATTTTAGGTTAAACAAGATCATCTACAAATTAATCAAGTTCCAATCGAATACTTAGATGCATTCAGCTTATATTGGTGTTGAGTGGAAAGCCAAAGAAAAAGTCATCTGTTTTCTGCATGTCTGTGACGAGATTTCTGCGATGCTATACTTATACTTTTATCTCTTTGCCTTTCAAGTCGTAATACATACATAAATACATGCATATGTATCTATATATATATAGATAATATATATCTCTATATATATATAGATATATATAGATGCATATATATCTATATATATATATATATATATATATATAATATATATATACATACATACACGTTATATATATACATAATATAACGTGTTATACACACCACACACACACCACACACACACACACAAGGTGTGAAAGAATGAGAAAAAAATATGAGATTGAAATTCGTACCTATATTTATATGTGTGCATGCGCGGTGACTATAGAAATGTTTATTGTTTTGCGATTTTACAGAAAATTTATTGAATAAATTCATAGCTGACGAAAAATATTTTGTCTGTTCATGGTCTCCATGTTTCTAGCTGAAAACAACATTCTCATTTGACATTTCATCTTGCATTTGAATGAATGTTCCATCAATGTCTAAGAAACCACGAAATAATTCACGTGAGAGTTGAAAAAGTTAAGCCAGAAACCATAATCTAAACAAATAATTTTTCATATATTCGAGAGGTTTATTAATATTTTAATACCATACAATTTCTTTATCGGGTTATTGAGATTATAAACAAAATTTAATGTAATTTGTAGTTATGATTTTTTGTATAACTCTTGCACATTTTTTTGTTCGTTACTTCCATACCTTTATCTTATATCAGTCTCAAAATAGTTATGGTACAAACACTGCCAATGTAGAGAAAAATTTTTACGTTTTGTTTTATCATTTTCTATGTGTTACATCACATTAGAATATATAGGAGAAAGGTCAATTCTGATGTACATAGTATATCAAAGAAAATAAAGAAAATTTAATATTGTCCATATGGTTAATTTTCCTGGAAAACTTAAGCAAGTTTGTCTAATCTAAAATCAGAAATACCATGTAAAGTAGAAAGGTCACAAACAGTTTATTTCGTTTAGTACGAAAGAACTTTTGTTGAAATGCTAAGTAGCTTTAACGTAATAGATAATAGGAGAACAGCTTTTACTATAAGTCTCTAACCAACACCCAATTTTTCAGCGATAATATGATTTTGACACCGCTTCTGCTTATGTGGTAACGGACATTGTACAGTTAAAATCGCCACAGCCGCTACATATGCTATGTCTCAAAAAACGTAAAGATACTTAGCATTGCTAAACGGTATCGCAGAATCTCTGTGATCTGTTAAGAATATCAGGAAGTTAACTATGAAGTAGTAATAAAATTTGCATACGTATTTGTACTGCTCCTCATATATCTGGGACTAAAGTTCATCAGGTCGTCTAGGAAATATTCTTGTAACGAGAATCAGTGGGTGACTTGCAATTATCCTGTTTCTAAACACTGCTTATTTATCGCTTCTACGGCGGTAACTATTGTTGTATACTACCTTGCTGCAATATAACGTCTCATCAAAGTTACATCCGGATGCATCTGTCCTCCTACCGTACTAAATATTGTGCCCCATATCTTAGAATCTGCATTTGATATATCATTCCATATCACATCTCTTCATGAGTACATATCTCTTGATTTTAGCCACGATCTAGTTATTTATCAACGTGTTAGACAATTTCCACACACCAGTCACTCCCAAAGAGTCAAAATCCTACCGTTTATGAAGAAATGAATTCAATATGCGTCTAAACTACATTCTAAATGAAATCTACTTACATAAATATGTAAAACACCGAAGTGAATTATATCATCTCCCACGATACGCTGACTGAGTAGAACCTCATCTCTCACACACACATGCACACACTCATGAAAAATCTCTCAATCAAATATTTTCTCTCCATAAGAATTGAAACACAATATTTTCGCCCCATACTTATATCTTTACGTGATTCCTGATCCAAAGATCCATACAGGCACGCACAGACACATATAGACACACACATATATATTGTGTGGAATGTATTACATAAAATTCGTGGGTAAGGCCGGAACAATACGAAATATACCCAAGATATATCACAAGAAAACCGGCATATGGTGACTTAACCGCATTCAGTATTTCAGTGTTATAACCTTCAGGAATTAGCGAATGTTTCATATGTGTTTGTGGGGAGTAGACATGCGTGGAAGGATAGTGTTAGAGCAACCAGCTACCTTCTGTTGTTGATGGTCGGCTTCCGTTGGTGCATTAATATGGTCTCTGTTACGCTGTGTTGCCCTCATGTGAACTGTGAACTCTTGGGTCTGACATTTTCGCAGATGTTTCTTCATGGAAGTATCTGTCTGCATGTGTTCTTTTATGCGTACGTGTAGTTTTTTTCATTGCGTTTCCTATGTACGAAGCATCACGTTTGCCACAGCTGACCTCGTATACAAGGTAGGTCCTCTGGCATATTTTGAGCTCTTGATGGGGAAATTTGGTAATGTGCGTTCCCTGTTCTTGAGAAAGGTGTTGTTCGTGTTCAGAATTTTTATCAGGGATGGACCGACCGGTTTGGATTATCTGTATGTCGTGTCCCACCCTGCAGACTGCATGTTGTATCGCAGCCGTAGTTCTGTTATCAAAATGCGGTAGCATTAGGAAGCACGTGCTGGAGTTCGGAGTATGGGGGTTCTGTCAAGGTTTGTTAAACCTGACGATCTTTAGGTGTTGTTGTTTGGCTAGAGATTGCGGGTAGCCATTCAGGATTAGGCTTCTCAGAAACCGCTTGGTGTTGGCGTCTTTGTCGGTCACTTCGCTGCATGTGCTACTTATTCGTGCAATATCGTTTCTCATATATGCGGCTTCGGATCTGGTGGGTAGGACTGATTGGTAGTGGATGAAAGTTTTCAGCTAGCAGCTTTTCTATAGTAGTTAGTAAATATGGAACCTTCGTCTGTGGTCCTGATTTGAAAGTCGAGCAGGGACAGGGTTCCCGACTCGTCTGGATGTTCGATCTCGAATTTTTTGTGTAAGTCAGAGTTATTGAAGTCCCGGTGTATGTTAATGGCCTCGTCCATGGAAGACGTGATGATAAGGCGCAGGAGTGGCTGTGTGGTAAGTAGTTTGCTTACGAACTACATGGTTCTGGGTTCAGTCCCACTGCGTGGCACCTTGGGCAAGTGTCTTCTACTATAGCCTCAGGCCGACCAAAGCCTTGTGAGTGGATTCGGTAGACGGAAACTGAAAGAAGCCTGTCGTATATATGTATATATATATGTGTGTGTGCGTGTATGTTTGTGTATCTGTGTTTGTCCCCCTAGCATTGCTTGACAACCGAGGCTGGTGTGTTTATGTCCCCGCCACTTAGCGGTTCGGCAAAAGAGACCGATAGAGTAAGTACTGGGCTTACAAAGAATAAGTACCGGGGTCGAGTTGCTCGATTAAAGGCGGTGCTCCAGCATGGCCACAGTCAAATGACTGAAACAAGTAAAAAAAAAAATAAGGATGTCATCAACGAATTTTGAGAAGAATAAGCATATGCGGCAGGTGTTGAGGGCTGTGCGTTCTAACTTAACTATGTACGTGATGGCCAGCAGTCCTGAAAGGCTAGATCTTATTCGTAGGCCAGAAGTCTGTTTGTAAACCACACCGTTGTATTGGAAATTTGTAATACTAACTATAATAGTTAGCAATTCTCGTATGTCCGAGGGTGTGAGGCTGAAGAGCTGGAGGTTGATGGATGTGGAAGTGAGAGAAAATGAAAGGGAAGGTAGAAAGGTAGAGGTTACAGTGGAGAGAAGAGGATGCGGGGGAGATAAGGAGATGAAGGATGTGATGTGGACTATAGGGATATCGACAGCCAGTAGGGTAGATACGGAGGTGTAAAGGGAAACAACGTCTAAACTGAAAGGGTATTTGTTAGTTTTGAGTATGTGGTGAATCGATAGCCTTGAGTTTTGTAAAGATTTCCTGTGAACAGCTGATGTGTCCGGGAAATGCGTGTAATTCGTTGATCGAATCAGCTGGGCCTCTCGACTTCGTAAGTAACAGAGTGCGCCTTTATATATATATATATATATATATATATATATATATATATATGTACATATACAGTCATTTGACTGCGGCCATACTGGAGCATCGCCTTTAGTCGAGCAAATCGACACCAGGACGTATTTTTGTAAGTCTAGTACATGTTCTATCGGTATATTTTGCCGAACCGCTTAGTTATGGGGCCGCAAAAACACCACCATCGGTTGTCAAGCGATGTTGAAGGGGCAAACACTGACAACAAACACATACATATATATATACATACGCATATATACGACGGGCTTCTTTCAGTTTCTGTCTACTAAATCCACTAACAAGGCTATAGAAGACGCTTGCCCAAGGTGCAACGCAGTAGGAATAAAACCGGATCATGTGGTTGGTAAGCAAGGTACCTATCACACAGCCACTCCTGCGCCTATATATATATATATATATATATATATATATATATATATATATATATATATATATTAACGCATCCGCATATATGTAATGTTTGCATACTCGGTTACAAATGTACGAATATACGTATATGTAATTTCAGAGGCCTTCAGATAGGTTTACCCTTTAGATTTACATCTAAGTGTAGTTATAAATAAATTCATTGTAGGTTCAATTGTATCGACCTCTCTATATTTATAGAGATTTTGAATTATCTCGAAATAGCAAGACAGTAGAGCAAACCGAAGCAACAGATACTTAATTTTTTTCTCTCTCGTAAAGCTTCCTCTTGAGTAAACTTATAGCAAAAATACAACTCTTCATCTTGTTTTG
The DNA here is from genome assembly GCF_006345805.1 of Octopus sinensis. Lineage (NCBI taxonomy): Eukaryota > Metazoa > Mollusca > Cephalopoda > Octopoda > Octopodidae > Octopus > Octopus sinensis. Next base: position 149,499,425 of record NC_042997.1, read on the forward strand.
CATCATAATATCATTACTAGTTTTAGGTAAGATACAAAATTTTCAAACCGTTCCCTTGATCACACAAATTCTATAGTGCTATCTTATTTTCAAAACTACTTTAAAATAATCTCGGAGAAATGCAAGATAAGAAAATACCTTCCAGCCACGTTTTCCTATTTTTCCTCTTTAGCTGTGTCTCTTTTAAAATGGCTACACTGTAATTTATTATATTTCAATAGCTAAAGTGCATTGTCATATGCTTGCATAAACACTCACACAGCTATTTTTGTTAATATAATTTTAGAATTATTTACAATTACATTTCCCTTCCTTTGCTCAATAATAATATAAGCGAAAAGACGTACACACTATAGAACTCAAATAAATTAGCTTGTGGCATTTGATTGCATGCTTTTGTTTTCTACGTTCAAATTTCGTCATGGTGGATTTTGTTTTTTAACATTTCCTGAACATTTAAAAAACACCAGTCAAGTATTGAGATCAATGTAGTTTTATTATGTTTCTAAAGATAATCAACCCTCAGATACCGATTTTGTTTATTCAAGCTGCAAGAGATATCAACCCAAATCCGATTGTTTAAAACCGTAAATGGGTATTCCTAGCCACACTCAAACACATGAGAGTTTAGAATGGCAAGCATCTGATCCTATGTGTACTTAACTGGGGAAGACTTGCAAATAAGCAGCATTGAGAATTGTGATAGTGTGCCATTCTCATGTGAAATCCATTTAGATAACTAATGATTTGGGATTACGCATAAATGTGAAAAATATTCATTTTGGGACTTCTTTCCTATAAAAGATATTGAGTCTTGCACACCGTACTTCAGAAATTGGAACAGTGGCGCCCTCAATTCTTTTGTTTCTTCATGAAGGTATATTCGGTTTAAAATAAAATATTTCTTTCATGGAAGACAAATTTTCTGCGATACAAATGGGTATGAACACATAGTTTGTAAAATTATATTTCGTAACGCTGTGATTTCAGGTTATACTAAACTAGAGTAACATTGCTCAGATGTACCATTGATCGTGGAAAGCTAATTATCAATAATATTGTAAAGTTAAACGAATCATATTACTTACTATAGCAGTATTCAATGTCGTCCATACAAAAAATATTTTTGACTCCAAGTTATGTTTACTTCTAATTTATTTATTTTATGTTTATTTATTTGTTATTGTTGTTATTATTATTATTATTGT
>NC_042997.1:149505632-149518132 GCF_006345805.1 Octopus sinensis
TAAACGCGATAAAAATAATAACAATACTAGACAGTAACGTTTTTTTGCCAACTTAACACGGCTGTTCTATAAAGTACTATGTTACTACATTTTAACCCCAGGGAAACGACTTTCGAGCTGGTTAATGACACACAACTTGTGTCAGTATATTGTAAGGGTCCGAATCACTCCCCGCCAACTTGGCAAGACCAGTAGAGAATGATTTCTGGATGTATATATATAAAGGTTAAAAAATATATATATATTTGCGTCAATATGTCTGAAGAATATTAAAAGTTTTTTTTTCCTTACAATGACATAGTTTAGAAGAAAGACCGGTTTCGCGTTTAGCTTTTCAAATTTCTTACGACGTTATGTCGTAAGGAAAAAAAAATTTTAATATTCTTCAGACATATTGACGCAAATATATATATATTTTTTTAACCTTTAAGCCTTCTGTAGTTTTTTCACTTTTTACTATTTTCTATATATTCAACCACGTGCTTTCACAACCAACTTTCTTATCTATCTATCTATCTATCTATCTATATATATATATATTATATATATATATATATATATATATATACATATACATATATATGTTTCAGTTCAAGTAACGCGCTCATGTTGGGTCACCGCCGTTTATTTTGCTACACTTTAACTCAACCACTTCTGATGAGTGACATTTGATTGATGAAAGAGTTTGACGTTGTTGCCATCATCTGTGTTTCTTGTCTAGAGGTAGGCTCATCCGGAACACTTGATTGAAGGATATCTAATTTCCTTTTAAGAAAGCTTACTTCCACACAATGCAGGCCTCTCAGGCATTGGAGGAGGACACCGAAGTGCTGCGTACCCTTGAAGCCCAAGCTGTTACGTATCTGGTCCTGTATCCTGATGGCAATTTTGGGACCTTAGGTATCATCCAGTATTACTCCGTCCTGCTGTTTGTGTAAGTGACAATGGCAAGGTTTGGAACAAATGACTTGCCGACTGACATGCAGCATGGTTTTCGACCAGGCAGAATCCGCCTGATGCAGCTCATGCTGCATGAGCTGCGACAGGCGGCTTCTGCCTGGTCGAAAACTATGCTGCATGTCAGTCGGCAAGTCATTCTTTTCAAGGAATGAAATTAATGTCCTTCAGACTATTCGTTCCATGACTTTGCTGATGTCTGAGGTCAGAGAGATAGGCCTATAGATTTTAACATCTGCTCTGATTCCTCCTTTATAGATAGGATATTCTCTCCTTTAGTTTTTTCAAGCGCTTCCCATTTGTGAGGAAGCTTTGAAAAAGTAGCTGCAATGGTTTTACAAGGTCTTTTTTGCATGAATTGAGCCGGACTGCTGGGAAATCATCAGAGCCAGCAGCTGAGATTGCATCTATATCATCTATTGCTAGGATTACATAATATTCTTCGATTTTGATGTAATCAATTCTTATAGTCTGCCGTTGAGCTTCTCTCGCGGTAAAGATTTCTACAGGTTTTCTAATTTGCATGTATTGTGTGGGTGGTGTGAAGACACTTTTGAACTGTTCATTCAGTGTTTCGCTTACACTCATTCTGTTTCCTGTCACGGAGCAATAATTTTAGAGGAAGACCCTATACAACAATGCACAGAGGCAGTCTTCTTGGCCTCTCTAAAGAAGGTTTAAGGGTCGAGCACATATTTCTTATGATACAAGATTCTCTTTCTGATTTTTCCTTCTCATGGGAGTGCTTCAGATGTTGCTCAATCTCCAGTAGTGCTGGTTGCAGGTGGGGTTTCTCACTGCTGTTGAGTTCTCTGTTGTGGGGTTTGCAATCTTTGTACGCCGTCTCATAAGAAATTTCTTCTCTCTGGGAAACTAGTTTTTATGTGCAGTGGTCCTTCTCTTTGAGACAAAATTGTAGCATATGGCTTGAATTACATAGAGGGCGAGAGAGACACAAGGGGAGAGAGTAATCAAGAGGAATTGAGAATTTACAAAAATCAATCATAGATTAAATCGAAGGGTTTAAAAGTACAGAGCCTTATGACAAATGAGTTCAATATGCAAACAAAGAGAGAAACGAAAGGCTGACAGGACAAGTAACACAAAGACCGACCCTTCATCTCTTTTTGGCTGTGTAACTACTCCTTGTTTCTGGCATTGGAGGAACATTCGCTTTCATTATATGTCTACACTGTTCTGTTTTTGTTTCCAATTTTGATCCTCCATAAATCCCAAGTTGTTACTTATAGGAGTAACTGTCTTCGAGGACTCATATTGTCGTTCAATGTTCGAAATGAGGATTAAATAAAGAGCCGACAACTGATGAAGTGTCGTTCTTTGTGTTATTTCTTCTATTTTCCATTTGTTTCTCTTTGTTTGTGTATTAGACTCATTTGTTTTTTTATTTCATCTTGTTTACTGTTGGTGATGTCCTGTACCCATATATGCATATGTACGTATATATATATATATAATATATATATATAAAGGGGGAGAGAGAGAGAGAGAGAGAGAGAGAGAGAGAGAGAGAGAGAGAGAGAGAGAGAAAGATAGAAATGGTGCAATAGATAACAACTAGAAGTGGATAATTGGTGTTTAAAATCATTCTTAATGAATTAGAAACATTTATGTTTATCAAATTGGAGTAATTCACATTTGATAAACAACAATGGATTAGAGGGAAAGAAAGTAGATTGATTTAATGTTTTATGTGCTCGTTAGCTCTTTTACTACTCCTTTGTATATATATATATATATATATATATATATATATATATATATATATATATATATACCTTTATATATATAAACTAGAATGTGTGTCTGTCTGTCTGTCTGTCTGTGTGTTTCCCTAAAACCTGAGAACTACACAACCAATTTCATTCAAATTTTACACATGCCTTACTTGGGATCCGGGGAGTGTCATCCGCAAAAAAAATGTTTTTACTTTTTGCCTAGGGCGAGCCCACAGCAATGTCATATCTTCTCCACTACGATTGCCTAACACTTCAGATCTACACAACCAATTTCATTCAAATTTTACACATGCCTTACTTAGGGTCCATGTAGTTTCATGGGAAAAAAAATGTTCAACTTCTTGCCTAGAGCGAGCCCATAGCAATATCATATCTTCTCCACTATTTCAGTATTACGTGTTAAAAGTGAAACAAAAATGTTTCTCTATTTTATGTCAGATACTTTCACTTTAACAATGAAAATAATAATAACAATTGAACTATATGTAGTAATAATTAAAATCAAACTAAAGTATAATATAATCGTAACATAACAAAAGTAAAAATAGCAATTGTATAAAATTGCATCAATGACTTGAACTTGAATAAGTGGTTTCACATGAATGGGAATAAATTAAAAATAAAATTAGCGTGCAGAAATGGAATAGTCCAGATGGATAATAAAAAATTGAATTAAAGTAAAGACTATTGTCTATAAAGTATACAATGTAGAGAAAAAAGATTTGAACACATGGAGGAAAGCACCTTCGAAAAATGTCTTGGTGCTACTATGACAGATATCTAATCAGGGGCGGTAAATTCGCCACAATAAAAGCAAGGTTCGAGTCAACGGAGCGTTCAAGGGAGTACTCGACTCGAACTTGCAAAGCGGAAATATTTTACATTTACCTTTATATCTGGGACGTAGGACGTCCCGAAAAAAAATTTAATGCAAGAAGTAGAGGTAGGCTTGATTGTAGCCACACTTCTATACAAGAAGGAGGACAAGATACAATTGATCGAAATTACAAGAGACGGGCTAACAATTCCAGTCTGTTATATATTTTGAGTATCGTTATCACTAGCGATATCAAGATATAACTTTGTATTTTGTATTTTTTGTGTAGATGTATATATATAGATGTACATGTAATATGTACACATCTATATACATATATATACATGCACTAGAACTATAACCCGGCCACGACGGGTCTTTAATGCTAGTATATATATATATATATACTATATCGTACAAATTTTAAATAGCTTCCTTGGTTTTATACAAGGGCTTCCTTTGAAATTACAGGGACTAAATTAGAAGCCACAAATTAGTGTTACTTATTACTAATAACAACACCAGTTATAACTCCTTCGGTCAACATCACCGGTCAAATAGCCATTGTCCCCACTTACTGTCAAACGCATTCAATGGAGGAATCTACAAACATGTGGAATTATACAAGTCACTAAAATGTAAGACTTCAGCTCTAACGAACTCTTTTTTTCTTTTTTTTTTTCGTCGCCCTTCTTTCACCTTCAATCATTCTGAAAGTTTTTATTAAATATAACGAAATAATTGTAAATTTACTCCACTTTGATAAACAGAAACAGCTGTAAATGTTCAAAATTCAATTAAATAATGACTTTTAAACACCAATGATCCACTTCTCATTGTTATTTATTCCTCCATTTCTTAATTTCTCTCTATATATAATAAACCACGGTTTTACCGCGAAATTACCTACTACCCTATACTTTATTAAGAGGATTATACATAGTGAGGTAATAGACCAGGAGTGCCTACGAATACATCTATCCCTTAGATAGTTGAATAAACTCTAACAAATATCTTGCTATATATATATATATATATATATATATGTATATATATATATATATATATTATTTATATATTATTTATATAAATATTTGACTGAACACCACACATCCATTTCCAAGTTAGTTTAATCTTAATATTTTTTGATTCAACTCTGTCTATATTGTATTCTCCCTATCGTTTTATATCTGTCTCCCCTCTTTCTCCCTTTCTCTCTCTCTCGTTACTCAAACTCAAACGTGACCATCATTCATCTTTCTTTTCCTCACGTGATCATCTTTCTTTTCTTTCGGGACTGAACATATCCTACCTCTCTTTTCTATCTTTTCTCTTGTCAAAGGAAATATTTCTCCAGAGTTCGCTATTTTACCTTCTTTGTGGTCTAACGAACCTCTATGTTTGTGTTCGTTCACCACTGTCCTGTTTTTGTTCACAAATTTGACCCTCCATAAATGCCAAATATTATTTTGGTATCTAAGGGAGCAATTGTATTCGAAGATTCATATTATCGTACAGTGCTCGAAATGCGGAGTAGACAGAGAAGCCGACAACTGATGAAGTGTCGTTGCTTGTGCTACTTGTCCTGTGTGTCATTTGTTTCACTCGTTCTTTGCGAATTGAACTCATTTCTTTCAGTATTTCATGTTGCTTATGTTGGTGACGTCCTGTACCCATATATGCATATGTGTATATATATATATATCCGTGTATATGTGCACGCATATGAATACATATATGTAGATATGTACACACTCACAAAAACACACACACACACACACACACATATATATATATATATTTATATACAAGAACCTTTGAGAGAACCGATGTGACAGGCGGAGAGGGAGGCAATGTATAGAAAAATAAGATGAGGGAGATATTTATATTTGTTAAAATATTGATGAGTATATTCTAGAAAATTCCACTCAATGAATAAATGTCTGAGAAAATGGATGAGATTAAAAAGGAAATAAATAGAAAAAGTAAAACAATAAATGATAGACTGATTGAGAATTTGAGAGAAAGGATGAGACTACGGGAATTCGCGAAATGAAAAGATGGTGAGTGAAACTAAGCAAAAATGAGGCAAATTTAGAAGGCAGACATGCACACATGTCTACATGTGTGTGCGTGTGTGTATGTATATGTATGTATAAATATATATATATATATGTATATATATATATATATTATATATATATATATATATATATATATATATATATATATATATATATATATATACATATACATATACATATACATACACACACACACACATATATATATATATAATATATATATATATATATATATATACATATATATACACATACATGCATAAATCTATGTATACATATAAATATATATATGAGCTTATGACTGAACGTATACAAAGATACTGAGATTGACAGTGACTAATTTAGATGAAATAAAAAGAGATGACAAGTCAGGAAGATTAAAACATAATAATATATTGATGTAAGAAGTTACACATTTTTTTATTTGTTAATTTTTCCTTAATTTAGACAACACTTTGTAAGGGTAAATTTAGCATTATGATATATGTACGTAACACTTGCGTGTCTCTCTCTCCCTTTCCATATAACTTTATATATATACACACACACTGAAATATGTTTATTCACAAATAAACATATATACACACATATAAATATATACATATATATATATATATATATTGATGTATATATGTATTTGTCTCTCTATATACTTTATTCTTTGTGTGCATACACTAACATACATTGATAGATAGATTTAGATAGAGAGATAGAGAGAGAAAAATATATCTATATAAACATACAGATGAATATAGATATATGTGCATATATTTATACTTATCTATATGTTTATATACATATATTTATCTATCTGTATCTCTCTCTGTATCTCAATTTATCTACCTATCTATACATTTTTATATATGTATATATGTATGTATGTATGTATATATACTAAAAATAAATGTATGGGTCCCTCAATTATAACATTATCTGGGCCATCACGGACGCTCTTCCTACCTCTTACTATGATCTCCTGATTTATGCAAGTAACTAGCAGCATTTGCTCTATATATCTCAAATGATACTTTATGTTGCTTAACCACCGTGAGGCTTCCATTGCGAACAATATATTACGTCATGTTCACTTCAGACAAATAAATCAGTTTGTCAACTTGTGGTTTCTAATGTAGCTATATTGCCATATATATATATATATATATATATATATATATATATATATAGACACGTACACGTAAAATCCCCTTAAGTTAGCGGTTCATCAAAACAAACGGATTGAATGAGTGCCAAGTTTCAAAAATAAGGACTGAAAGCGATTATATTCGAATAACTCCTGTAGTTTGTGCCCTAACATGGTCGGAGGCTAATGACTGAATCAAGGGAATAGAAGAAGATAATAATATATGTGTTTACATGTGTGTATATGTGCATATGTTTTTGTCCCTTGACGAGTTTGTATGACTGTCTACTGTTCCGTGTTGGTAAGATGAACAAAAGAATTTCTCCATCTGCTGAGAAATGAAGAATATTCAATAAACACAGTAGATATATTTTATGATTCACTATTAGTTTCATGTGAAGAAAACAACTCAGACACCATTTTATAACACACCTTCACACGATCTTCAAACTCTGCCTATATGACATAACGATTTTGTTATTCTAGGCGGGCAGAACTTGACGATTGTATGAAGGCACCAGACCTGTTATAAAATGTTGTATGAGTTGTTTTCATCGCTTGAAACTATTAGTAGATCATAAAAAAATGCATACTGAGTTTGGGTGCATCATCTAACCCAAAGTTCATATTCTACTGGCTTAATCCTACGACTTCATTTGCCCTGATGCCTATACTGTCATAACTATGATATTGGAAGGCTGTTCGTGATCTGAAATATTCATAAACTATTTCTCCCATAGGAATTCAAGGAACTGCAGAGCTAATTCGAGTTTGGATATACTCAGAGCAAAAACTAGACAAATACTCTGCTGCTTATCCTCCTAGCTTGTCGCCAGCCGTTCTTGCTAACTAGCGTGTTTGTTATTCAAGATATTTATTATTCGTGGCCCGTGACGTTATATGTTCGGAAAATTCGTCGTAAACCAATTTGTGCCTCTGTGTATAAACACAACCCGATTTTAGCTTGCCATTTTGCTGCCTTCATTTTGAAACTTTTTATATTCCATTTTCTTTGTCGTGGTACGGAACTGTCCGAGGATTTCATTTTCATATAGAAAGCAACAGAAATAGATTGTAAATTCAATTTCTCAAACGAGGCGAGGAATTTGAAACTACTGGCTGGAACGTTTGTTACATTGTGAGATTGTTTCTTTTCTATTACGTGTGCTTAGATGGAGTATACGTCTGTTTATAAGAATACATGTGCTTGTACATATATATATATATGTATCACGATATTTGTTTAGGTATATTTCTAAAATTTAACTTCATTTTGTTTTACACGTGAACAGTATTTGTATCGTATGCACAATCATATACAACAATGAACCAAATATATTTTTTTCGACGTTTTCTTTTGACTTGCTTAAATCTTGTTATATTTTCTTGTTTGTTCTCCCTTCCTCGCAGGATATTTAGTAATTATTGATCTGTTTTAGCTGTCAATCAATAGATATTTTAATGCGACAAATGAAATTGTCCTGCCAATCTTGCTATAATAAATCAATTTATATAGCTTTGTTCGTATATAATGTAAAAAGAAAACACGAATACAGGAATATCTAAAGGAGTTACTATTGTATAAAGCATAATGGCAAACGAATGGAGGTAGTGAAATTCAATCCGTTCTAAATATGTCTGCCTTTATATAGTGGCTGTGAATAATATAAACCAACTCAAGGACTCGAAATAATTAACGCCTTAAGTGATTCGCATTTCTCACTATTACATTTCCGTTCAATTGTGCAAAGACACAAGAGCGCTGTGCTAGATATATAATCAGTTGAAACGCCAGTTTATATAGCTGTTGCCTATTTACTCCATTATTTCTATCTCTTATCCTAGGACCTTGAAACTATGTCAAGTCGCTTACATTCAAAATGTTCTCTCACTACGATAACAATAATTAGATATCTCAAAACAACCTGACTCCCACCACCACAATTTCTCATTTTGTGTTTCATTTGCTGGGTGTCCGTAATTGTTTTCAAATCAATAAGAAAGCCTATATATTGTTATTGGATTTCCTGAATGAAACAAAACGTTCCCATACAATTCGTTGTCTTAATATATATAAAAATATATCAGGTTTGTTAACACGGGTCTGTTTTATCTGGGATGAACTGCATTTACAGAGAAATAACCTTTTCTGATTACAAAGACGATCATCAATTTTTCGAGTGTCTCCCGTTCCACGTTCGAGATACCAATTATATTTTATATCTAAAGTCGTCATCCTTAGGGACTTCAATGCTTCCCTTGTGTTAAAAGGCATCTATATATACCATCATAAAATATTGAATTATAAACAATGCGCGCCCATTTGTATATGCAACTACTCTCCTATTTCACATTACAGATACGCTCCAAAGATTTTGTTCTATTCTTTACATTCCTTACTAGTTTTATTCTTGTCATCGCTCTCTAAGTTCTAAACAGACCATATCAATCGATCTTTCTATCACAAAACCTTCTGCTTCCCTATCTTTTTCGACCAGTCGATTGTCAAACCTGCTTCAATCATAACGTTTCTAACATAGAATGTGATAATAAAGTAAATCTTTCAACTTATGTACTATGATTTTCTCATTCAACCGAAGAATATTAGTCAACTACCCCAAATGTTTATGTCTGGCATCCGATATAATACGAAGCATGATTATATACTCCTCTTATTTCTCTGTGATCAATTTCATGCCGGATATCCAGCAGGAAGGCAAGTTGTGCATAAAAACGTTAATAGAAGCCACACAGAAAGACATGCTGTCAGAGAGTTTTGATAAATTATTATTTAAATCGGCTGAATGATTCCACAATATAATGCAGAGAGGAAATCTGTGAAAATGGGTCAAAGTAGTTTGCAAATACCCTCTAACTACATATAATTGAATAACAGAAGTTACTTCGAATCATACAAATGTTTTATCAACAAACTATCAACTAAATAATTGCTTGACAACTGTTGAGATCTTGTGCCCTCTCCGTAGAATGTACAACGCTACTAAACCACCAGAGTTTTATAAATCTTGACCAAGGAAATGATCGAAAGTCGTCTTTGCTAACTGTGGCGCAAGATATAAGAAAAGTAACAATACTAAAAGTATGAATTATCACATATGGAAGCACAGTATCAGTTATTTACTCTTATATGGACGATGTCTAAGTCCACTAGCTCATAAAATAAAGTAATCATTCTTGGTCCAATGCAAACGCTATTTATATTCGAGATTGGATTTTAATTAATGCAATTTTTACCCAACATATACACTATAAAACAGAGCGGGAACGCACTGTAAAAACCATCTTCTCGGAGACAATAACGTATATTCGTTTTTGTTTCCCCTTATAATTTTACTGAGCATACATTCAGTTTTGTGTTCTAACTAGTGAGAACCCCATAAGCAAGTCTGAAACAGGCTCATTAACAGGCTATCTCACTTTGCTTGACGTTTAATTCACTAACTTTTGTTTAGATGACGCGACATTTACCCATTAAGGTTAACTGCTGGAAGTTCAATTTTGAAGACGCATTTCGACGTGAACAAGTTCGAATTTGCATATTTAAGATTCTTTTATTATCCACAATAGTAGGCTGACATATATTATGTAGCACCAGATTTATGAGATGTTTACTAATTGTAACACTCTCTGATTTATATCATTAGTTTTATTTTTCTCTTTGGTAATTCGGAGTAGTTTACTATAGCCAATAGAATATAGCGTTTGTTCTTGATGTCTTTACTGCCAGTCCATTCCTGTTTGTATAGATGTTGTATTAGTAGTAGTTACTGTTAACGCCAGTATATCAACTTAAATGCGTTTAACGTAGACATTTGGTGTTGTGTTATTGTACTATAACTGGCGATTGAAGTGAAGGTATTGCTTGGAATTGAGATTGCATAAATATATAATAGGGATATATCACAGAATAATATAGCGACAAAAGTATAGCGATATGGTTCTCAGGCATTGTATCTTGTAGAAGGGTGGCTAGATAGTCACAAACTTTTAGAAAATATATACCATGGTTTTAGAAAAATGATCGGATCTATTCCATCTCAATCACAGATTTTTAATTAAATTTTTAAACTAAAGTTTCTAACTTCGAATACTAGTAGAATTTCTTACGTAGAACACGGTTTACTTTGAACGTTTTTGACAAAATTTCGTAGTTTAGAAGTTATTTCGTGTTAAAGTTGTTCCGCTTCGAATAGTATCGCAAACAGCAGTAGCTGTCTTCAAACGAATACACGTCGTTGATTGGTTGAAATTACTCAAATACGACAGCTTTAACACGAAATAAATTTTAAAATACAAAATTTTACCAGTATTAGAAGATTCAAACAGTTTAGTTAAAAAAATTAATTTAAAAATCTGATTGTAATGGAATAGATTCAAATTCTCTCATGTTTTCGCCTCATGAGAAATGGTTATCCGTAATCCTGTTATAGACAAATAATAAAATATTATAAATATTGTTTTCTAAAATTTTGATGTTAAATAATTTTTTTAATTTCCTGATACAGTCGGGCAACAAATTTTGTTTCATGGCGTAAACCAGCAATTAATTTGTTTTCTTCAACGTACAGTGGAAGACCAATAGAAAACAAAAATAACATCGAAACTCACTGTTCTCAGTATATATGTATGTGTGTATATATGTATGCAACTATCTATCTATCTATCTATCTATCTATCTATCTATCTATCTATCTATCTATCTATCTATCCATCCATCTATCTATCTCTCTCTCTCTCTCTCTCTATATATATATATATATATATATATGTGGCTACAGTTAATGACATTATGAAAGACTGCAAGATGAAGGTATAATACCGATACCTCATCTACTTATATTTAGCTGATGGCATTGCTTAAAAAATCCTGCAAATATAGATATGCGCAAATTCTGTGAATCAATAAATTCAAAATAAGAGTGAGTCCTTCAGATGGATAGAAAAATTATGGATAGAAACCCATTTCAAAATTTCAGAATAGACGTTTACAACTGGCTCAGACGTCGACCTGCTAGGCATTAAGCACTTATTGGGTAGAATATTTTGGGAAGAATTAAGAATTAAGAATGGAAAAAAACATAATGCATAGAAGCGTACTCGGTTTGGCAGTGAGAGATCTCAGTAGTTTACAGTATGGACACTCTGGAGTTATCGCTTTGTCACCATTTGTATAATTTATTATCCGATACTACATAACCACTGCTTCAATTACAGGGTCTCAAGATAAAACATGAGTCAGAGTTTGAAGCATACAGAACTCAGAGAAAAAGGTCGTTTGTAACTGTGACGCGTTACGTAACTGCTCCCCTGCTTAAGAGGTAATTAGGTCCTGTGTTTCGTGTGTCAGCTAAGGAGAGAAGGCGACTGGCAGAGTATTGTGTGTATACGCAGGTAAAAGAGAAGAGGGAAACACCGCTGTATTTGCTTTTACGGAAAATGATTAATATCCTGAATATAACGTGTAGCCCTATGATCACTGACATCTATAGACAAGGCATATGAATGGACATACATTGCGAAGCCGACACATATACACACAATCAGGCACACAAACCTACTCAAATGTGTTCACACGCATACATACGTGAATACATATGTAGCTCTAACTGTGTGTAGGTGTTTTTCATTCAATAACCTTCCACCTGTAAAGTTTGAGCATATGTATGCATATAGTGAATCTGTGAGTAAATCTATTATTTTCTAAGAATGTTCTATTACGAGTA
>NC_042997.1:149523132-149525632 GCF_006345805.1 Octopus sinensis
AATTCACCATGTAATTCCATTCACAGTAGGGTTTCTTCTCTCACATTAGCTTGTCTTAAGCGGAATTCATGAGCAGTCTCAAGTGCATTTTTAGTAAATCCTTCTGCATCAGGAATATACTGTAGCTACTCTTGATTGCTGATAACAAATATTCTACCATGCTTTTTCTTTCACTGTATTATTATTATTGTTGTTGTTAATATTATTATTATTATTATTATTATTATTATTATTATTATTATTATTATTATTATTATTATTATTATTATTATTATATAGTCTTGCTCTTGTTGCTCTCATTTTTATCATAATAATTTTTTTTTATTGCTATAATGTAGACGTCTCTTTATTGCCTGTACTTTCTACAATACAAAGCGTAACGCTATGGTATTTAGGTTTATACCTATTGTTTTGTTTTGCATTTTGTATTATATGGATTGTACGTGATTATTGCACACACAATGCTAACGAGTGCTACATTTTCTATATACTTTTTATACATATATGTATGACCTGTATGAATTTTGTATTTTTCAGTAGGTTTTATAATCATTCCCATGGCAACGTTTATTTATAAGGATTGTATTTGCTTATAGCCCCACTATACTGATTATCTTCATTTTCGATCTACATATTTCGACAAATTCTGGATTGTATACAGAGATCTATTATCATCTGTTGTCATCGATACTTTGAATTAGAGTTATTTCTCATCCTACTGGTGTAAGGTCTTGCTATTATTGTTGCTGTTGTTCTTGTCGCTGTTGTAGTTGTAGTAGTAGCAGTTGTTGTTATTATTATTATATTATTATTATTATTATTATTATTATTAGTAGTAGTAGTAGTAGTAGTAGTAGTAGTAGTAGTAGTAGTAGTAGTAGTAGTAGTAGTAGTAATAGTGCTAAGAAATATATAAATGTGAGTCTGTATGTTATTATTCATTAAATATGTATGAAACTCACGTCTATATGCTTAATTGCGTCCTCTCGAAGCGGGGTTTTGTTTTAGGAAATATCTTTGCCATTAATAGCCGGCAAAATAGTGGACTGTATATATAAAAATAGATATATAAATATAAGATGAGTCACTAAGTATATTTCATACATGTGCGTGCAGATGTTTAAGAGTACCTATGTATGTATGTATGTATGTATGTATGTATGTATGTATGTATGTACGTATGTATGTATGTATGCATGTATGTATGTATACATATATATATATATATATACACATACATACATACATATATACACGCATACATATCTACAGATACATGCATTTATACATGACATATATCCAAGTGCATTATGCTTGTAAGTATAAATATTCATGTACTTATATATGTCTAAATATTTGCGTGGGTGTTATCATTTATGAGTGTGTTTTTATTGATAAATATTTGTATATATTCGTGTGCGTTTCAGTGTGTTTGTATGTGTGTGTGTGTGTGTGCGTATGTGATCATTTGAGTATATCTACATATGGTTACAATCACATTTCTGCACACACACATATATAAATACATCCATGTACCATGTACATTTCTATCTATTTATCAATATATATACATACACACACACACACACACACACACATATATATATATATATATATATTATATATATATATATATATATATATAATATATATATATATATATGTATACATATATATATATATATATATATATATATATATATATATATATATATATATATATATATATATATACACATACACATATATAATTGAGTGTTTAACATGTTGTTGCCGTTTCCTTTTATATTTCTTCTGTTTGTAGATTCTAAATCATACAAAGAAAACAAGCAGGAAAAAAAAAAAAAGAAAAGAAATAACAGAAAATAAATCAAATAAAAGCCACACTGCACCGAATTCTGAGACAAGTTGTCAAAACATTCAAAATAACATCGACATACAGAAAAATGATTACATTTGCACCGAGCAGAAAATTACGACAGATTGGGAAATTTATGTAAATTGGATTACTGTTCCACTTCCAACAGACGCTGCATTTACATTCCATTGTATTGTAATTTCGCTTTGCCTTATTCCTGCGTACTTTTGTTAATGTCCTACTGTATGCCTTTGTAACTATCGATGGTTGTTATTGCTTCATATCTGCTGTCTTTGTTGCTGTTGAGTGTTTATTTTATTATTATTTTTGTTTTTGGTCTTGTTTTCGTTGTTGTTCGTTGTTAGTGTTCTTCGTCATGTGGCAATGTTTCCTTTGTTCATTCAATCTGTTTTTATTGTTGTTTTTTTTTATTTTATTTTATTTCCTAAGTTATAACCATCGCGAAAATAAGCAGAAGCAACACCACCATCACCTCCGTCAGTGTCGCTTTCGCCTTCACT
This sequence comes from Octopus sinensis, assembly GCF_006345805.1. Classification (NCBI taxonomy): domain Eukaryota; kingdom Metazoa; phylum Mollusca; class Cephalopoda; order Octopoda; family Octopodidae; genus Octopus; species Octopus sinensis. Next base: position 149,525,512 of record NC_042997.1, read on the forward strand.
GTTGCCGTAGCTGTTGCCATCATCGTCAAGCCAAGCCAAGATCACGACGGCATCCACCGCAATCAACTTCGTTACCATCGTCATCATCATCATCATCATCATCATCATCATCATCATTATC
>NC_042997.1:149530632-149540632 GCF_006345805.1 Octopus sinensis
ATGTTTGGATTCTTTTATCGATAATATTCTCCTCCATATGTTTAGCGTATAGCAGTTTTGTTAAACAAATTCCATGGTAGTTGTATTACTGAATCCACAGAATATGATTTATCTTATTGGAATGTCTACTTATTATTTTCTTACGTGCAGCACACAACTCCATAATTATGGAGTTATCCATAATTTCAAACCATCGACCGCTGTTTTCTCCAAACACCTAACTTCTGATCTTATTGTTATATTGTTTAATGTTATTGAAGCCACGTTTAATACAGAATATAGAAGGATACTTAGAGAATTAGTCTTCTACACCTGAATACGGTTTTGGAGTTGAGCCATTGTCCTTTACGTTATTAATGGATTTGTGGTTTAGTATACTGTAAACGTGCAAGAAGTGGTTACAAACATTACCTTCATTTACTCCTGTGCGTAATAAAATTGTTTTTCTCTTTCCTTTTTATACTATTTCGACGTGTTTGTATGTTTGTATATATGTGAGTGTGAGTATATATATATATAGTGAGCTACTTTTTCTATTGTTATTTCTTTCCATAATTGTTCACGTGCTGCACCTCCTTGAATAGTTTTAAGAAAATACAACTTTCTTTTGTCACTACTGTGGCTGCTCTCCTAGATTAATTGATTTATCTTGGTGATATTGTTGTTTGCATTTATCTATTTTCACGATGTCTACGGTGACTATGTTTATGTTTTTTAAAGTTGTTCCTACATTATCGTTATATGTTATCTCTGGGAGACACTTTTGTCGATATGTAGAATGATATTCTATCGATTTTAACGTTTTAACTATTTACACCTTTATATTTTCAACATATTCGACATTTTCAGCTCTACGAAAGTTGATATTCTTAAATCTTTCTCATATTTACTTTTATTCGCATTCTACATTATGTCGTCGTAGTTCCGCTTTTGTTACTTATTAAGCTCTAGGTATGCTATTATTTGATTTTATCTCGTGAATCTTGCTGTTTGCATTGGAAGTAATGGGAAACATACTGTTGCCTGCGATTTTCATCAAAATCTGATACATTGTATCTTTGTTGGAATTTAGATTATTCTTAATATCGATCTATAGCCATTGCAATAAATAATAGAGTGTCATACATTCTATTTAGTTTACAACAGGAATCTTCTGATAATCCGAATTCTCGCACAAAGGACTTTTCTGAACACAATTTTGCGCTGTCATTCTGCACAAAATTTCTTCTTCAACCGGTCCCTTTCGCTTTATGAATGTGCACACGATTGACACGATCTTAAAATTTTATATCGTATTTTATTTGCAGCCATTTCAGACGCTAGCTCTATGTTCTATTACCTTATTGGTGCAGGTCAATGATATATATATATATATATATATATATATATATAGTTAATCCAAACAAGAAAGCACAAAAAACACAACAAAACGAGCACGTGGAACAAATATAGTATTATTGGACGCTCAGGAAAGAAGGAAAGAAGGAGGACTTAACGTTTCGAGCGGAGCTCTTCGTCGGAAACATAGGAGAAGGAAATATCCAGAGAAGGGAAGACAGAGGAAAAAAAATCACCAACGGTACACACGAGGTCACATTATATATAAAAGAGAATTGTTATTTTGCTATTCGGCAACAGTCATGTTCCGTTATTCTCCAGTATACTTCTTTGCTAAATGATCTCATGTGTCGGTGACAGATATGCCACGTGCTTGCTATTTATAGTAAATGAAATACTTTTATACCATTGAGTATACTCATTGTCCTTCAAATATTAAACTGTACACACAAAAGTTTGCAGCGAATAAGGAACCTTTCTATTATTTGTGTATAAAACTGCACATATATCGCAATTCACGGAAAATAATCCACGCATCTATTTTTTAATATATGTGCCTCGGCAAATTTGTCTTAAACTTCAACATTACACGACTCATACTTCAACTCTACTGTAAAAGAATTCAGTGCAGAAAGATATTCTTTAAGCATTGTATCCAATTCAGTTTCTAAGCAATCATTCATCATAGGTTTTAATTGATTAATTTTCAATTATCCCCTATTTATTCTCTATGAAGATTTCTCCATCTACAAATAGTAAACATTTTGCACAATATTTCCTGTTATGCTTTTCTCTTTCTCGTACTGCATAATTTCACGATTAGTCTCTTCCACAGCGTAATATTGATCCAAACTTTCATACGTATAAAGATTGTCTCAGCATGAGACTCGGTTGTGATTTTCGAAAAACATTTCTCTCAAACGACATTCATTGTTTTCAAGAATGGAAACTGTCAGTTTAGCGACTAAATTTGTAGCTTTTGCCCGTATATTTTTGGTACGTCGCCACAAACGAAATATATTTTCTGATTACGAATTTTATTGCTGCTGAAACTCTTAGGACTACTTTTACTTTTAGATTTTGTACGTTTTATTTCTTATTATGTGCTTACGTACTGACTTAATAATCCTTCTATTATAGTCACAAGGCCTGATTTTGAGAGAAGTTAGTTATATCGAGAAGCTGATTATATAATTGCGAGAAGTTGATTTTAAGTTGATTATATTACCCCCAGTGCTCCACCGGGACTTACTTTATCAACCTCGAAAGGATGTAAAGCAAAGATGACCGCAGTGGAATTTGAAATCAGAACGGTAAGACAGACGAAATGCTCCGAATCTTGTTAACGATTCTGCAAGCTCGCTGCTTTTTGTCTCATGAAATAATGGATTATAGTAAATTCTCCTTTCTACGAGTATATCTATGTTGAAGGTATAACGTTTAAGGCGGCGAGCTGGCAGACACGTTAGCGCGCCGTGCGAAATGCTTAGCGGTATTTCGTCTGTCGCTATGTTCTGAGTTCAAATTCTGCCGAGGTCGATTTTGCATTTCATCCTTTCGGAGTCGATTAAATAAGTACCAGTTACGCACTGGGGGTCGATATAATCGATTTATTCCGTTTGTCTGTCCTTGTTTAGCCCCTTGTGGGTAGTAAAGAAATACGTATAAGGTTGCCAGTTGAAAGGGAATAGAGAAATTGCTAGAGAGAGATAGTTTTTCATATTAATAAAAGAAAATGTAAAATGACTAGCTGCAGTGTCTCTAAAAAGAATTTGACTTTATTTGGTAATTTCGTTCAGCGCGGGTTGTTTGTTTTCAAAGATATATTTAGACCATCGTACAGGGATCTCTACAGCAAAGTACGGTAGGTGCTTATCAACAGTGTTCAAGATATATATGTAGTAGAACGTTTTATAGGGCTGTTACTACATCTATAGGGCGTACACACACACACATTCACACACATGCAATTATAAAGATAGAGAATATTGAGACTGATATATATTAAAATGTATTTCCTTTTATTTTTCAATTTGATACATCATATTATTATGGCCATGGTGACCTACACATGTTTCGGCTGCACAAAGTAGGCAGTTGCACTAGAACCAGGCATAGTTTTCTGTGCAGCGTTGTTCAGGTGCGAATCGAACTGAATACAGTTATTAGCTTGTTGTTTAGGGTTCAGGGGAAAGGCCATGTATTTGGGGAGTTTATGAGAGGGGCAAATTCGCTAAGGTTAAAACAAAATTGATAATTATTTTAATTTACTTAGGGATAGAAGTATAATGAACAGGTCCAGTTTAAACAAACTAATCTGGTCCCTTGAAGGTAGGACCACCGTTTTACCATGGAGTGTTAGAAGATTACTACAGCTAATTATCTCCCATATGTGAATTATGTATAGAAGAAATGAACCTAAACTTTTCATCGAGACACAAATTACTTAACAGTAGTCTGGAAAAGACTTAAGATGTTTGCATAAGTTAGCAAAACATTTAAGAAGTTTAACACAAGTAATGGTTCAGGGTTCAGTCCCACTCCGAGGAATCTTAGACAAGCCTCTTCTACTATAGACTCGGATCGACAAAAGCCTTGTGAGTGGATTTTGTAGACGGAAAGAAGTCTGTTGTATATATGTGTGTGTGTGTGTGTGTGTGTGTGTGTGTGCATTTTTCAATGTGTACGAATAACACGGAAAATAAATAACACGAAGGAGATATTTGGGAAGTTTTGTATTACTTTTGAATACTGTCTTGGTGTAATATGGGTTGCATATCTTTTGTATCTTTTCGGAGAGGCCTTTCACATAGGGTAGACAGACAGTGGACAATTTATAGGTTTCACCCTCTTTTTTTTTCTTCCTAGTTGGTGTGGAGAGTATGATTTTTGAGAGTAGTTTTTGCTTAGTAGATTGTTACTGAGCTTGGTCATTTCTCCGTGGTGGGTATCACGATCGCTACTTATATTCATTGCTCGATGTTTTAGGCACTGAGCAATCCTTCTCTTTACACTGCATGGATGGTGGGAGTTGAAGTTGAGGTATCTTCTAGTGAAGGTCTGCTTGCCATATACAGATGTCTTCAATACATTCTAGGTGCGTGTTCTTAATACGGCCAGGAATGCTAGCTGATTGTCTTTTTCTTTTTTCTATTGTGAACAGTATGGAGGGCTTTATTGAGTTCACGTGATCTAACAGCACTTGGATATCTTTCTGGTGGGGTCAGAGTATGAAAGTGTCGACATATCGCAGCCGTAGGGTTGATTTTAGGGGTGTTGATACTAAAGCCAAATTATCAACGAATTCCATATATATATTGGCTATTATCAGTGATAATGGCGAACCCATAGCTAAACCCTCCTCTTGTCGATATACATCAGTGCCCATACTGAAGTAGGTAGTTTCTACACAGAAGGTCAACATTTCCATCAAGTTTCTTATTAGTATACTAGTGCGATCTTTTAGATAGGTGTCTTCATTCGGGATCTTTCAATGAGCTAGGCTTGAAGCGAACTCATTACAGTTAGTTGTTTGTTGTTTAAATGCGAGGAGGTAGTTTTCAATCTGAAATTTAACCATTAGTAAGCTTTTGCGGTTGGATTCAGTTTCACACCAGTTGCTGGCCTAAGGCAGAATTCTATTTAATTGGTCGAAACTTATGTTAATATTTTGGCAGTCTTTTTTGTGTATTGTAGTAGATGGATACTTAATAAACTTACTTTCCACTATAGTTCTTGTAATACATTTTAATTGAGGGTGGTACAATTGTATGTAATGTTTTTAGCTATTCAGATATTTTCACATCTGTGGAATGTCTGCTGGATAGTAGAAAGAAGAAAGAATATATACTAGGTGAATTAAGAAAAGATCATGAATTTGGGAAGTTTAGAACATGTGCTTCTATCCTTATTTTCTATCCTTCTATCCTTCTTTTCTCCCCCAGCTGCGTGTACTCCATCCCATTCAGCTGTGGTAAGATATACAAAAGCGGAATATGCCGCCCCCTCAAAATAAAGGTAGAGGAACATTGCAAAGTTGTAACACGTGGAGATATTGATAAATCAGGTATATCTGATCATGTATGTAAAAACGGAAACAACCTTCTCCTGTGGATGAAATTAAAATAATAGGCAGACAATACCACTGGAAAATAAGAAAACTAAAAGAAGCAGCACATATGCTAGGGCACAGCAACCTCCTAAGCAGACCGAGGGCATATATGAATATCATATGGGAACTGGTATTAAGGAAGGATAGGAGAATATAATATTTATAACCCATAAAATTCACTCCGTAATTGCCCACGGGCATATGGCGCAGTGGTGAAGAGCGTGGGCTGCTAACCCTAAGATTCCGATAAGATGTTAGTGTCAAAGATAACCTATTGAAGGTCTTTATAATAATAATTATGGTAACAACAACAACAACAACAACAATAATAATAATAAAAATAATAATAATAATAATAATAATAATAATAATAATAATAATAATAATAATAATAATAATTAAACTTAGTGGTCTGTTACAATTTCACTTTCTCTACTACAAGTATAGATTAAAATATGTTCTGAGATTATATGAATTGTTATTGAAGTGCTTGATTGTGAAAATGTTATCAATGGTTTGTCATGGACTTTTAGCATACACTGCGAAACTACAGCCTAAAAGACAGATGAGAACTCGACTCAAGCATTGGTGTTAGGAAACCAAACCATACCAAATGTCGTGCTATCCCGATACCGCTGCCGCCAAACTGAACATGTTTAAATAAACCAGACATTTAATGGTTCGTTGTGGCATGTGGAAAAATGTCTACTGGCAATGTCCATCTGAGGATTTCATTACAGGTGTCCCTTTTACAATATTTTAATCATGAAATTATAACTGACCCAAGAAAATAAAAGAAGACTCTTACACAATGTAAAGTGGTATAGGATCAAACCGGGAATTACATGATTGAAAAGCGAACTTCTTAACTCCACGACTATAAAAAGGAAAAAATGCCATTTCTTCTGATCTTCCTTTCATTTAAGAATAAGCGTCTTATATTTCAAGCCAGTAAGAAACCAATATATTCACATATTATATTCACTGCAAGTAGGGCAACTAAATAGCTGACCTGCATTTTTTAACATGACTTGGAATTGCTAATCAATAAAACGTTAGAAGAAATTTCTGCACAACTGATGTAGAGTTTCATTGATTCATCTTACAAGATTGACGGACGTAATATAAATAAGAGAAACAATGATTTCCTTCTCTAATGCTCTTCATATTTTCCTCCTTCCTTTGGGGATACGTCAAAAGATAAGCTTTTCAGCAGTATCTAGACAACATTAATGATGTGTAAAACGACATTACGAAATAAATCAATGACAATCCCTGATAACTATTTCAGAAGGCATGTCATAGTGTATTAGAGATTTTTCTAGTTAGATATTGACAGTAATGGCTAACAATTGGACGATAAACTGAGATATCTAGTGTTCAGTTGTGTTATCAAAATTGATGTCATTCATAAAACTCTGCTGCACCCAGGGATGAGCTTGTTATATTCACATCATTTCTTTTCTGTGGTTTTTCCTATCTCTTCTTCTGTATATGTATCTACATCTATATATTTCGGGCCCTATCCCAAAATTTCTCTATATCTATCTTTCACATCTCACACTCTCTGTCAATGAGTTAATGCACACATTTATATAACCACGCACTTTAATACAACATATTGTTTATCTCAACACTACTTAGTGCGCTGCCTCTCCATTACCGACTCTCGCTTAATAATTCTCTTTTCCTATATGTTATATATATATATATATATACACGAACACATATAGGTATATATATATATGCAAATATATACGTATACATGTACACACACTTACATACGTACATACAGGCAAACATACATGCATACATATATATATATTTATGTATATGTATATATATATATATATATATATATATATATATATATATATATATATATATATATATGTCTGTATATATATACATGTATGTGTATATGCAACTAGTGCATAAGATGTATACAACAGATGAACGCACTAACAAAGACCTCGTAACACAGTACTAGAGAAGATTAACATAAATAACATGATATAAAGACAGTAATGTTAAAAATACTTCCTCATCAATGTCACGTTCCAAGATTTAACTCGCGAACTAGCTCTTTAATGACCAATGCAATGTATAAATTCCACTGAAAAGTGGGAGTCGTAAATTTAATGTTTGTAACTGGTCTAGTGAGTGTACACACCAGCAAAACACACTACTACCGTTGTCACATGCGACCGCAAGTAAGAATGGTAGAGCTCTGCATAACAAAACAAACATTATAAATACAAGTGATAAACAATTAAGTAAATACACACACACACACACACACACATATATATATATATATATACATGTGTATATATATATATCTATCTCTGTCTCTCTCTCTATATATATATATAAATACATATACATTCATATGTACATATACGTACTCACACACACATACCTATATATATATATATATAATATATATATATATAATATATATATATATATTATATATATATATATATATATATATATATATATATATATATATATATATGCCTCTGTGTGTGTGTGTGAATGATGCAAGCTGTAGACCACACCACACATCTGTATGAGTGAAGTATCTACATCAGCTCACATCCATGAACAACTAAAAAATATCAGCAGTTAGTGAAACGTTGGCAGACATATGCATCTCAGGATATGAGACTTAGCTTGGACATTCATTTTATGCAGTACCCTACCAGTCATTACTGAACATATTAGAAATTTCCAAGCAGAATGTGATCTACAGGCTTTTCATGAAGGTCTATTACCACAAAGTACATTCCCAGCTGCCATCTACACATGTCCATCCCATAGGAGCAACAATTGTTTCAATATCCAGAACCTTGTTTGTGTACCTCGTATAAATGCTCCACTTAATGATTAGGTAACCTTTCCAAAATCGGTTATTGGGCTTTGGACATTTAGTAATACAAACAGTATCGGCAAGCCAAATTATCAATGACCACTTGGTGACTTGTTCCATATCATGAGAAATCGAGAAACAAAAACATACGGCATGAAGAAAGCCTAGCTTACATATTACGAATTGATTGTATATCCTGTACAATGTCAGGTTGCTCATGAATGATGTACGGTGACAGGTTTTTGCTGAGGTACTTAGAAGTTAATCAGCGACCTAATTGTTTCCAAATAAAATGGGGTGGAGAGGAGTCAATTTGTGGAGCTAATGCGTGTACATCACCAATCAGGAAAGAATGGTCAGTGGGAGTCATGAAATAAATGAATTTCTCATTAACATGTAAATGATTTAACATGTAGCGGAAATAAAAGGTGCCAATGAATGAGTAGAAATGATTTTGTGATGTTGAACATATGAGAAAATAACGAGGAAGCCGACTAAAACTGCAAGGACAGCACACATGTAAGTGAAATATATGTGCGTCTGAATGCGGTATTATATTTAAAGACGTCTACAAACACAACAAAGATATGAATGAAGATAAAGGATAGTGGAGATTGCGAATATCAGCAACATCGTCAAACAAAGGAAATCAGTGAAAATTTATATATATATATATGTGTGTGTGTGCGTAATAGTAGTAGTAGGTGAGGGCGCGTGGCTTAGTGGTTAGGGCATTCGGCTCATGATCGTAAGGTTGTGAGTTCGATTCCCGGCGACGCGTTGTGTCCTTGCGCAAGACACTTTATTTCACGTTGCTCCAGTCCACTCAGCTGGCAAAATTGAGTTGTACTTGTATTTCAAAGGGTCAGCCTTGTCACTCTCTGTGTCACGCTGATTATCCCCGAGAACTACGTTAAGGGTACACGTGTCTGTGGAATGCTCAGCCATTTGCACGTTAATTTCACGAGCAAGCTGTTCCGTTGATCGTATCAGCTGGAACCCTCGTCGCCGTAACCGGCGGAGTCTTTTTTTAGTAGTAGTAGTAGTTGTTGTTGTTGTTGTAGCAGTAAGGTGAATAGCGTTGAAGTCCTCACCTTGAAAAGCAAACGTTACTTTATGACGTATGTGGTGTAAAATATTATTAAAAATTAATAAAAGCTGTTGAAATCCTACTATTTATTGAAAAGACTATATTTTTCTCTGTTAAATTGTAGCTAGTAGGTCTCTCGGTTATATGTCATCTGGGATAAGTGACGTTATCAAATTTCGTCTCATTGTTACAATCAATATTTAAACAAATTTCCTTTAGCATTCAAGTATCAGTGTTAACGCTTTCTACGGCGAATAGGGAGATGTTTCATAAAGTTTATTTTTCTCTCTTCAATGACGGGCACTATTCAAAACATTATGATACATAACAATAAAACACTACCATATAAAAATCAACGTGGCATGTTCCAATAAATTTTCCACTTAAATCGCACAGAGAAAATTCCTTCAAAATATTGAATTTAGCTTAATGGATCGTAAAATAAAATAGTGTCAAAACTGCAGCAACAAAATCGAGTAAAAGATTCACATAAGCTATGCTCGTAGCGTAATTCTACGCTTGATCTGTTGCACAAAATTAAACAGATCCAACAGCGTTCAAATACAGTTGTATATTTACAACTACA
>NC_042997.1:149545632-149560632 GCF_006345805.1 Octopus sinensis
TTAGTATAAAAAAATTTTATTATGAGGTAAATACTAGCTTAGTATTATGTGAACGGGATATGCAGTAATAGTTGGGTAGTATTGATATTCAAGTAATGGTAGAGTATAGTCAATTATGTACATAAGAAAACATAGGAGTGCACCCTCCTACATATCATATATATATATATATATATATATATATATATATATGATAACAAAATAATATATAAACATATGCATATATACATACATATATGTACATACCTACATATCTATATGTATATATACATGCATATAAAGGACACCAAAAGAACGTTGAATAAGAAACGAAAAATTAGAGTAAAACACATACAACACAAGGAATATTCCCCTTCTCCAGTTGTCCCTGTTTCGGCTACTCCGCGTTTCGAAGGATAAGGATAAGACGCGATTTCGTTTAAACTGTCCTTCCCGCAAAGCAAATTAAATAAAATTTGGGATTTTTTGCGGAGGGGTAAAAGTGGTAAGAAAAACAGGACAGTAAAAACAAAACAAAACAGTAAAAACAATACAATTAAAACACTAAAAGACATGACGAGGAGAATAACACAGTAAAAACAAACGATGAGGGTTGTTAAGCCGTGACGATGGAAAAATTATTTTGAACGCATTGAGAAGACGGCTTACGAGAAGGACAGGATAAGCCGTATTGACTTGTTGAAGGTAGCAGTATATAATGTATGTGCTTGTATGTCTGTGTTTGTCCCCCACCATCGCTTGACAAGCGATATTGGCATGTTTGCATCCCCATAACTTAGCATTTCGGCATAAGAGACCGATGGAATAAGTACTAGGCTTACAAAGAATAAATCCTGAGGTCAATTTGTTCGACTAAAGGTGGGGCTCCAGCATGACCGCAGTCAAATGCTTGAAACTTGCAGCTGAAATCACCTGATCAAGCAATTTTCCGGACAATCTACTGAACCCCATATCAATAGCTTCATTACGGACGATATAGATTTGCAAAACCACCTGCCAAATACATAAAGAACAAATTAAGTGACAGTCATGCCATCCTTTGATATTGTGTACCTTTTGCTAAAATCCCACACGACTATGGAATAGAAGCAATCACATTCCCTTTGAAAAAGTATCAACAAGGGACTCATAACTGAAGAATTAAATTGTATTCTCCAGAATAATTATTTCATATTGATCACATTTAATCTCGACAGAGATGTAGAATTACAATGGTACCAAAATTATATTTATATCTAATTAATATTACCGGGGTTTTTCGAAAATCCGGCCATCCATCAGATCGCCCATGGGCGTTTATTGGATGGGCGGTTATTTGTGGTTAAAAATTGAAACAGAGTTAGTGTTCTTGTTTGCATTCTGTTTAGACGTTTATTTGCTGTATGTCTGTAAATAAATTCAAAGGATTTTTATTTCCAATAACGGAGTCGAAAGAAAATATATCAAAACGTATTCAACGATCATATACCATTAGTGAAAAATTGAATGCTATTAAACTAGTGAAAGAACATTCTGGCAATTTATCTGCTGCGTCAAGAGACAGGTATTGATGAAAAAAGATTGAGAGAATGGTGCACAAAAGAAACCGAGTTAATCAATATGTCAGACAAGATGAAGCGCAGATCAACTGGTGGAGGTAGAGGACCCACACATAGAGATCTAGAGATCGAACTCTTACAGTGGATTGTTGTTCAGTGCCCAAACAATAGAGTTGTAAATTATCGCCGTTTACGGGAATATATTTTTGAATTGGTAAAAAGATTTGGAATTGAAATGAACAGTTTTAGATGTTCTGATAAATGGATTTTCAATTTCATGAAAAGGAATACACTGTCTGTAAGAAAGATTACTCTTGTTGGTCAAGCAGACAATAAAACACTTGGAGAAAAGGCACAAATCGCCAGTGACTATCTAGATGGCATTCCAGTATTAACAGCAGATAAGGATGCTGACCAGATTTATAAGTTCAACAGCCATAGACTTTGTTGGCAATAAAAATGTTGATATTAGACACTGTAGTGCTACCAAAGCTCATTTTATTGCTGTGTTAGTGCTGCAGGAAAGGTGTTGAAAGCAATGATTATCCGTAAAGGATTGAAAAACGTGCCTAAAATCATGGTTCTAAAGAGTCTCCAACAGGGGATCAATCACATATGAACTCATGCAGCTGTAGGCTGACAAATCTTTTAGGCAGAGAAGAGCACAACAATTCCATGCTCAAAATTCAGTGCTATTCATGGATGAATGCTCAGTCACAAGAAAACAGAGCTCCTAGAAGGGTTCAAACGTAGGAATACAATTCTCAAACTTATACCTCCTAAAACAACATCTTACTTGCAGCCGTTAGATGTATCAATTATTGGTCTTTCAAGAAAGCCATTCGCGCTGAATGGGAGAATTAGTTTTGAAATGGCGAAAAAGGAGTACACAAATAAAGGATTTGTGACCCAATCTGTTGCCACTTTCAAAAGAAAAAAACTATAAAGCGTGCTTTTGAATGCTGGTGAATTGCTCTTCGCGGAGAGTCTGTAGAACATAGCCTTTAAACTCACGCTTATAGGATGTTTTTTCTAGCCTTGAGATAAATGTGCCAGATGCACATAATGAAAAAAAACTGAAGATGAGATACAAGTAAGTAAAATTAGCACTGATGTGAATTAAGGCCAAGCAACAAATGAAGAAATTCTTGACATTTAACTTGAAGCTATTCGGTTACTATTCTACCATAAATGCCGAAGGCTTCGACTCATGTTTTCAATAGTTTAATTTTCAATATTTCTTAATAGATTCAGTGTTAACTTTAGAATATTTTTATATAAAGGTATTTCTTTTATGGCTGTTTCAGTTTCTTTATGTCCGTTTATCTGATAACTGAAACGATAGAAGTTCAATGGAATTGTTTAAAATAAATATGGTTTCTGCGAATATATTTGTTTTTCCTAGGGGAAATATTTTACTTCTATATTACTGCCCATGGTCGCTTATTATAAGTGGGCAGTTATTTAAGCCTAAAAATAGTTTTGTAAAGTCGAGTTTTTCGTTTAACAGCCCTAGGTGGATTTTCGGAAAACCCAGGTACCACAAAAAGAATTATTACAAAACTATGGATACTCCTTTTTACCAATATATAAGAGACAGTGGAAAAGACAATGAGATAACTGCTTTATCATTTGGAATGAAAGTATTAATAAACTATTCAAATATAAAACACTGCTCAATGGGATAAATATGATTATTCAATTCAGAATGGAATACTGCAAAAAAGTCAGTTACGAAATTTGAGCCTATGCCATCGGAAACATTAAAATAAATATTCCTTTCAATTTAACGAAAAGGAATTGTTCAATAGTGAGTGATAGAAATACCCAGGAATTGCGACTTCAAGATACATTAAGCACATACACAAGTACATAATGGGATAAAACATGCTAAGAGAATTCATATCCAGGCCCTATGGGAAGTGTAAAAATATTATACACAAGATTTACAAATATAATCCCGTATATTTACCGAGGACCATAGAAGCAATGAGGCAACTAAATCATTATTCAAAATATTGAGATGTTAGAGGGATCTACAACTGAACTTTAGAAATTTCATTCCTCTATTTGCGAATGCAATGGAGCACAGTCTGTAGGAGGCGCAATGGCCCAATGCTTAGGGCAGCGGACTCGAGGTCGGAGGATCGCAGTTTCGATTCTCAGACCGGGCGTTGTGTGTGTTTATTGAGCGAAAACACCTAAATCTCCACGAGGCTCCGGCAGTGGTGGTGGTGGGGGGTATCAACTCCTGTTGTACTCTTTCGCTCCAACTTTCTCTCACTCTTTCTTTCTGTTACTTGTCCCCGACTTCCTACGCAACCGCTGAGCCTGGAGGCGCATTTATCCATCCGTCGAAGTTCTCGGTGTCGGGGGTGACCTGCTTTCTCTTCTGCGGGTCTTACGAATAGCAAAGGACCACGTTTCGGACTTCTCCCATCTTGCGAGCTCTGGGACGAAGACCATTCGCTCAACAACAACAGCAACAGCATCGTCTGCATATCAAACGTGTAAATCATGAGACAACCTTTATTGAAAACTATCGAGCACAGTTGAATATGAACATATATCCAATTATAGAATATGTAACTATTTTAGTACATATATATCTTTTTGATCGACATGTATTCAATTTACTTTCCAAAACAGTGATATTTACATCTCCTCAATATAAGGATTTTAATCAAGACTACCCCACCTAAAATTGGAATTAACCCCCCCCCCAATTAATTTACAAACTATTGTTTTCCCTACTAACATGTAACGAAAAAATCATGATAGCAAGAAATCATAACATTGTCCTTAACTACTCTGCAAGATGAGAACAAGCGAAACCGGTCGACTCTGTAAATACTTTATTTCATGAATACATATTGTTTTTTCTACAATAACATTTCTATGCATTTCATTCGTTTCATATTTTTACTCTGTGTGTGTGTTTGTGTGTAAATGTGTGCGTGTAAATGTGTATGAGTAGACAGAGAGAGAGGGGGGCAAAAGAAGGAGGAGATGAGAGAATGCATATTAAATCAGGTAGTTGAAGGCGTATTACAAGATTAGCGCGGTAACAGCCACACTTTAGTAATAGGTTTCAACCGTATCATAGAAGCACCTTCTGAAGACATATGTGTGCTATGCTAAGGGCAATAGTCATAGAATGCAAAGTTACAAAAGAATGCAAAGAAAGGAAATACTGCAGTATAACAATGGAGCGGCAGAGTATTTGTTTAACTGACTAACTGATATTTTTGTTTATATATATATATTCGTATATCCATAGATCCACACACACACGCGCACGCACACACACAAACACACACACACACACACACACACACACACATATATATATATATATATATATATACATATGTATATAATCATATATATATAAATATATATATATATATATATATACATATAGGTATATAATCATATATATATATACTAGTGTATATATATGTATGTGTGTGTGTGTGTACGTGCATATACACACACATAGACACTTACAACGCGCTGCCCCAGAGTGGCCGCATTCTAATGACCGAAACGAGTAAACATAACAGATAAAGATAAGAAGCATATACATACACACACATACACACACATACACACACACATATATATATATATATATATATATATATTATATATATATATATATATATATATAGATAGATAGATAGATAGATAGATAGATAGATAGATAGATAGATAGATAGATAGATAGATAGATAGATAGATAGATAGATAGATAGATGATAGATAGATAGATAGATAGATAGATAGATGCATTTATACAGGTTCATGTTTATGCATGAGTATACATCTATAGTTTTGAATATAGTTGTGTGGATGTACGTGTCCATTGCAAACATTTTATGTAACTTTCTCTTCAAAAGAGCCATATGTTTGAGTTGATTTTGCGTTGCTTAGCTGCCTGGCGCATTTTATTAAAAATGTATTCAAAATGTTCTTAATGTATAACGTTACATTACAGAATGGAACTGTTTCTCTGTTACGTAAGCTATCACAGAATAGTGAATTTTACTTGAATGAACTTTTCTTTCCAACTATATTTGTAAATAGTTTTGAGATTGCATGTATATTAGCTGCAATTTTATTACAGTTTTTACTTCACTTATTCTGCATGCATATTTAGATTTTTTTTCTTTTACTATTTTAGTTTTTGTTATGGTGGATTGTGAATATTTTTTTTTCCTTTTCATAATTCGAAATTTTTGCAGTTCTCTTCTGATCTGTTGTGAATGTCACATGGATTTTCGTGTGTTTATGACTTGTTTGCTTGTGACTTGTAATATATTGATAACTGAAATAACTAAAGTCAATATTTTCTGTCATCAATACTTGTGCATGTGTGTTTATATATGTGTTTATATATGTGCATATATACTCTTTTCCTCTTTTACTTGTTGCAGTCATTTGACTGTGGCCAATGTGGAGCACCGCCTTTAGTTGAGCAAATCGACCCAAGGACTTACTTTTTCGAAGTGTAGTATTATTCTATCAGTTTATTTTGCCGAACCGCTAAGTTACGGGGACATAAGCACACCAGCGTCGGTTGTCAAGTGATGTTGGGGGGACAAACACACACACACAAACATAAACGCACACATTCATATATATATACATATATACGACGGCCTCCTTTCAGTTTCCTGTCTACCAAATCCACTCACAAAGCATTGATCGGCCCGAGGCTATAGTAAAAGACACTTGCCCAAGGTGACACGCAGTGGGAATGAACCCGGAAGCATGTGGCTGGTAAGCAAGCTTCTCACCACACAGTCACTCCTGTATATATGTGTATAATATATATATATATATATATATATATTTATTTATTTATATATATATATATTATATATATATATATATATTATATATATATATTGTATATCCCTGTATATTTTGAGAGATAAATAGATGGAAATATAAATAAATAGACAGACAGACAGACAGACAGATAGATAGATAGATAGATAGATAGATAGATAGATAGATAGATAGATAGATAGATAGATAGATAGATAGATAGATAGATAGATAGGTAGATAGATAGATAGATAGATAGATAGATAGATAGATAGATAGATAGATAGATAGATAGATAGATAGATAGATAGATAGATAGATAGATAGATGCATGTAAGAATGAATGCAAATATAATATGGTTGGTATAACTCGGAGTTGAAATATATTTGCTTATACAACAGCTTGTATGCCAGTTAAATGTCGGACACAGTAAAAAGTAATAAAATATTATTTTCTTAAACATATAACGTAAGTTTTATTCACTTGCGTTTCTGGAGTTTAAACCACTTTAACTGTAGCCAGTTGAAATCACAAAATGTGTGAGGATCAAGCATTTTTAATAGTTATATACTTTATGAAACGTTACGTATGCAATTTTGTGGAAATTTGGATTAATATGAAATGCAATAATTCGAATGTTGTACTTCAAGTAAGATGTGAAACGATATTCTTAATCCAATAAAAGTTTTGCTCTTGACTTGCAAGTGAAAACAAAAATATCGAAAACCTTATCAAAAGAATACAAAAAGTAGAAGTATTTCTTATTTTATGTCTAATGAAGCCAGTATGCTGAGTGTATGCTAAAATTGTACTTAAGTAGTAATCATAAAATATAATTTACATGCATTCAGTTACATTTCCCCGATATACCTAAATACAATTATATATTAAAGTTAGCTATACCCAGCAGTTGGATGAATTTAATTGCCTGACTGCACTTTTTTGAGTCTCATTATTCACGTTCAAAAGCATATGAAGTTTTAATCTTATATGTTAGGATCGATAGATATTTTGTTTTTACATTTTATGCAGTCAAACTTTGTAACTAGATGCAGTATTAGAACCATAAGGATTCAGAAATCGAAAATGAATTTCTAATGCTGTTTTGGATAAATTTGGTGTGGATAAATTTGGTGTTGTCCTCATCATTTAAGATACTTATTACTGTTTTACTATTATATCACATATTTACTACAGAATGACGAATCAAGTTTCACGGTGACATTTCTTTCTTTGCAAGAATATTCCTTCATTCAGAAGGCGGAGGAATCAAAAATATACAAAGTAAAGAAGCATTCTGTAAAGAAAATCTACACACAACGAAGATTTCTCAATTCAAATTGAATGCAGGGACTATCATAGAGGCAATCAACTTGGGGACGTTATCAATGAGATTCGTTGCTTGAATTACTGAATGGAGAAGTGTTGAGATGAAAAACATTCAACAAACAAGGTGCGACTGAGAACCATGCATAGCTAATCATAAGTCGACTGGTAACCCTAGTAAAGATCAGAAGTAGGAAGAGGTAACTGAGTATCGACGAGGTAGCAGAACCAGAGAAAGTAGCATCAGTTTTCTATATTGCAAAAAGAAACAATATTCAGTAAGGAAGTGATACATGAAGGAATAGTTATAGAATTTGAAATAAATAATAAAGGGAAAGCAGGAGAAGTCTCAGATGTCTAAATAATGCATCAGAGTTGCCCGTTTTTTTTTCCGGCTGCGCGGAGAGGAGTAACGTGAAATGAAGTGTTCTGCTCATAGGCTCAACGCATCGCCCGGTCCAGTAATGACCCACAGTCATAAGATCAAGAAGGCGGCACCCTAACCACTGAGTCATAGAGTGACATACTGGCACTCCAACGGTTACAACGACGTGGGTTCTAGCTGATCTGAACAACGGAACACGCTGCTCGTGAAATTAACGTGCAAATGGTGTACTCACAACAGAGAGATTCAGCGTGATACAGTGTGACAAGGTCGGCCCTTTGAAATACAGTTATTACTCATCTTTGTCAGCTGAGTGAACTGGAGCAACATGAAATAAAATGCCTTACTCAAAGAGACAACTAGTCGCCGTAATCGAACTCACGGCCTTACAATCGTAAGCCGAATACACTAACGCTAACCAGTAAGCCACGCTTACATATAAGGAGACAGGAAAGTAAGATTTATCGAGTAATTGAAAGATGCATAATTAATTTCCTACATAGATACCTGTATAGGTTCATATCTAGAGATGGATTTTATTTTTGGCTATTTTGAGTGTCTGTATGTGACAATGAGAGTGTCCATAAAAAAGGGGCTTTTACATAGATAAGTACAGGAGTATTTGGGTTCAATGGCAGTTACGCCGTCACGTTTGAATCCTAAGGGGAGAACATGCCTCAGGAAGCTTTCGGTCAGGTACCCATAGAATAAACAAAGTCTACCCAGAATCATATTTGGCCTTATTTTACGACGTTACCGTTTCCAGTGAAAACAGCCGATACATGATATGACGAACATTAGCATCAAACCGGATGCACGGATGGCAGCGCGAAGCGTTACAAAATTCAACACGTCAATAACTGGTTAATATTAGCTGCAGAAGTGACATATATTGAGTTACTGATCATGTTATACTTTGAAAATCGTATCAGTTGAGAGGATTAAGATGTATTTGATTAATGTGAACGATTTTTTCACATTTATATATAGATGAAATAAAACCAAACTTTATTCGTTCCTCACAAAGCGCATCATTTGTTTTACAAACACACACACACACACACACACACACACACACCACACACACACACAAACAAACAAACACACACACACGCACACACACATATAACCGTATAATTACACGAACACATAGAGACTAATACACACACATGCCCACCACCCATATAAACATTCTGGCGCACAGACAATATTCCAGGAGAGAATATATGATGGTCGTGTATGCTTTACAAGCATACACGACCATCAAATATTGCAGACAAAGCTTCTACACTCACTACACCTGCAGTGCACATTCGAGTAGCACGCTCAATTTCTTCATGCCGAATATGTTCTCTCTCAAAAGTCTCGACCTCTTCCTTAATCTGCTTTCTCCATCTGTAGCGATGACAGCCATTGTTCTATATGCTAAAGTTTATGTATTTGACCGTTCTTTACAAGACGATATGTGGTCCTGAGCCGGTATTTTGTGCTAAAAATACCCAGATATTGTAAACCTAGCCAAATAGTTTTTGTAACAATTCGAAATATCAAAATTTGGGAATATTTGGGGTTACTCTAAATCGCTAAATAGTAAGTACATGATGCTTGCAAAAACGAATGAGTGGAAGATGAAAATTTAACGAAAGGAAATCTTTCATTGAATGAGTATATATTACTGATATGCACTTGTAGACATCTATTTGAGATCAACATCAGTCGATGTAACCAAGGTCTCAATTATATTTCTGAAGCTTATCGGATAAATGTGACAACAAATATGTGACATCGTTTCAGCTCGAATTTCCAACGTTATAGGAACCAGTATGCCAAAAATATAGATTTGTAATAGGAAATCACAAATTTGTGGACAGATACTTGATTTTTACTCTGTTCAATAAACTGAGAACTGAATGTCCTTTAATTATTTTCACCCAGAATATAAAGGGGAATTACTAATTAACAAAGACTTTTATGCCATTATCTGCTTACAAAGCTAATCCAAATATACTGTATATCTACTATACAGAAAATATGCACAAAGCGTGTGTGCGTCTATTTTAATTGACGTGGTTCCAATTCTAGGAGTGAGTTCATCCAATTCACATAGAACAGTGTGTAAAAGAAGAAAGGTTACACAAAGTTTATATCTCTATATCTAGACAAGCAACAATTATGCATTCTTCTGGGAAATTTTTTCTAATGAGTCCACATCAAATTTCGAGATAAATTTTATAACAAAATAAATCACAGCCATTTTAGCTGAAAAGAATACAGAGAAATACACATTTCCTCAAAGTCTTTTTGAAAAAGATTAATGGATGATAATAATCACTGTTTAGGCCTTAAATCAATAAATGGCAAAACATTTAACATGGATCCGAGAAGAATCGGGTAAAGATCGCTATGAAATAAAAGGAAATTTCCCACAAGACGTTCAGTTATCAGAGATAATATCCGTGATCAACAAAGCAGTCACTTTCATAAATTTCTTGAAGCAACTCATAAAAGAGTTTGCGGTGAGTGAGTGTTTTGACGTTTCTACTGAGGTTGAAGAAATCGAGTGTACTTGATTGAATGTGGGCACTTTTACATTAATAGTGAAAACAAATTACCAGCTAACATAATTTATGGATAGGTTTTAGTGTGCATAAATCTTCAAGCATGCTGCAGCATGATCGAAGATACTTGACTGATACAAGTAAAAAATTATATATATTGTATATATATATATATTGTATATATATATATATATATATATATATATATATAATATATATATATATATAATATATATATATATATTATATATATATATATATGTATATGTATATACATGTATATATATAATATATATATATATATGTATATATATATATATATATATATATATATATATATATATGTATATATATATATATATATATATATATATATATATATCAT
Organism: Octopus sinensis; assembly: GCF_006345805.1. NCBI lineage: Eukaryota > Metazoa > Mollusca > Cephalopoda > Octopoda > Octopodidae > Octopus > Octopus sinensis. Next base: position 149,556,662 of record NC_042997.1, read on the forward strand.
ATGCATACATACACACACATACATAGACACTTACGCACACAAAGACACCATACACGCATGCACACATGTAAGTGGTGACCAAAATAGAACAGCTGTACTCATGGATGGTTTCAAACGTAGTGTTTGTATAAAAGAACTGAAAAGAAGTTCAAAATTCCCAACAGCTGTTTCAGGAATAACTTGTTGGTGCATACTTAGATTACACGAAGGCACACCATAATCAGGTAAATTTCAAACAACAAATAAATCAAAATGATAGTTAGAAATCAAGGCTGACTAACTTAGCAACTTCATAGCGACTTCTTTTTCCAGGTAGTTTCTGAGGTAGTCAACACCTGCTCCTTCCCTACATGGTTGTTTCTTCAATGCTTAAATTTTCCCTTATGTTGAGGGGTATATACCATGATGTAATTTAAGAATGCATCAATGAGATGCTGCCGAAACAGCTGCTGGGAATTTAGAACCTCACATTTTTATACATGCAATATAAATTGAATCATCCCCGAGTTGGACCTGCTGCATCTACTAGATCGGGTACATAGGTGTATATGCATTTGTCTATGTGTATTTGTATATATGAATAGATAGATGTGAAAGTGTATATATGAATACATACAGCGTACAACCAACAAACAGCAACATTAAGTCGCTCATGCTTATTGTAAGACCGGTAACGAGCTTACATGGCGTACTGCACGTTCAAATACCTAAATTCCAACGACTCCTGCAACTGAACACACAATTACGCAGGCTTGCACACACACTCGCTTATGTATATAACGTCAGTATAACGCCCTTGTCATATTTAGTGACGATTATAGTTTTTTTCTTTTCCGTAAAACATTGCATACAATTGTCTATTTGAATCATATATATATATATATATATATATATATATATATATACCTGTATGATAATATATAATAATAATAATAATATTTATTCTCCGATTGGAAATGATGTACCAACCCAAGCCGGAATCGAACCCACGAATCAACGATAACACGGCTCTATACGCATCCGATTGCCAAACTTAATGAATATATACTTAACCTGTCTAATATTACATATAAGATTTCTATATACATAGTATATATATTTATATGCATATGTACACACACACACACACACACACACATATATAATTAGATACAGAGAATGAATGTCTCTATCTACATATTTTTGCGAGATATGAAGGCATATTATTATCATTATTATTATTACTTGAACTTTTCATATAAAGAAAAACCTGGTTTCTAACAAAGAAACACCACACGGCACAATGGCTGAAATATGTCAAGAAATGTGGAGACTAAAAGTTTGCAATTTAGAATACGTTTGCATTTATTTGCCTTCGTTCTCCTCATCCCTACGGAGGAAATCCCTATGGTTATAAACTGGATATGTATGCAGAATATACTATTGATATTTTGGTTAATAAACAGATAGCGAATCGTTTACTAACCAATACTTCAATATCAGTAGAGAGTAGGTTAATATATCAAAAATATGATATCACTATATTTTCCGTAATCTTTCTAAATGAAGATCAATTTACAGAAAGAGGCATTCATCAATGATTCGCTTGTGTGTGTGTTTCATTTATTTCTAAAATGATATGAGTTCCGGCAATCTGGAATGAAAATAAATATTTTAGATCACCTTTCATATGATCATTTGAATTATATATGAATATATGTGTAAATGTATAGTTATGTATGTACAAATATATGTAGTTAGATACAAATACACACACGCATTCATTAAACACCCACAATCAAGCCATACGCAAACACTCACACACATGTCATTGTTAATATAGACAACGACAGAAATTCAAGATTAATGAAATGGCACACTGCAACGCACTACAGTTACCAAAACGTTCGTCCTTTGCGTAGCGACCACTTTCATATATTACTCATAAAAGTCTTGCGTATCACCCTACGTAGACGTCTTACGGGTTCATATTTACACACAAGTGCATGATCGCGCACACACAGTTACGTACGCACACTCTAACACGCATACACGCAGATATATATATATATATATATATATATATATATATATATATATATATATACATGTTTCTATAGATGTACAAGTATACATACATATATACATATATAAGTATATCTATGTATATATATATATTGATAAAAATGGTATGACATCAAAAGAAAAAGAGAGAACTCGAATTTATGTGCTTATATAGACGTGGTTTACTCTTCGTATACTCCCTTATGCCTTTTTCTGTATCATTACCCTTAACCCTGCTTTTTCTTGTGCTGTGCGTATATAGACGTGTGTATGAACCTTTATGACGCGTGTGTGTGTATGTGTGGGTTTGTATGTATATACATATATATTTGGCGAATGGTGAGAGTCGGGATGTGTACGTTTTCATGTGAGGGTGGTGAACTATACTCTTAGGTGCACGCACGTGGGTATGCGGGCGCGCATGTGTAGGTATGAACAGGCGCGCTTACATGAATACTATGAACTTTTTTTACCCTTTACTTTTACTCCCTCCTCTTACTTAGCGGTCATTCAAATAGCTCTTTTGTCTTAATAACAGTGAATCACACAGTAATTTCCCTTCGTATAACGGTCATTGTTCATAGCATATTTCTGATGGCCCGATAACTGAAGAGATGGCGGCGTGGTTTGTCCACCTCGGCATCCGAAGCTCGGAGTTTTATCATGGGTACCGAATAATTGTCACATATTACACTAATATATATATTAGTGTAATATATATATATATATATTAGTGTAATATATACATGTATATATATATATACCTACATATATATACATATACGTCAGCATGTATAAGTATATATAAAATACACACACATACGAACACATAACCACACACAAACATACATATATAAAGCTTATATATACAAATACTTAAACGTAGTATATATGTATATATATATATATATATATATATATAATATATATATATATATATGTATGTATTTTTATGCCCATACACTCATACACACTCACATATGTGTGTGTGTATCAATTCTTATTTTTGTATTGCTTACGCATATTGTTCTCTTTATATTATGAAACATTCTATGCATGTAATACTTTAATTGTATTTTATTTATTCTTTTTTATTTGACCAATCCACCCTAGAAGTTTTATGGATTTCATTTTAATTATAACATCATGAGTCACTTCTGCGAATATTAGTTTCTGTTATTTCATACTACAATTCTATGAATGATTTCATACGGTATTGCATACCGAAATCATGAAATAGAGAAATGCCTCCGCTGTACGTTATTGCAATATTTCAATATTATTATTTGTCTACTGAAGTACAATATTTGGAAATACGTTAACGTTTATCATTAATAAACTACGATATTTAAACACTGATGATACAGCTGCACATAAATCACTGATATTCCAGCAATATATTGAAATATTATACCCTATTCGAAAGGAGAATTAAAATAGGATAATGATATTGCATCTTATCTTACAAGCTGGTGCAGGCATGGCTGTATGTTAAGTAGGTTCCTTCCCAATCATATGGTTCCGGTTTCAAAGCCTTGTGAGTGGAATTGGTTGACAGAAACTGAAAGAAGTTTTTCATTTGTCTGTTATATATGCATGAATACATGTATTGCCCTCCCCACCACAAGCGTTTGGCAACCGGTTTTAGTGGGTTTATGTGAACATAATTCACTAGTTGAGAAAAAGATATCGATACAATAAGTACAAGGGTCGAAAATAGGGAAAAAAAATTAAAACTTACTCAGGTCGATTAGTTCGATAAAAAGTTCTTCAAGGTAGTGCCCCAGTATGGCCGTAGTATAATGACTGAAATAAGTAAATAATAAAGGATAAAATATAAAGCAAACACGCGAGTCTAAGAAATTTTCGCAACGTGTTGATTTGACCTACTAAACGTAACATCGGAATCTCAGAATTTACGCACATAT
>NC_042997.1:149565632-149587980 GCF_006345805.1 Octopus sinensis
TGGTTGACATAGCTTGTTCAATATTACTTGCTTAATGCAATGTAACAATGTTACAATTCATAATTGGTTTAAAGCGAATAACGTTTTTTGCGTATGATAAACCTGCCAGAGAGAATTAATAAACTATTGTTTCACTGCGAAGAGAAATCGATGGAAACATTATCACATTTGTATTTAGATATATGGTGTAAAATTATGATGATAAAAATCTATCTAATAGAATTTTAGATTTAAAAAGGCAACAGAATAAAATTTTATATTTCACGGTTTCTTTTATTTATTTTTTATTTTAATTTTTTTTATAATTCTACATGTTTGTTTATACATTTTAATTCCGCTTCTTTTGTTCAGAATTCCAGCTTTATTATTTTCATGTATTGTTCTGAGATTTAGAAGAATTTTGTTAAGCGATATGTGAGTGATATCTTTAATAACCAAATGTGTTTAAGTCAGAGCATCTATCTTTCTGTTAATCTATCTATCAGTCTATTTATTTATCTATCACTGCAGAAAAACAAACAAGCGCAAAAACACATACTCACACACACACATATACATACAGTAGACAGGCAGACTGACATACCGGAAGACAGACAGATAGATACATAGATAGAGTAAGTGATGTAGTGATAGAGGGATAGTTCTATTGATAGCTATTGTATGTATGTATGTAAGTATATATGTATGTAAATATGCTGTATGTGTGTGCATGTATGTGTGTATATATGTACATGCACATACATGCACACGTACACACATATATTTACATATTAGTAGAAGTGAGTGCGTGTGCGTCTGTATGTGTAATCATATATGTATTCGTGTGTGACTGTCTCTCTTTCTCTCCCTCTTTCTCTCTCTCTCTCTATCTCTTCTCTCTCTCTCTCTCTCTCTATATATATATTATATATATATATATATATACATACATAGGCGCAGTTATGAGTGTGTGCTAAGAAGATTGCTTCCCGACCACATGGTTTCAGCTTCAGTTCTGCTCCGTGGCACCTTCGGCAAGTGTCTTCTAATATAATCTCGAGCCGACTAAAGTCTTGTGAGTGGATTTGGTAGGCGGAAACAAAGAAGAAACGTCGTATTTACATGTATATATTATACGTGTGTGTGTATATGCATTTGTACATGTATTGATGTATATATGTATATATATATACATACATACATATATATATATATATATATATACACATACAACACACATATATATATATATATATATATATATATATACATATGCATATACATATACATATACTTATAAATATAAATATTCATACCCGTTGTTTTATGTGTTATATATGAATTTTAACTTATTACCAAATATTGTGAATTATATGATTCATTTAATACGTTGTCTCTATGACTGCAGCTCGGAGTTTCCCCACAAGGTTGCATGCTACATTTGCAGAGTTATTACTTGCTGCCTTGAAATCATACACAGCCCTTAATAAGCATGCGTTGTTAATTAAATAGAAAATTTTGAATGATTTAAATATATTTCCAAGTGATATTCAGTATACTTTAGAGCCTGTCGAGACAAATTTGAAGGCTGAGCCATTTTTTTAATAAAAATTATCAGCATGCGTTTAAAAAATATAGCTTGCTACATTAAAACTGTTACGATTCCTTAGGTACGTAAGGTTTACTTTGCGTCGTTAATACTTGCAGTTTATTGTCAAGATTTTGCCATTTAAAGGAGTTGGTTTTTCGGTATCAATATCATGTCGATGTTTTTTAACATACTTTCTGAATTCAGGTTCAGTTGTAATACATGGATGTCGTTCTCGATAAAAGCATGCTTTACGCAATCGTATAATTAATAGAATTTTGTGCTAAATGCAACTGTTATTTATTTGCAAACCTTGATGAGCTAGGTGCAAATGTTACTTGGGTGTATTTACCTTCTATTTTTGTAGAGAGAATTAATATAACATGAGAACTTGAGTCAATTAATCGGTTCAATCCATCTTTAATACAAGTGAAAACAGAACACATTATTATCCATGTGAGGTATTCTTTGAGAGATTAATGTAATCCACATGGGGATGAGTTTGTCTAAGAGAGGATGAGGTAAATCAAGAGAGGGAGAAGTTCAGAGTAAATAGGATCGAAGGCACGTGGCAGCTTGATCCTACGTAAACAATGTTTTTCTTGATATTTGTTAGTTATGAAGATATCATAACAAATTTGATGCCCCACATATACCTTCCAAAGATTGGATAGCGTTATAAACAGAAATGTACCAGTAATTTACATTCTTGTGCAGCGGAGGAGAATCTAAGCAAATGTCAAATGTATGATGTCATTCGTTCCTCTATAGTTTAAGTAGGATGGAAAGCAATCCAATATTAAATGGTTGCCTTCAAAACCGACTGTCAATGAATCTGTTAGATATAGGACACAAATTTCCTTTAATTTTATTACTTAAACAGGTTAAAATGCAACCTGTTATTAAATGTTTTTTCTCATGAACGGGGAAATATTTAGAAATTTACATAATTATCATAAAAAAATCCCAGAAATATGTCAAAATATTTGGTATGGAAGAAAAGAATGCTTTTTCTGGATGATATCAATTAACATTGATGAGATAAAAGTGCAAATGACTCACCCGCCCACCTTTTATGCTTGTGTGTTGGTATATGAATCAGCAGACATATTATATACTCTTACTCTTTTTACTCTTTTACTTGCTTCAGTCATTTGACTGCGACCATGCTGGAACACCGCCTTTAGTCGAGCAAATCGACCCCAGGACTTATTCTTTGTAAGCCTAGTACTTATTCTGTCGGTCTCTTTTGGTGAACCGCTAGGTTACGGGGACGTAAACACATCAGCATCGGTTGTCAAGCAATGTTGGGGGGACAAACAGAGACACACAAACATATACACACACATACATATATACATATATACGACGGGCTTCATTCAGATTCCGTCTACCAAATCCACTCACAAGGATTTGGTCGGCCCGAGGCTATAGTAGAAGGCACTTGCCCAAGGTGCATAAACCAATTTTGATAAATATTACCAAAACCTATACTCTAATTATCAATACATGTGTATACATGCATATATATATATACAGAGAGAGAGAGAGAGAGAATGAGAGAGAGAATGACAGAGAGAGAGAGAGGAGAGAGAGTGATATACGCATACACATACATACATACATTTATATACACACACATATATATATATGTATTCATGTCTGCATAACTTATACTTCAGCATTCTGATTTAGGAGAGCATTTAAAATATTCCCCATAATCTCAGCATTCAACAAAAACACATTAATGAAACATATAATCTTAATAAATAAACAATGAAATAATAAAGTATGCAATAAAAACAAATCACACCCTTGATATAGGACTGATATAACATATTTTCAGAAATAATTAACTCATAAAACTACATGCATTACATAAAGTTATAAATTAGCATTACATATTATACTATCAAACATCAAATAGTAATTCTAAGAATACACATGCAAAAGCTTTCGATGCTCTCAACAAATTTTAATTAACTGAAGCAAATTAGCAAATCATAATGCTGTAAACTATAAAGTTATAAACTTCATAGCAATATTTATTGATCAGACACTGGCGATGAATTTTGTACAAGGAAACAATATAACATTTAATTTTGAGACGAGCCGAAAGTTCAGACGTGATAGATTACAGAGTGCATATCAGTTGACCGCAGCGGTTGAAGCCGTGGAATGTACCCCCTGAGGTTGGTTGTTTCATGGATATTGGTGCGCTTATATATTGTGCATTGCTTCATTTCGTGTGTGATTTGAAAACGCACAGATGAACGTGAAACGGAGTCTATTTGGGAATGTTATGCATTACAACTGGACCATTATGCTATGGAAACAGCCCAATCGATTTGTTGTGCGAAAGATGAAGGTGGTGTTTATCACAGTAGAGTAACCTGATGGTTTGAGAAGGTTCGCTCGGGCTCCAAGGGACTCGATGATCTGTTAAGGTCAGGTAGGCATAAAAACAGGAATTCCGAGGCCGTGCTCGAAGTCAGAGAGGAGAATACGGCGAGTAGCATTCGGAAAGTATCTGACGAGCTCAGCATACCACGCATGTATGATCCTGTGCAGCAAAATACCCGGCATTGTTTAACAGAGAGCGAACTCTTCTGCAGCAAGACAATGCAATACATCAACCGCTCGAATAACTGTATGAAGTCCTGGAACTTAAGGGGATCGGAATGGTGCCATACCCAGCACATAGTCTAGGCCTAACACCGTCGGATAATCTATGCCTCACTTCTTGCGCTCGTGACGTTTCATCGACCAATAGAATGTGGAAGCTTCATTGAATGGGTTTTTCGCCAAGAAGAATAAGAACTGGTATCAACGTAGGATAAAAAAAAAACTGGCAGAAAGATAGCTTCAGACGGCGCAACAGATGGTCTCTACTTTGAATGACAAGCTGCTGTTTCTATAGCTTGACTAATACAGCAATTTTTACCAAAATACTGCAAAATGTCTGACTCATCTTGCAATACTATGGTGCAGCAAATTATGCTACAAAAAACCATACATACATAAATGTAAAATTAAAATTAACTGATTACCATCTGTCGGTTAATCACAAGAATACAAAATTAGTTACGTTAACAGCAAAATAAAAACGAAAGTATATCATGTATGTTATCAAATATAAAATTTAAGTAAAACGTTATTGCTAATTAACAAAAGAATTCAGATGCAGAGTGTTCAAAAATGTGAAATCCTGTAGAACAAAATGAAAGATGTTACGTTATGATCACTGGCCAAAGCAGCAAGGACAAACTCACCAGATATCTGTTCTTCAGTATGAAATGAGAAAAGGAACGATTCAATGATTGTGATAGTAAGGCAATTTGTATACGCAAAACGTGACGCATATATACAGATACACGTGTCAACGAGTGAAAACTCATGCATTATCGGAACCATACAAGTAAATACAAATGCTATGTAGAGGAATAATCTTAACTGTGAATTTATAGATTCTTATAGATTGTCCATGTCTGTGTATTAGTTTGCATGCCTGCAAATAATATATGTCTTCGATGAATAGCAATGACTTCGAGCATCATATCTATGTGTGTATGTATGTATGTATGTATGTATGTATGTATGTATGTATGTATGTATGTATGTATGTATGTATGTATGTATGTATCTATCTATCTATCTATCTATCTATCTATCTATCTATCTATCTAACTTATATATATATATATATATATATATATATATTCATATGAATAAAAGTATTATCCAATTTATTATATTATATACATATATACGTGTTTGTATAATCATACACACACACGTGTATATATTATATATATATAATATACAATATATATATATATATATATGTGTGTGTGTGTGTGTGTGTATTTATGTATGATGGCCTGCTCGCTTAGCCAGCGGGGTGGCTCACTTGAAGGCTAAAAGTGACCGATAGAATAAGTCCTGGATCGATTTCCTCGACTAAAGGCGGTGCTCCATCATGGCAACAGTCAATGACTTAAACAAATAACAAATATTATATATATATATATATATATATATATATATATATATATAGCATATATAATATATATATATATATATATATATATATATATATATATATTATATATATATATATATATATATACATAATACACATTACACGCGCACATACATCACACACACATACACACACACATATATGTATATATATACATACCCGATTTTGAATATCTATTTTGTACATAATCCATTGTAAAAAATTCGGAAGCATAGGTTATCACTCTAAAAGATGCTAGCCTCACAATTTTGTATCACGATTCTACATGATTTACAAAATTACTATTGTAAAGATGGAGATTCTAAAAGTGAAGGTTTCATAAAATTCAAAATACGACAGTAATGCCTTTCAAAATGTTAAAGGGTAATGCCTTTCCAAATAAGACTGAACGTAGAAAACGTAAGGAAAAACCAAATTTATTAACCTCGCGTTTTGATTTTGATGATAATCGAAGATAAAAATTAATTCATAAAGCTCTGTAGCTGAATATACATTATCCCTTGCCATATACCTGGTTTAATATATCTTCGATTTAGTGGGCGCGAAACACCAAAATAAGTAGTTTGTTCTGCGAAAACTATAGTTTTGGGGCCCCCCTCTTTTAGCGCTTTAGAGTTAATTCGTTTCTTCGTCCCCCTCCAAAGCTATTAAATATTTTTGTGCCTGTCTACAGCAAATATCGTAATAAATAGATGAAAATACAGTGCAGAGTGTTTACTACATCAAACGATGAGATTACAGACGATATAGGAGGACGCTTCGTTTTGATATCTTCCATATTTGTACCATAAAATATTGCGTAAATTGGGTGCTGACAGTTTTCCAATATATATCTATATCTCTATGTATGTATGTATCTAGCTATCTCTTTTTATATGTATACACACACACAAATATATATATATATATATATATACACACACGAACACACACACATATACACACGCATATACATATATATATATATAGATATATATATATATATATATATATAATATTATGAATATAGATTATATATATATAATATATATAATATATATATATATATATATATATATAGGTGGATATATATATATATATAATATATACAGATAATACATATAGATATAAATATATATACTTGCATATATATGTCAGCATACATATTGGGGATTGTGTGTATATGTGTGTGCTTGTGTGTATGACTGTGCTTGTATGTATGTGTGTGTGTAAGTTTCTATGTGCGTGTGTGTGTAAAGAGAGAGATAGAGAGTTAGAAAGAGCGAATATTCAAACGTTTTGTGTATATGTGTCTGTTTAACCAAATGGAGATAAAACGTTCTATAATAATCATCTACATTCATAGCGTACACTAGTTTGGTGCCTTGGTGTCCAGGATTCTAATCCTGTTGGGTCTCACATTTGATTTCATCTCTCGTCAATGAACACAACGTGTTAGTCTGTAAACACAAATTATCCTAATACTAATTGAATTATATAATCTATATGTCTACATATATATCCATACACAAATTTGCTTTCTGCTAGACGTTGATTGCTCTGATAAATATCTCCCTCATATGTGGGAACTTCGATGGCTGTGCTTCTTCAAGAGCAGCATCAAGAGATTCACTGCACGAGCGACTGGTACGTACATGAAAATTCCGCACGCAGGCGCTCACTCCCACACACATGTACTCGCACAAATTCCCACCTATTTGTCTATATATGTATGTAAGTAGACACTTATGTACGTAATCAGATATGAATGTGTGTATGTATGTATATACGTATGTCTGTATGCATATTTACATGAATGAAAAATGTATATTTATATGTATGTATCAATATGGATTCCTGAGTGTTTGGGTTTATTAACATATAAAAACATACACATTAGATACAGTAGAAATTGGCCATTTTTCATTTCTTGTATATCATGTTATTTCATTGCTGAGTATTCAAATTATTTAAGTAGGAAAGGTGCGTGAAAATATATGTAATCTACAATAATACTGAACATTTATTAATTCCGTGTATTATAACCATTTGATTCATGGCCGAACACCTTTTCAAAATCAACTTACATTCGTCCATTAAAAATAATACGCAGCATCCGTCATATTCATATTTTCATTAGCAAAATATAGTGACATATTTATGCCTTTTCTATTAGATGGCAAAAACAAATTTAAGCAATCAAGTTACGTTTGTTCTGACTTGTTAAATAACTGAATGTTTATTTTCATTACATAATCAAGTTTCAATCATTGGAGTCGCCTCAATGTCACTATATATGAAATAACAATTATACATATATACATGAATGCAGCACCCCGTCACACACTCAGACACACACACACACACATAATTGCATACAAGAAGGTATATATACATATACATATACATACACATATATATAAATATATATATATTGTGTATATATATATATATATATATACATAAATAATATACACATACATTACATACATACAGACATACATACATACCATACATACATACATACATACATACATACATACATACAAACATATATATATATATTAATATCAATATATATATATATATATATTATAGTATATATATATACGGCAAGTAAGTAAGTGGAGAGGATACAAAAGGACATATATCAGCCGGTAAAATTTCTAGGTATATCTATTTATTCCAATGTCTTAGAATATTAGATGAATACATACACATTATTAGTAGTGCAGCATATCAAATATAAATAGTGGGTAATTGCAAGAACAAGGATGTGGAAGCATATAATCATATAATAATCATATAGGAACAGATGGGTACATTACCAGCATTATATTGATTTGGTGCTATCCCTTAGATGGTTTCTCAAACTCTAACTCACACAGAAATATTTACATACACAGGACAACATACACAGCCCCCCCCCACATATGTATGTATGTATGTATATATATTTATAAATATACACATACTCATATATAATTAAAATATTGAGGGTAGAAATTGATATCAATCAATTGACATCAAGTTAAACCAGAGGTCTAACATATTCAAAAAAACATCCGAAGATTTAAAAATTATACTACAATTAATAAGAGGAATGACCACTAAAGTGGATTTCACATATTCATATATATATATATAAACAGAGAGAGAGAGAGAGAGAGAGAGAGAGAGAGAGAAAGAGAGAGAGAGCAGTTGTATACTGTCAACTTAATGTTGACTCAGAAACATGTCTCTGAGTGCAAGCCTAGCGGTTGGGGGTGCTTGTCTCCCTTTGTAAACATAAGGACACAGGAAATGTTTCAAGGCCGACAGGAAGCGTTGATGCTTCCAAGGGCTAAATAGCAATGTGTGATTCCCTTTTTGAGACTGTCACGTTAAGTGGACAGTATACAACTAGACTATCGTTCCACCACCGCTTATATATCTCTGATATATTTAGATATTGAATATTTCTAATATATATTATATATATATATATATAAATATATATATATATTAAATACATAATTATCTCTATAAAATTGTGTGTGCGTATGCATAGACGTATGTATACATATATGTATACATATATATTAGACAAATACATATATAATACATATATTCATACATACATGCATAGGTACATACACAATAGGAAGGGTTATGCTTTTAGAATTTAACGGTCTGATGATTTTGAAGTATATAAGCCTTCTTATATACATATTATATTAATATTCACAATCACATTCACACACATACATTCATATATGAATGGCAGCAAGTACATTCATATACATTCATATACAAATACGTATTCTCGCCGCGCGAACATCTACACCTACTCGCACACAGATACAAGTCTGTTCTAGCGCAAAGTATTAATTTAAAATAGAAGATCAATAATTAGCTTAATTGCTCAAAAGAATTTGTATTATTATGTTGTAAGTGTATCGATGTATAGAAGATATTTGTACACATATATATATATAGACGATCGTCACGCAAATACTTTCTTACGATATATCAAAACGTATCAAGCTATTGCGCTCACAGTTATAAGAGATATGGCATGTTTACTATACTTAGGATTACGTAAAATGGATTTGGAACCAATAAACTAAAAGTAAGGGAAGATATCAAATAAAAATAATTAATAATATAAGAAAAAAGGAAAACAAAAATACGGCAACGTATCGTACGGGTATCTTAGATCAAAAAGCAATCTCATTTATCTATATTTTAGAGGTAAGTAGTTATATTAATATAGCTTTAGATTACGGACTATTTGATTCATTAGCACTATAGATATAATGAGTATTAATGGAACATATATTGACATCGTGCAACTGATTTATACGAAATATTTATAGATAATTAATTATATATTATAACGATATTCACCAATTAAAATTTATATTTATGTCTGTCTGTCTATCTTTTTATCTATCTATCTATCTATCTATCTATCTATCTAAGTATCTATCTATCTATCTATCTATATAATCTATCTATCTACTATCTATCTATCTATCTATCTATCTATCTCTACTACTATCTATCTATCTATATATATATATATATATATATATATATATATTATATATATATATATATATATTATAAAACGCATTTTTCGAAATCAGGATCACTAATAACAAAAAAATTCGAGACGCTAATATCTAAGTAATCAGATATAACTTGTAGGAAGAAAAAGACTAGAATAGAACATTTGACAGTCTGCGTATAAGGGGCGAATGCATGAACGTTTCAGACATAAAAAAATGTTCACTGTTCAACATATTTCTTCATTAAATTATGAGTGTGTGTGTGTGTGTGTGTGTGTGTGTGTGTGTGTGTTTGCATACGTGTGTGATATGTATATAAGTATATATTTTGAGCATAAATCACAATGGGGATAATTTTGGCTATATGATTAGAGCTTATCCCTATGGTCAAAAAGAGACGGGTTAAATATTCTGAGAGAATTGTAATCAAAGCAAAATGTCAAAAACTCAAGAAACATTTATCAATTAAAAGGTCGCAAGAGCAAATAAAATAGGAAGAAAATATTTCTGGGAAGTTCATCTATCATATATAATTTGATATTGTATTGGTAAGATAAATTATTCGTTTATGATTTTCTTCATTCATTTCGTTGTTAACGAAGTTGTTTTTGCAGATATGAGACAAATAACGACGTTGTTTTTGATGTTATCTTTACCATTCCGTTTGTTTTATTCATTTGTAATTAAATATCGAATATCGGTCCCATATGAATAGGAAAAGATATTTAATCATAACAAAACAAAAACGTTTGAAGCAGTGTTTAGAAACACGCAAATAGAATTTCGACAAACGCACATACAAATACAAATACACACTAGCATGCCCATAAACAATAGTAGATGCAACCACGACTATTTCTTTCACCTCTCTCTCTTTCTCTCTCTCCTCACCCATACACACACTTATTTTATGTGTGTATAAGCATGTGCATATATTCAAATATATATATATATATTATATTCTTATAAATGTACGTGACTACACATTTGTAATTTTTTTTTTGTTTCTGAACAAACTGTTGTGTGCACGGTGCGTGTATGTATATGCGTTGTTATATGAATTTGTGTGAGTGAGTGTGTGTCTGCATAAGCATGCATATATTTGTTATGTAACTAGCCTTCTACTGTAGAAAATAATAATGATACATAGAAAAAATCTATAAACAACATATGTTGTATCTTAAGTTAATCTTTAGCTGCGTCGTGTTCAGTCATAAAAGTGGGTAAAATGGAGCATAATGTACGTATTCTGTTTCAGAGTTTCTAATATTTTAGTGTGTTGAATAAGAATAATTTAGACGTGTGAGTAAAAAAGGGTATTTTACTTGTTGATATATTTTTATTTCTGTCACTTTTCTTGTAGAATTCATACCTTTTCTATTTTTTACTGTTAGATCAGCGGTCTCTAGTTTCTAGAATATATTTCGTTTAATATCACATCCACTTAATATCAATGTTTTCCCTTATCTGGATCTGAACTATTTATTCTAATTCATACAAGTACTTTGGTTTTAACTCTTAGATGTTGCGCCTAAGCCTTAACGCATAAAGATTCTATGAACTCTACATTTCTTTACCAAAATATACCGATTCAAATAGAACACCATACACCCTAACTTAATATACTTATAATGATAATTTCTTATAGAGACCTTAAAAATTACAAGGAAGTCCTCTTAACACACACAAATAGAAATACCTCCTATTAGAAGAGTAGTTCACTGCTTTTGTTGATGCATCCTGATTCTCAAATGTCTCTAAATAAATTCAGGTAATGAATTTTCTCATTAACTTCAGGGTTAATGCTGAAATTTCTCTCTTATGAGAGGTTTTTCTTCAGAGTTTCGGAATGGTTGAACTCGGGAGAAAGATTATTGAGAGATTAAACTACCGTTTGTCTGGGTATAAATTTAATTGTAATATATTGGATTTTAATAAAATAAATACTATTTGATGTGCGGTTGAAGTGGGGAGCCAGCAGAATTGCTGGATCTTTGCAAAATTACTTTGTGACTCAAAGCACTGGTGCGGATCTTCCGTATATATAACCCTCTAAATTCTCATCTCAGTGAATATATCTCCTTTCAAATTGTTTATATGTTCGATGAAAAATGGAACGTATTTTAATATAATTTTTTTTTTAAATATCCCTTTTGCAGTGTTATTAAAATCAATCATGTCAAACTTCAGGAAAGACGTACTTAACGCCAGTACTATGAACTTTGCCTTTCATCCCTTTGGGACCAATGCAGTTAAGTGTGAGTAAGGCATTGTGGCCGATGATATGGACTAACGCTCAAACCCTAAAAATTCCTAGAAATATTGTTATAGAATTTCTCAAATATACTACCTCCTGTAACTATATGTGACCTATATAGCATGCAGGAATTGATGCAGCTGGTATATTCGATAGTAATATATTCTATATTTGATACTCTTAGCGATTTATAACTTTCATCTTCAGAATCTTTAATTATCATACTTTTGTGACTCGAAGAATTGGTGCGGATGTACCGTATATAGAGCCCTCTAAATTCTTATCCCATTGAATATATCTATCTCCTTTCAAAATCTCCCTTTATATGTTCGACGTATTGTAATATAGTTTTTTTTTTTAATATCCCTTCTGCAGTGTTATTAAAATCAATCATATCAAACTTCAGAAAAAGATGTAATGTGAATATTTCAATTATATAATTATTTTCAGATTATTGAACTTTTAGACGGAAATTAGGTGTATAAATTATGGGTGACAGTGAATAGAATAAGGAGTACATGTTACAGGAAGTATTTTATAATTCAAGACTACAAGTTATTATATGTGGAGTAAAAGCAATCGATTCAGAAATTAAATTATTCAGTTAGCTCGATATTTTTTATTGTGAGGACATGAACTTCTTTCAAATCTTTATCATAACTATAAACAAGCGTTTTGGAATTCATTCTGCAGTTTATTAAACATTGCTCAGCTAAAATTACATTAAATACCAGCCAATTTGAAATTTCAGGATAAAAGCAGATAGGGAACACATTCCAACACTAAAACTGCAACTCGCGAAATTCCCAATTTTCATTTTATTTACGCATTCCCTTTTATATAACCTCTCCATACATTAAGTCTTTTACATTTTTTTAGCTAATGTTACCTTAAGGAATAGGCTTTGATTATTTATAATAACGGTCCCTAATGCAAGCACTCCCAATATATGACTATATACTCCCTCCACAGACATAAACCACGCAATGCATGCAAAAATGTGTGTGTGTGTGTGTAAATGCATACGTTTTGTTTACCTTGTTGATTGAAGTGGGTTCGGTCTCAATAAGTAATTTTGATAGTAATATAATATTAAGTATATATACACAAACACACACACACACACACACACACACACATATATATATATATATATATATTATATATATATATATATTGATATATATATATATATTATATATATATATATATATATATAATATATATATAATATATATATATATAATATATATATAATAAAATAGGTCTCAAGAAAAAGACTCACGTGGGTATAAATAGGGGAAAAGTAAAACTAAAACAAGAATGCACATTAGATATACAGGTTCTTTTCAAGAAAATCAAAGATATATACATACAATTAGATTATCTGAGGTGGAATATGAAGTATAAAAATGATTATTATGCATCATTATAGAGATTCAAAGTCATACCGGTTCCATCAGAGCTGATCACTAACTTTATATATATAAGAGTATTTATATATAATATATATATATATATATATATATATATATATATAATATATACATATATATATACAATATATAAGAGTATTTATATATATATGTATACTCTTAGTTATTCCTTAATAATTTACATGAGACATGAAATGACGAATTATATATACACACGTACACAGCACCCATCACATATCTCTCTCTCTCTCACACACATGATGCGTTTTTATATGGATGCGGTACTATTTTGAATAAATGTAAGATTGCTTTTCAAGAATTCCTGTTATCTCACTGTCACTCTGACCCTTTTGTTTTCATCTAGAGAAAAAATTTTGCATATTACAGAAACAATGAGAAAATTTTTCTAAACTGAAACATACAAATAATTGGCTCAGTACATGAATGATAGAACGATAAAACATGATATAATTCTATAAATATGACAACAAAATTTTTGTTTCAGAAAAATATTAAAAATCGATTAATGATAATGATGTAAGTAATTCAGACTAAAGGAAAGAATTATTCAGATTAATAGATTTAAAATTATACACAATATCAAGTTTGGCATATTTCCTGTAGTAGTTATCCAATAAACAGAAATATAACAATAAGTTTTGTAATCTATTAAATAAAATACGATATGACTAGTAGACAAATGCAAATCATAACAAATATTATAAACAAAGATAGCAACAAAAAATTATAATAGTGATCAGAGAATTCAAATATGCGTGATAAACAAAGAAAAAAAATCAATAGGAATTTCTGAAGAACGTGGGTAAAGATATAGAATTTATCTTTCTTTCATATTGGCAACATTTGTTTTGCAAAGAAGCAACTAGTATGTTCCCCAATACTCGATAACGTCAAAACGCATTAATACATTTAGGAAGATATGAATTATTTCACCGTTTTTGTTTTCTAACACCGTGCCAATTATGGAATATTTCGCCAAACTTTCAATCATTATCATTCCGTGAATTTATAATAATGTTAGGTTTTTTTCAAGCAATACGCACAATTGATGCATCAACATTTTAAACTTGAAAAGATGTCACAAAGAAAAAGTTAGCGAATAATAAAAAGGGGAAAACAAAATCCGAATATTGGATATATGTTAGTTAAAACGAATATGTTGAAAGTTTTAACCAGCTTAAACGCACATTTGTTCAGCTGTTTCAATATTTCTTACGCAATACTAAATATCAAACAGAGTTAAAATTTATATGTTTGGTTTTTTTACTTATACAGGTCGTAGGAATAATATTAGAAATAATCTGTTGAAATATGATTTACAAGAACACGAAAGCTCTTAGCGAAGAAAAAATGAATAAAGTAAACGAAGAGAAAATAGAATATATGTGTATGTAAGCGTTTGTGTATTTGTGCATATAAGTCTATATGCATGAACAAAGACCAAAGAAATGCTTATTAGTATAACTCTTTAGGTGTTAGTGTGTTTAATAATTATAGAGATGATAAACCTTTTACTAACAACGACAGCGAAGTGAATGTTTATAATGATAACTCAATGATAATGATGGTGATCACTTTTATAGTAGCAAGTGTAATAATAACTAATAGTATTTTTGATTTATTTTTCGATTTGCTTTAGATATTATTTTCCTTTTGTTGGTTTGTTAGGACAAAATACAGAGACTTGAAATCTAAAGGAATTTCTAACTGTAATTCTATCAAACTGCATTGATAAGGTAAGTGGGAGATACAATTTGTAGAGCTCTGAAGTTGAAAGAATGTCGTAAAATTATAGTGGTGGGAAACTGAAGATATGGAGAAAGCAGCTAACGAATCAATGCCATGACAAAAAGATCAAAGACCTCATGCCAACAGATATAATGAGATAAATTTATATCTTCTGAACCTGAGTTGTAAAAAGACAATATCAATAATAGAAGGGATAATAGTGAAACACGAAATAAAGCGAGTGAGATAGAAAGAGAGAGAGAGAGAGAGAGAGGGGGAGAGAAGGAAAAATAGAGAGGCAAACAATGTAGAATCGAACAGAAAAAGCTGTACCTATAAGATAATGAAAAGCCTCAATTCTTCTGCAGTTTTGTTGCTACACTAAATATTCGACCATAGCGATATTTCCATCTGTATATCTGTCGTTCTTATACTCACAATCACTTAAGTTACTCAATTTAAAGGTCCATTCAATGCGATTCTGACAACCTTGCGACTCTCTGTTGAGCGACCTTTATTACTCTCGCATATACGTTGTGGTTTTTTAACACTACATTGATAAGAGTATTTATGTCCAAACAAACCCGCATTCATTCCTTTACAATGCTGTACGTTCGTTAGACATCATACTTAGCTCTATCTCGTTATATATATATATATATATATATCAGCATCACGAATGACTCCGGTGATTTGGTACGATCGTTTCGTACTACATCATTTCATTAAATGTTGTAAGTATTACAACAGTTTTAAAATGCTTAGCACTCATCAGCCAATTATAGAGGTTTTCCATTAATACAAAAATCTTCATATCAAGTGGCAACATTATAGAGAAGGTAGATACGTAGACGAAGATGTGGATTTAAATTTTAAGAACATTTGAGGTAGTGGAGCCCATCAACTGACTGACTAACATTCAGTTGTTCCAGACTGCTGTAAGGTTCTGAGAATGAAGAACAAATGAGAGGAGACAATAAAGATTTTCTAATTATAGAAATGGAGTAAAGGGGATGTCATAGCTCCATATAAGGAATTTATGTGGAAGGCAGCATTGTCACAACTAAATGCCAATTACTACCTTTTGAGGAACAGATTCGGCGTTAGGAGAAATAGGTCAGAGTCAATTGGTCACAATAACATTCACAGATAATGCATAGACCTCACAAAACCTATGCATATCATCACAACAGTTGGTCAATAAGTTCCAAGTACTCTGACACGTTAGAATAAAGGAAAAAATATAAATCCAAAATTTATTCAAATTTGGAGAAAGAGACTATCATTTATTGTGAGTAGGCATAGTACTTATTAGCTGGGGGGGGGGGGCTTATTAATCAAGTGAACATATTAGGGTTCAAAATATATACTAAAATCAAAGAAGAAAGATATTCATAGGCTTAGTGGAAGGCGATATTTCATAATATGAAGAGAGGTAATTTAGAAGAGTAAATTATTCAGATTTCATGGATAGTGTGTTGATATTAATGAATTCGAATATAGGATCTATTGGAAATAAAATTTACTACCTGCGGATAAAAGTTAATTAGTTGGGTAAAAATATCTTAGATTAATTATATATTAAGAAATGGAAGTGAGATAATCAATGTATATATATATATATATATATATATATATATATATTATATATATATATATACATTATATCCTATATCATATGAGGCGTTTAGTAACAGATAGTCGTAAGCGCCAAAACTGAAGACCGAGAAAATCGCAGTCAAAGTTTCGCGACTATCAGAATGCAAGATCTTGACGAGCAAGGAAGATATAAAGCTGGATTTGATATTAAAAATCACCGTGAAAGCCTATGATTACGCCTATGTTAAATTATTTATGCATGCGTATTTCTCACTTTGTAGAATATACTGTTCCCACGAAACGGTGTATCACATTGCATATTTTAGTTATAAGGCCCAGAAAAACACAGAGACTAGCCAAATATATTGTGTTTTAATATACCAAGGTAAGTATCCTAAAGAGTTATGTAAGATGGTAAATTATACAGTATATATCACATTTAAACAAAGGTATTTTTATTCTGATGTTTAATCTTATATCTCATTTTCTGTATTTGAAGTATACTTCGTTTTACATGATTAATATGTATACACTAATTCATATTTATAATGCATAATTTATACATTTTAATTCTTAATATTACAAACTATAATTTTTATTCTTAATTTTTAATTTTTAATATTTGTTTTGTAATTTTTGATCTTTAATGCTTAATTGTATTGTTTATTTTTAAAGGGATGTAAAATTAGATTTACAATATTTCGAAATAAATAAAACCTGAAGAAATCTGACGGTTGCATATATGTATTTACATATGTATATTATATATATATATATATATATATATATATATATATATATATTATATATATATATATATATATATATAATACACATACTATGGATATGCAGTCGTGTATGTGTGTATATATTGTAATCTTCCAATACTGAAACACGTGTAGTTCCCTCATATCTATAAATGTAAGTATTAACTAAAGTATGATAAAATTAATGAAGTACATATGTACTTCAGCTGGAAATATTGGCTATATCCCTTAAGTATTATTTTGTGATGTGCAAACTGAAACTATGTGTCTACTGTAAGATACACTCGTTATGTAATTTTCGTATTATCTGAAATAGAATACCCGCATATCGATTAATCCCCCAAAATCGAATATTTATATATACATATATGCATATGTATATATATATATGCATATATATATAATATATATATATATATATATATATATATATATATTATATATATACGTGTATATATATATATGTATATATATACCTATATATATAAATGTATATATCCATATGTCTTTATCTTTTATCTTTTATCTTTTACTTGTTTCAGCTCAGGACTGAGGTCATGCCGGTGCACCACATGTAGATCTCTAAGGTTGCCTGTAAGGATGTTGAACAATTGCGGGCTCTTCAAACTCAGACTATTGCAGTATTGTTTCCTTATTTTAGATGGGCAAGACAGGGTTTTTGGTATGATGCAGTGCTGTCCAGTTCGAGGATTGGTATAGCTGTCAATTACAAAACTGGGAGCTAATCCCTCCAAGATCTTCCATATAGATTTCACCGCATTTCTTTCTTGTCTTCTCTTCAAGGAATAGAACCTCAGCTCTTTTCGTCTCTCTCAGTAGCCCATCTTTTGCAACAAGTAAATCTTCTTCGTGTATTGGCACTGGATTGCTTCGAGTTCCACAGTTTGTTTCACACTCTCTGGGGATCATATTTGGGAGCAGTAGTCCAAGCAGCTGAGAAGAAAGTCTCAATAGCAGGGCTTCACTTTTCCTGGTTCTGAATGTCTTCAGAATCCAGGCAGCCACTCGCCTGCACTGTGTTGCCATCATGGTATTATGCACATGGAATGTTGCATCATTGCTCATGTGAACCCCCAGTTCCCGCATAGACTCTAACTCTGGGATGATATTACCTTCTGGTCCAGTGTATTCCGATTTTTGCCTTGTGTTGGACTGAAAGTGGAGTACCTGAAATTTCATAGCATTGAACTTTATGTTTTTTTAACACATTTATAGATTTTGTTCAGGTCCGTCTGCAATACATTTATGTCGCCAGCATAATTTATCAGATTGGCTGACTGTACAACGGAGGGCATTCTTAGAGGGCCACCGCAAATAGTAGTGGCCCCAGTATAGTTCCCTGTGGGACACCTCTGATAATTCGTGTCTCTTCAGAGTGAGCACCATTGGCTACAACTGTCTGCCCTTCAGAAAATCATGCAGCCACTCTCCCAGTTATTCGGTAAGACAAAAGTTTCGCAGGTTGTGACATATTATGGCATGATCAACCTTGTCGAAGACCTTGGCAATGTCAGTCCTTTATGTTCCCGTAACCTACTGGTTCGACAAACTAGACAGATAAAATAATATCAGGCATTAAAAAAGAAGTACTGAGGTCGATTCTTTCAACTAAGAGTTTTCAAGCCAGTGCCCAATCATGGCCGCAGTTTAATGGCTGAATCAATTGTAAGCATGAAAAAAAGAAAGAATTGTAACTTCGTCGTGGACTGCAAATTATTAAATGTTTTGTAGCTATAGACCTTTTTATTTTTCTTTTGTATTTTTTAAAAAACTTTTGCTACTTTTCCGGAATGTGAAGTAAAATATTCTAAGAGTGTTTCTGGAATATTGATAACGAATGCCGCTCACAAGTTTGGCTTTCGCCAATATGGCACATGAGTGGTGTACCACATGAATAGAATGCTTTCAGGAACAATTTTCTGTTAGCAAATTTCACTGGTTAATCTGATGCTAGCAAAATAAACACCGAGGGTGCCACGCAAAAAAGCAATTTCCTTAACCATGTTCTAACAACAAAGGGTGTGTCGGCACCGAAAACACATCAATGATCTTGCCTGAACGCATGTGCCCGCACCCTCAAATCCGCGCAAAGGAGAAAAAGAAAAACACGCATGCAAAACGCACCGTTAATGCTGTGCAGGCATCGAACACCTTACATATGATGTAATATAATTTAGAAAAGAAATATGTTTACGTTTCGTACCCACTGTGTTTCGGGCAGCTGAACATTGATATCACACGAAATCAGGTATGGCTAACAGGTATCATACATTTGAAAGAAGGCTTTTTGATGTATATATTGTTTGTTTTTTTTCTTGCACGGTGATTAATGCGATGTAACGCACAGCTGTTAGCTTAGAAATATTTAGAGATAATATGCTGAAAATTTACTATCGCTATGTTTTCAAATTCTGTGTTTCACAAACAAGAAATGATTTCCATTTATACAAATATCCATTCAATCTCTCCCTCTTCTCTTTCTCTCTCAGCCTTTCACATATTCAAACATGTAGCGACACACACGTACATATATACACGCCATATAATTCATGAACACAACAGTTTCCAATCTTTGGAATTCACACATATTTCGTGCGCTGTTGGTGGCTTATGTTTATTTGGCGATAAGAATAGTAAACAGCTCTAGTTTATACACTCATGCAACAAAACAAAATCAAATTATGTAATAAGTCAATATGAATATATTTTATTTCAGCTGTTTAACGTAATGCTATAAAATAAAGAAATAATATTTCTCGATATCTGAATATGAAATTGGTGTTAAGTCTTCAGTTGATTAATTATGAATTCACTTACACAACTGTTTTCGTTAACTCGTAGATAGTCTCTAAGAGAAATTTACTTTGTCTTCCATAACCTAAACCCACCCCTGAAACAAGCATAGAATCTATTATATAAGATTAAAAGATTGTGAATTAGTAGATATGGTAGAGCTGTTGGATAACACTGAGTTATCTTCGTTTCAAATGTCTCTGAGATGAACATGTTTTTTTTTTTATCTTCCATAATGGTTGATTTAAAATACTACAAAATTACTGAGTTGTTTGCATTGACTGCAACCTCCCTCGTCTACACAGCGTCGTCTTAAGTCTTTATTTTAAACTATATGCAGATAAAGATTTGCACGGTAATATGTTGAATACAGAGCCATTTCGTGTCACTAAGAAATAATCCAAGCAGCGTAAAAACGCACATGCCGGCTAAACTTGTCACAGACATAGGTGATTCTCGTATATTCGCTAAAAATATATGGACCAAGAAAAGAACCTTTATGTAGTTACAAACCTGAAGACTGGGCTAGCATATTTTCTGAAAATCTCATATTAGAAATACATATTTATCAATATAATAACAAAATAATATATAAATCATATGCATATATACATACATATATGTACATACCTACATTTATATGTATATATACATGCATATATGGGTAAAGGACACCAATAAAAACGTTGAATACAATGAGAAACGAAAACATAAAAACAAAAACATGGAGATGGACTTTTTTTTAAACAACGAAAAAACAGTGTACAAGACATACAAAACAAAGAATATTCCCCTTCTTCAGTTGCCCCTCTTTCGGCTACTCCGCCTTTCGATATATATACAATGCGTCAAGCAAGAGGGTCATGAATGGAACGTCATTGAAAATATAGGAATAACATTGATCAATGTAATATTCATTTTAAAACGTATGTAAATATAGGATTAGTGATAGCAATGTTGATATTTTCACTAGCCTAGTGCATTTCCCGATTCGGCCCTATTGCATAGCAACATCAGCACATACATTTTAGTAGAACATCATACACAAATACACGTCGCACGCGCATGCACACACACACACGCAAAACACACAAAAACACACACACACACGCACACACATACACACATACATACATATATCAAAATGACAAAGTTTTTGTCACCCATGAACCAAACGACTGGTTTCCCAGGTTTTGTGGCTAAGGTACCACTATGGTCGGATTACTCACTTTTTCTCTCTGGGAGGAGTGGTATAACATAAACTGAAATGTTATGCGCAAGAGCATAACTCATCATTCGATCCTGAAACCAAAACAACGTTATAACGATCATGAGTACAACACCATAACCGCTAAGTCACGCGTCTCCATATATATACACACACGCGCACACAAACACACACATACATATACATGCATATATAATTAAGCACATCTGTACAAACAAATATGTGTATATGTACGTGTGTATACATAGAGGTTCTTACTTGCATATTTGTATGTGTGTCTGTGTCTATATTTGAAATTAATTGTGTAAAACAGGTTATCGAATAGCATGCGTTTACATTAATGGATAGACATTTATA
>NC_042997.1:149590580-149610580 GCF_006345805.1 Octopus sinensis
ATCAGAAATGAAATATATGTGGATAATTTATGCATGCATATTTATCAATGTATGCATAGGTGTATGCACTGTATGCTGACATGTATATACGCAGGCATATTCCACCAATGCATACTAGGAAGTAATATCAATATCCTTGATAAAACCGAATATTCTATATTTTCCCAACAGTGTATATTTCTTTGCCTCGTGTTCCCTAGAATGTTAAACGCGCTCGGGTCATATTCTGCCATCATAGTTGCAATGAAACGGCATAAACACGTGGAAATCTTTCTCTTACAACACTGATGCTTAACTATTTTGATATACTCTTTAACAAATTCAATATAAAATATAGAAAATATATCTAATTCATAGTCTCTTTGATCTTGGAAACTAAAGTATATTTGAAAATACTCCACCATCAAAAAGTTCGCTAATTCATCATTAATTCACTAATTCAATAAATCATAACTTTCGGTCAATTGCTTCAAAAGAGGTTGATGACTTCCTTACACTAATCCAATGATCTGTGATCGATGAAATATAAACGATTCAACAAATGTCTTTAGTTTTCGGTCTATAATTTACCTGCCAATCAGGTGTAAAGAAGAGCTGCATCATATATATACAGAAAGAGAGAGAGTGAGAAAGAGAGAGGAGAGAGAGATAGGTATATGTATATATATATATCTATATATATAATTATATATATTATATATATATATATATATATGTATATATATGAAACACATAGATATATACCCACATATATACATATATACATACACGTACATATAGATACACAGTTGCGTGCACATATTTTTGTATATCTGCGTCTATCAACTTATCTACCTTTCTGTATGTATGTACGTATGTATATACTACACGTACGTGTGTGTGTGTGTGTGTGTGTGTGGTGTGTGTGTGTGTGTGTGTGTGTGTGTGTGTGTGCAAACACATAAGCGAGATACACCCAATGCATACGGCGTTTACTTAAAATTTTGCTTTATCCCAAAATAAATTAGCATCTGCAATTTTTCCATGTCGTTTTATATTTTGTGCACAATTTCCTAACGAATTTCTCCCGATCTTCGCCTCCACATTCAATCGAATGCTCTCAAAGCGGCCCTTCCAGTACACACTAACTCTTCGAGGATCTGCAGAATTCTCCTCAGTTATAAGCTCTGACTTCATGAAGCATAAACCAGCGTGTTCTTTTTCACTGAACCATATGTCTTTTGTGACTTACAACTTATTGTTCACACTTCTAACGTAACAAGGGTGGTAAAGAAAAGCACTGACAATAACGGTCTTCATCAACAAACTCTCTCTCTCACTCTCTCTCTCTCTCTCTCTCTCTCTCTCCTCGGGGTCCAAGTGTACTAATTCCATACGCAAAGGCAGATAATCTATGCGCCTATCATTTCGTTATATTTCAGTATTGAAGAATGTGAATGTTTGATCAAAATTTTCTTATTACGCACCTTAGCCATTTCTTGTTTCTCTAATTTTATTATACGACAGAGCTTTTTGTGAATCAACTTAGTTGTTTCCCCAGTGCTTGGATTCGACCCATGCATGCTACTATTTGCATGCATAAATGTTGTATTTGTTAACACATTAACGACCACTATTATGCAATTGACACGAATCTTCTTTCCTGCTTAACAATCACTGACCACGCAACACAAACACAGAATTCTTGACAACAATCTGATTCTGCGAGTAGACAAATTCGTTTCAACAGAAAAATATCGAGCTAGACATATCAAGAAAAGAAAATTGTGCTGGTACACCTCTCAACATGAGAGATACTCTTGGTAGGGTACGCTCGATTGTTCTAAATGCAGGTTGTCCCAATTACCACGAATGCATTCCAAGGAAAACACATACTTAAGCATAAATAGAGCTGAATCATAAAACCTGAAAGTATTCCATTCTCACCAGTCTTGTTAATTTCACCTTCACAGACACACTGACACACACACACACATATACAAACACACACACACACACACACACACACACATATATATATATATATATATATATATATATATATAAGAGAAATAACCTACTGTTGTTATTATCATTATTCATATTTATATCTATATATATATAAAACTGAGAATGTGTGCCTGTCTGTCATAAAGGACTATAGCTTCAACTGCGTACTGCCTTTTGATTCACCGTAAGGTTTGTTGTTATTATTATTATTATTACTGTTTCACTCTTGTTATCACGTTTGTTTGTTCCTCGTAAGGGAAACATTGTTGTGTTGCATTTGTTAAATAATTGTAAACTGTAACCCTCCCCCTTTGGGAGAAGGAGCTTTGGTTACTGTTTAAAAATTGAATTGTGTTCCTGTTTGGGGAAATTGACAATATTTTCACCGTTTATACGGATGCAATTTTGTTAGAATGCCTTCGATAGAAGAAAGTCCAAAAATGAATTTCGCTGCAACCGTCGGCGGGCGCGAACGCATTAAAATTAAAATGGAAGAAATTCAAACCTATTCCGGATTGATCACCGACAGAGAGGGTGAATCTAGGATAACACCACCAAACAAAATAAAAAATTAAATTAAAGAAAAGACTATTGTCTATAAAGTATACAACGTAGAGAAGAAAAAAAAAAAGATTTGAACACCTGGAGGAAAGCACCATCGAAAAGTGTCTTGGTGCGACTATGAAAGATATCTAACCAGAGCCGGTAAATTCGCCACAATAGATGCAAGGTTCGAGTCAACGGAGCGTGCAAGGGAGCACTCGACTCGAACCTTGCAAAGTGGAAATATTTTATTTTTACCTTTATATATGGGACGTAGGACGTCCCGGATAGAAATTAAAAATGCCCCCCTAGAAGTAGAGGTAGGCTGGATTGTAGCCACACTTCTATACAAGATACAATTGATCGAAATTGCAAGAGACGAGCCTACAATTCCAGTCTGTTATATATTTTGAGTATTGTTATCATTAGCGATATCAAGATATAACTTTGTATTTTGTATTTTATGTGTAGATGTATATATAGAGATGTAGATGTAATATGTACACGTATATATATACACATATATACATGCACTAGCACTATGACCCGGCAATGACGGGTCATAATGCTAGTATATATATATATATATATATATATATATATATATATATATATATATATATATATATATATATGTATATATATATATACAGACAGACAGACATATATACATACACACGTTCACAAAGACATATACGCGCATAGATACATTTCTAAACTCTATAAGTAAATACACGTATTATACACGCATATATATAATTGTCTGTATATACATAATTATGTGTGTTTATATGTATGTTTTCATATTAATGAGAGGAGTGCAAAAAGAAAGAGAAATGTATATGGAGGTACTAAACTTTTCGGTCCTCACTTGAAAATCTGTAATCACTCTTTACGAATATAAGTATACTATTTGAATCTAGATAAAAATACTATTATTCATTTCTGAGATTTTTTTCTTCTATTTATCGTGTATGATATTACACCTGCTACCTTTTCAAAAATGTAATATAATAACATTATGTTCTTTCTGAGATTTTTCAGAGGAATTTTCACAAAAATTTATGGTATGAAGTAACAGATTTTTTGTTTTTTTTTGCATGTGATATTAGAGCAAACCAGTGCTATGGCATGCTTGATATGAATATGTGTTTATTCAATATGTTGGGTTGTGAATGTTATTAAAACACTATTTCAGATAACTATCAGGCTGATGTATCGTTCGGAGGCCAAATTGAACAGAGATAGCTATAGTGAGAGAGAGAGAAGGAGAGAGAAAAAGAGACTGAAAGTGACAGATAGAAACAAGGCGGCGAGCTGGCAGAATCATTAGCATGCCGGGTGAAATGCTTAGGGGTATTTCGTCTGCCACTACGTTCTGAGTTCAAATTCCGCCGAGATCGGCTTTGCCTTTCATCCTTTCGGGGTCAATTAAATAAGTACCAGTTACGCACTGGTGGTCACAATCCTACAAGTAATAAAATATACATGAATACATAGAGACCCACAGAAAACATGCCAGTAAACCCGAAATCACACTCATATTTGTGTGAATGTATTTATATATGTATGTTTGTATACACACACACATATGTGTGTCTGTGTGTATGCTTATATACATGGCTGGCCAAAAGTCACCCGACTGTAAATCAACATTTCACAAATACTATCTGTAATTCGGTATTGACTCGAATGAGAAAATGTGTCGCTCCAGAAGGACATCAGTTTGAACAATTTTCATGGCGTTTCATATTTAGATGATTTTATTAAATTCATTCAGTTGTTAAGCAAATAAATCTTGGAATTAAATGGTTTTGATTTACTGTCAGGTAACTTTTGGCCAACACTAAGCGTGTATGTGTGTGTGCGCGCGTATGTGTCTGTATGTGTGTTTGTATATATACATACGAGAATATGTATGTTACGTGCACGTTTGTAGGTATGTATGCGATCTTCATTGTGTTAGTAACTGCTTCAAAAAGAACTAAGTCTTGACATGTGGATAAGTGCGAATCCACACAATGCAAGTTCCCCCGCACAACAGCTCACCGGATACAATTAGTAATCAGAATAATGTGCGTGATCTCTAAACACTTTAAGACAGTAGGGGATTATCTGACATTGGTTCGACTGCTAATTTTAGCGAGTCAACTAATTACATGAACTAACCTTACAGTGCATGTCAGAGTGTTCCTCTTAGTTTTTCAACAACCGGATATAAATGTGGAGCAATGCGTTTGTGAATAGCTTCTGTTGGTTCGATAAAGGACATGCGCACGATTTATATTTTATGCAATCATGGATTACCTTGGCTTCTACAACAAACATTTCGACTCATATTACTTTCGGATAACGGGGTAAAAAATAAAATCTGACCAGAATTTATAAGGCATATTCTGATACAAGGTTTATCCAGAGGAGAGATGAAACAAATGATAGCGTTGTTGGAAATGGGCCCACAGTGGTACACTCATTTGGAAAACTCGTCATGCAGATACGAAATAGAATCCATAATTTCAAGTGTTGGGTTGCAGTTAAGAGCAGCAAATCTAATGATTCGTACACTTTACTTACTTTTCAGAGTTGAAAATATACAGGTGTGCAATTGTCTTAGGCACAGACTCTTAGATATAGCTAAATAAATATAAGAGGACATACAGAAATGACACCAGCGGTACGTTATTTGAACATTTGAACCGAGTTCAGCAATAAAAGTGCAGGCATGGAACTTAATGTTTTACAAGTAACATATTCTGCTATATTTACATAGATATATATTTGCGTGTTTACTTGATTCTGGTGAAAGATATTTTCATAAAAAGAAATATTACAAATGTTACTGAACAGAGACCAAAAGCAATACACCATCTTATATGCAATCGGAAAAAAGGGAAATATGAAACATAAATCAAAAGAAGGAATGGGGTAGCTAGAAAATCATTCAAAAAAATATCACTCATGCAAATATCAAGAAAATTTGATAACATTTTCATATAAAAATTGATCCTGCACGATATGAATCGGAAACGTGGATATTAACAAAAGTCAAATTGATTACACCCCTAAGTAGCGGACATAGTATATAACCAAGAATATCAAAGAGTGATCACAAAACCAATAATATAAAGAATAAATGTTGCAAATATTAATTATATGGTTATATGTGCATAAATACAAAATCATAAACACTTTGGACACTTCAGTACTAATATGCGTGCAGGTATATGAGTATGTTTATATGTTTCTCTTTGGCAGAGCATGTATGTGGTAATATAAAGGACATTTCATGATTTAAATATTTGAAACGTGAATACATGATGTCTAGTTTACTATTCAATCTGTATTGAATTAAGTGCATATCTATATTTCCATTAACATATAAGGGCTGCATCTTAAGTTATGGCATATCTTTTTTAATAATTGGTGTAAGTTATTCGAATTATCGGTGTTTTTATTCTTCATGATCTTCAATGCACACACATAATGAGATCCAAAGAGAAATAACACACTGAAAAATGAGGAGCATGTTGTTAGACATTGACAGAGGGCTAGAGGTTATTGACGGATGCGACATTAGTAAAAAGAACATGAACGAAAAGAGATACAGAATTCGAAACAAGAAGAAACTATCAGGGAAGACAAACAACACATTGCAAGACTCCCAACCCCGACAAGTGACATTAAATCAGCAGCCAGTTGACAAACTGATTCGTGTTAACAGGGAACTCACATTCTATGAGATTGATATAGAAGTAAGCTATGGTGATAATGCATTAATGAAGATGATAGAAGATATTATATACCGAAAAGATTTTGAAAAGTGAGTACTTTGGCCGTTGACACTGATTTGAAGAAGACAATTTGAGTCTTCAGAAGCTGCTCATTTTTACCGGAATTGTTTGAAACCAATGAATCCACGTTCCGTTTTTTATCGATCAGGAGAAAAACGGAAACGAACTCTTCTTTTATGATTAAAGCTGAAAGCTCATTGGGTTGAATGCTTTCACACTTCTTCAAAACTAAAAATTATCCAAAGCCAGCTAACATTAGATAAACTCATTGTTCTTGATTCACATATATATTTTTTGGGAAACAAAGAAATTATTCTCCTTCATTTTAAGGAAAGTGGTTGCAATGTGAATAGCAATTGTTACATTGAAGCATTTAGAAAAACTTAAAGAAGCCTTTAGGTGTTAGACATGGCAATTCGTTTTTACACACATCTTTGGCAACAAATCAGGTAGTCAGCAAATTCGACTGATACGTGGTATTCCATCCACCGTAGTAGCCATATCTATGTCTCTCCGACTTCCAGATGTTTGGTCCAATGAAAGAGAGTCTTCAAGGTGAAAGACTGGATGAAAGAGACGAGGGTATAGCAGCTGTGAAGAATTGTGTACTACGGGGCACACGTGAATTTTGACAAACAAGATTCGAGATGTAAATGTATTGATTTTGATGATGTATATTAGAAGTACCTATGTACAGACGTATAGATGAAATATCACTTTATGAAAATTTGCAATTTGAACGATCTATGTCAGTTCATGAAAACATAATGTCCACTTTTGTATAACTTTTGGGACACCACGGGAACAATATTATCAGGCTCTGACTACAAAGCATTTTATCTCTTAGCGGCCAGTAAATGGTATACACAGAGAAACATTATGAATAAGTTCCTCATAGGTATAGAAACTCGTTAAATTAATCCTCTTATTACTCGGAGGCAGAGATGCTTTGAGCCTTCACTTTTTTTAAAATGTTCTCAGTGCTAATATATTGTATATTTATTTAGGATACTATTCAGAAGCATCATCGTGTAGTGCACTATAAATGAATTAACTCTGTTATATATATATATATATATATATATATATATATATATATATATATATATATATATATATATATATATATATATATATAGAGAGGAGAAGAGAGAGAGAGAGAGAGAGAGAGAGAGAGAGAGAGAGAGAGAGAGAGAGACTAGGGACAGATTTTGGAAATCTGGTTGTTACGCTTAAGGCATAGAGTTGATGGTTTGTTAGGCCACTCTGATAGAAAAGTAAAACCCCTACATATATCGAATTTACTATAGGAATTTAAACTAACACAAAACAAATACAATAACTATAATTTCCTTTCCTATTTCAACATGAATTTAATTAAAATTGTAAGCAGACATCTGTCTAATTTGAAAAATTGATAAATAATAATTCATTAAGCGGATGCATCTATATGCAAGTATATTGTTCGACACGTGCATACACTTATTACTGAACCATATCTGTATTTAATTGTTGGCATATGTATGAATATATGTGTGTATATGTGCTTGGGTTCTACTATAGGTGTTATACACTTGTGTATATATTCAAGATAACTAATAAATGGTTTAAGAGATAAAGATTTTACCGCAAGATATATATCTTTCCCAAAGAAACAAAGGATATACGAGTTGTTCAATGTTTCAGTATATGTTCACATATTTCATTTCTGATCTGCACATGTTTTCGCAACATTTCCATATGAGTAAGTGTGCTTTGGCTAAAACAATTGTATCGTGGTTGGGCCACACTGTACATTAGAAATATATACTCCATTATGTTGAGGTTTACTGTATTTTATAGTAATGTATTATAAAGCAAGTACAAATCTTTCGTACTTCTATGCCGTCGACACCGATTACTTTTACACTGCCTGTCAATCATTATATATAATTTAGTTTGTGTTTGAAACACTGACCATGACAGAAAAAGTTGTCATGGTGATAACTACACAGAGGCCTGCACAATGTTGCAGAGAGTGTAAGGCGTGGTGTGTATGAGCTGCACACAAGTGTACGCATGCTTTGGGTGTTTCCAAGATGGCCGAAAAACTGTTGAGATTGATGGACGTTATGGGAGACACACAATCAGTAGAACTGACAAAATCGTTGCAGATGAGCTCACAGCTGTGAGGGGAAAATCGTTGAAATCACTATCTATGAGTTATCAGAAGATGTGTAGATTAGTTACGGTTCAATTCAGTCCATTATCACAGAAGATTTGGGTATGTGACGTGTGTCTGCCAAGCTTATGCCAAAACTGCTTTCAACTGCCCAAGAAGACACTCGGGTTTCAGTTGCACAAACATCTCCTTGATTGTGTCGAGAACACTGAAAAAATTTTGAAAATTTTGCGTAGGCCTCTGAGCAGATATCGCCAACATTTTAACACACTTCTCTGGCGTATTCAATTGGACGATCACACGCTAGACACCTTCCTTCCAAGAACTGCTGTAAACGGCGAAATTGAGCTAGAACGTTAAAACGTAGTGCTTATGTACAAAGCTAAGTTACTCTGCATGCTTTAGTTTCATTACTATGGCAGCGGTGCATATACTTATTGATCAGAGCTTCCTCCCTGCCTGTCTGTCTTCCTCTCTACCTGTCTCTCTCCTTCTTATTTTTCACCCTTTCTGGTTTCTTCTCCTCTCTCCTCCCTCTGCCACCCCTCCTCCACCTCTCTCGTCGCTGACCAGAGGGCTACTAACTTTCTTTCTGCTAATATCTTTAACCAGGCAACACCGGCTTTTCCTGTCTTCGCTAGCCGGTCTTCAGAATGCGTTCTAATGAATTTTTTCCACCGTCTAGGCTTAAAAAAGCCCTTATTGTTGGTTTCCAAGTTTATGATGGTTGCATCACTTGACCTAAGAGTGCATTACGATGTAATCACTACCACCAAATTTTAACAATGATATTAAAACTTTCTAATTAAATCATATGACCACCAATTGTGAAATTCTTTTGTCGATTGCATCGATTCCTCTAATGGACTGTTACTTTTTATTGACCTGAAAGGTTAAAAACAATTTGAACACAGAGCGTAAAGGGCAACAGCAAATACATGAAGATATTTTCCAACACACAATAAAATTTACCGAATTAGAACTAAATAGAACTCTAGATAAATACGAAAATTTGTTCATTCCTTTCAGTTTCACAGACTAGTTTTCTATTTTGCTTTTGTTTTATTTTCAAAACGTCTAAATATTTCTCTTTCTGGTGTCTGTAATCTATTCTGATAAATCTGGCTATAGTTGAAAATTATGCATTGGTGGGAAATCTAAGGACTGAAGACCTTTTAAAATGATTGCTTGCCTGCATAAGGCTTTGTATACATTATAGTTACGCCACTTGATAGAACTTTTTTCATTCAAAGTCAAGTGTTTGCTCCCGATCCAACATTAAGTTATTTATCATTTTAAGTTTCGTCATATGTTATACCTGGAAGGGAATGAATCAGTTGGACTTATAACACTATTTTTCGGCAACAGAACATACGTATGCTTTCGTATGTAAATGTTCATATACATGGGGTTGTATATGCCTTCATATACAACCCTATGTATGAAATATGCATAACTGTGGAATGTATATGCTAATACAGTGTACATGCTTGTTTTAATTAGTTAATAGTATGATGATTTTAATACAAGAGAAACTTTCGATTTTTTCAAAATTTCCATTTCCCTAGTCGCTTATTCCATGTTAGAAAATACTCGAATACCAGTATATGTATTTATTAACTTCTTTATCTCTATTTAAATTATTTTTTTATTTGGTGGGTTTCGCTACCGTTCAATTAAGATAGCAATTGCAGTTCTGTGAGATTTCAGTGGTCTAGTATATAATTTCGTTACTGTTTCTCAAGCTGTTTCTTAATACACATTAATTCAGGCTCGACTTACTTTTGATATCCAGCTAGAAATCAGATATTGCATTGTGTATTATTAATATTTTACTGAGTTTTTTTCATTTCTAGCCTCTCGATTTTGTATGGATTTTATCAATACTGCACTCATTGCGAAAGCCAACCACCTGAATAATGTGGTACAAGCATGATATATATTTTTGCTCTTCATCTGGTACTTACTAGATATATATTTTTTTATGGTTTTCCTATTATTTCCACTATATTGGTTATTTATCCCCCTTATTATGTATATATTTCTTGCATTCTAAACAATAGCGACATATAGAATGTCCAAGATTTTACTTCTGTTTCTCTTGGCAAGGAATTGATTTCTTTTCACAATTTATATAATGCTCAACTCGATAAAATCGACTTGGCTTAAAGGTATTTTTTTTCCTTTTACGATGGCTCTTTTGCGTAAGGATAGATTTTGAGTATTTAAATTGTTAAGCATTCTTCAGATATGTATACAAGAATCATATATTTTAAGGCACTGTCTCTCTTTGCATATTTGTAATCTCGCGTTTGATCTTATTTCAGGTTTGAAAAACCATTTCTTAATGTTCTCTGATTATTGATTCTCCAACTTGTTAACTTGGGTTCAGCTGTTGTTATAATAGAAATCATATAGTTGAGATACCATATTTTACGACCCCTGAGGATTAGATATATGTACATATATATATAATATGTATATATATATATATATATATATATATATATATATATGTGTGTGTGTTGTGTGTGTGTGTATGTGTATGTGTGTGTGTGTGCGCGTGTGTGTGTGTGTGTATATATATTTATATATATATATGTATGTATATATGTATGTATACACAAGCATATGAGGTGATGAGATCTCAAATACTGTTTACTTTCTTTTTTCAGCATATCTATAAGTTGTCTTTTGCTGCATTTTTCCCTTGTGTTTTGTTTCTTTATTTATTCTTAGTGAGTGTCTTTCTAGAGAGTGTCTTTTGCTATTCCATAAATATTTCATAGATTTTCCTTATTTCTTAAATAATTTCCTGCACGGCCACTTTAGACATTTTTAAATTCTAACAGTCCCACTCTTGGAGCAAAGCATTCCGAATTAAACAGGAGAAAGATAATAGACAGCATTTGATAGGATTGTATATATTCATGCTTTCATCGATTTTACCTTTCACCCGGTTGCAAACGCGGGATTTTTGGTATATTTAGTGTACTCAAGCGTTACAGTAATGTTTCCAGTTCGAAGAAAGCTTCCTCTCTGTCTTCTACAAATAACATACGCTCTGAACAAGGGATTACTGCAAGGTGACCCTCACTAGTTACAAAGCAAATCTAAAGCACACATTTATGGACTTTACGAACGTCTTTAACATTTTATATTATTGCCTTATTCCCAAAGTTAAACTTTGGTGGCTTTCTCTTAGCTTTTTTAAAACCAACATATATTACTATTGAATTGTTCGAATCGGTAACTGATTGGCAATATCAGACTGCATACAGGATTTCGATCATTTTTGCATGCTGTTCTATTCATACAAAAATATGTTTTACTTGGGTTATTGCCGATTCGACGTATAAAATCCAACGCGGTCGACCTTTAAATTTAGCGTTTAGGGTCTGACGAAGTAATCAAGTATTTTGAATATGCAGCCATTCATTACTTCAAACACTGAATATATATGAGCCTCAGAGAATTTAGACGATATACTGCAATCGTTATTGGTGAGTAACACTGATATATTCAAGTGAACGGAAACAATATATTGATAATTAAGTTTCCGTAATATGTTTGTTATAATAGCTTTCTGATTATGAAAAATGTTTTAAGTTACATATATTTTCAGGTTAACAGTCTCTTGCGATGTGGTCTGTACAGATGACGGATTTTTTTCATTCTTTCAAATCGCTGTTTCCTTGATTTTAATAGCACCATTTTATATTATCTCACAAAGATCCGATGATCGATCACGCATACAATCACCAATCTTAGATGCCATCTTTTCGAAACAATTACTTCAATTTGCTTTTGTACTTACTTAACTTTTCAAGCGTTTCGAAGAGGTGTTCTAATTTGCTGGGAGTGACATATCCATGAGCAATAATGTTTCGTTAGTGTGATATTTCCTCATATTTTCTGCTCTTTGACCGCAATAGCTCGATCACTGCCCCAAATAACGCACATATGTCTACGTTCTACTATTTACTCGCCTTATGTTATTTCCAGTTTTTTTCTCGCAGAGTGGTCCAGTCTGACAACTTATGATCATTACAGACAGCATTCTCTATGATGATGATTAATCTGCTCAACTGCGGTTACATTACGGTAGCTTCTAGCTACCGTAGATAAGATGACCCCTTATTTCATTAGCTGAACTACAAGAGACGAGAAGAGTAAGCACCATTTCAAAGAATGTTGGTTTAGTAATTTCCAGCACGCAAGAATTGCTTAACTTAACGGAATTGAGCAATTCCCTTAATGTTTCATTCATTACGCTGTTCTGGCGTTCCATTTGATTTCGATTGTGCATTTATTTGCTTTGTTTTCACAATGGTTTCTTCTGTTTCCCCTGCTTGAACTTCCCTATTCCTTTGCATATCTTATTGACTTGCTTTTATATTGAACAAAACTTTGAAGTACTTTCATACTTGAAGACATGCTCAACCACCTATTCATTAGCGTTATCTATATAGGTGTTTTACCCTAAGGTTGATGTCTCTAATTTTAGTAGCAACTGCATCACTTCATGTAATTTGTTCTTTCGAGGGTTGTACTGTTTGACTTTGGATGATACATTGAGAGAAACTTATGTATATTTTGTGTCCCTTTAAACTATTTATGGGCACGTTTATGTTAAATATGCTGATTACAATAGGTATAGCCAGTGTATGGCATCAATCCTTTTGTCATTTAGATCACATTTTAGGAAAGTACTTACTCTGTCAGTAATCTTACCATATTCTCTGGTGTTTTTATGTTTACTGAATGCCATATCCTTCTCTCTCTCTCTCTCTCTCTCTCTCTCTCTCTCTCTCTCTCTCTATCTATCTCTCGCTCTCTCTTTCTCTCTCTCTCTCTCTCTCACACACACACACACACCTAAATATTAATAGGTTGCCTTCAAGTGACTATTCCTAATAACTTCTTCCTGAGCGGCTACAATTTACACTTTGGTCTCGTTTTAGTTCTCCGTCCGTCACCGAAAGCTATCATTTTCTTCCAGCATCCTGTGTTTGTTGCAAGAATTGGCTATGTAATTCCCTCTCCTTCCATCTGCATACTCTGTTCGTTTTTCTGGTCTTGAATTTAACTGTTTCAGTAACAGTTTGGGCATTCCTAGCTGCTTATAGTATTCTTTTCTTAAACAGTTCAAATAATATCGCGTACAAATTTTATCTTCGAGTTTAGTAATTTTCTGCTTCCGTCTCCTGTTAAGTAGAATGTGTCGTATTACTTTTAGGGTAGTGTGCGTTGTGCATTGTCGGCAACTTTCTAGTTCTATTCAAGTTCTCTAACCCTACCTTGGTTCAATTCAGAAAGGGAACAGAGATATTGATTTAATGAGAGATGTTCTCTCTCATTTCCCTTTCATTAACCTATCGTCTTCAAGCACCCCTAGCTAATTTTATTCATCGTTGTTCTACAGTGAACTAATACCGTTGTCTTGTGGTAATTTTATGTCATTACATTTTCCCTTCCGGCCTCTCTTCATTAATACCAGTGCACATATATTCGCCCCAAACTGCATTCCATTATTCTTGCTGAATACCCTTTTGATCAGAGAATTCTTGTCTTTCTCATTTTTGTATATAGATTGTCTTTCTCATTTTTATATATAGATTGTCTTTCTCATTTTTGTATATAGATTGTCTTTCTTATTTGTGCATATAGATAAAGCAGATTATCTATTTTTACATATAATTCGATAAATTCATAGGCAGACCTGGATTCACAGTGAATTCTACTTCCCACATTCTCATTACTTTGTCCAAAAAGCTGTGTATCTCATCATTGGCTCCGAGCGTTGTAAGACACTCGAAGAGCCTGATGTGCGGAACATTGTCATATTTCCCTTTAGTCTATCCAGCCAAGAGTAGTTAAATTCTTATTTCTTACTCGTATGTCATTAAGTATCATCCTATCTGTAAACATCATTCTTTTGACTTCTTTCTGCACCCGTTTTACTCCACTGGCGACAAATTCTCCTTTTCCAGAACGTTATATATTTCATCCGCAATGAGGCCACTTAATAACTTCCAAAGTAATGATAAACACGTATTAAGCCTATAACTGCTGGCTTCCCCTCACTTTTCTTTGTCCTTCCCTATCAGCACTCTACTTCTTTATATCAGTAAGGTCCATAACTGAATAACAGGTTTTTAAGAATCTCGAGGGCTTTCAGTTTAGCATTTTCTTGATCATGTCTTTCATTCTCTTATTCGCAAGTATTATATTTTCATTTTCACCCCATTTCCCATTTCTCTTTAAATTCCTGCAAACAGCCTGGTTTTATATATCGCTGAAATACTTTACTCCAGATTCCTCCCCAGCATTTTCTTGTTGCTTCAACATCTATCATATCTTATCCCTGGAGATTCTCTTCATTGTTTAGGTCTTCAAAGAAATTTCTTCCGTTGAATTATCAGTCCTGTCGCTACTGATACATCCTCTGAGGTATCTGTTTTATTTTACCGACACTACTTTGAAGTTTTTGCCTTAACTCTTTTAAATGCAGGTAGACTTCTGTCTCAAATGCTCTTTTCTGTGATTGCCTGTATCCGTCTAAGAGCCCTCTTGACCTGTTTCATTTGATTCTAAAATCATCGCTTCCGCCATGGGACATTGACCTTTCCTACTCTTTGACTTTTAGTCGCAAAAATGCGTCAATAGCTACGTAATATATTAAGTAGTTTAGATTTCTTGTATTTTCAATATAGACTCTCGTTAACAGGACGTCCATTTTTTCGCTACTTTACTCAGTTTTCTTTTTCGTTTCCTTTCAAAACTGGTTTCTATCTTTAACTATTACGTGTCTCATTAACGTTCACATTTTGCAGTAATCTTCCTGCCTTGTGCCAAAATGTTACACATTTCTTCTTCTTCTTCTTCTTCTTCTTCTTCTTCTTCTTCTTCTTCTTCTTCTTCTTCTTCTTCTTCTTCTTTCTTCTTCTTTTTCTTCTTCTTCTCCTCCTTTCTTCTTCTTTTCTTCTTCTTCTTCTTCTTCTTCTTCTTCCTCTTCTTCTTCTTCTTCCTCTTCTTCTTCTTTTCTTCTTCTTCTTCTTCTTCTTCTTCTTCTTCATCCTCTTCTTCTCTTCTTCATCTTCTTCTTCTTCTTCTTCTTCTTCTTCTTCTCTTCTTCTTCTTCTTCTTCTTCTTCTTCTTCTTCTTCTTCTTCTTCTTCTTCTTCTTCTTCTTCTTCTTCTCCTTCATCCTTTGCTGTTCCAGTTTTAGATTGTATTTCAGTTTGATTTACAGCTTTCAATATTTCTTTTTCTTTTTCAGCTTTTCAGTTTTCTTTGCTTCTGAAGTAGGTATTTATGTAGTCCTACGGTGGTTATTTTGTAATAGTTCTCTAGCTGTTTAAGGCCTCCACCACCTTCGATACGTTGAATATA
The DNA here is from genome assembly GCF_006345805.1 of Octopus sinensis. Classification (NCBI taxonomy): domain Eukaryota; kingdom Metazoa; phylum Mollusca; class Cephalopoda; order Octopoda; family Octopodidae; genus Octopus; species Octopus sinensis. Next base: position 149,606,459 of record NC_042997.1, read on the forward strand.
TAACCTTTCTACGTCAGATTTCGTATGGCGCATCCTAAATCCTGTCCTTATTTTTCTTGCTTTACTGTCTAGTTTGATTAGTCCATTTAGAGTCTGGTTAAGAAATATCGTAGCTGTAACTCATAACTGGGACGACCCTAGAGTGTTGATACTTATCTTGTTGTTCGCACTGAGCTCTGTTTTCAGTATTAATCTAACTCGACTATAGTATACTTTTCTTATCTTTTCTTTAATTTATGTGTGTTGCATCGTATTTAGTTCATTGATTTTTAATTATTTGTATGTCTGGCTTTGCTCTAATCCTCTTATTTCATTTGCTTTATCTAGTGTGATGTTGCTACTCTTAACTAGTTTTCGTCTTTTCAAGGTTGCTTTGGCACACTTTTCTAAGCCAAATTTGATGTTTATTTGTTTGGTAAATACATGTATTGGCTGCAGTAATGTTTCCAGCTGTTTATCATTCGTAGCTTGCTGTTTTAGATCATCTGTGTATGAGGCGGTTGATTCTTTTGCCGTAACACTTGTATCTACATCCAGTTCTGTTTAGCATGTCAGATAAAGGTGTTAGTGCCAAGCAGCAAAGGAATGGAGAGAACGTGTCTCCCTGAAATATTCCTCTACTAATAAGGATGTATTTGAATTTTATGAGCCTCTCTTTTGTCTGGGGGTGTAGCACTGTCTGCCGTCTATTCATTGAATATTTTATATATTTTATGCTTATTGGTGCTACCTTGTTCATGGCTAGTGTTTCTAAGATTCTTGTGTGGAGAATACTATCTAAAGCCTTTCGGTAATCGAACAAGTCATATGCCATTGGTTTCATCCACTCTATTGCAGATGAGGGACAGCGGAGACACTTGTTCTTTCCAAACGTTGAAATTCCAGTTCATGGTCAAAGCTTGGTCATGTATGCCAGTATAGAGCTCACGGTCTCTTTTTTTAGTGTTCCTTTCTTCAGTTATTCCCACCTATTTAAAGCAACATCTGTTTAAATTGATTGTGTAGTCCCTGGTTGTGTATTTCTTCTTCGCGACCTTTTTGTACTTCTTCCTTCATTTTTACCTTTTCCCTGGAAAATACACCCTCGTCTCTAAACTGACTTTAGCGAGGTTTCCTTACTTTGGGCTTGGTATCTCATTAAGATCTCGACTTTGATACGTACGCAGTATTTCACACCTGTGAGTCCTCTTCCTCCATTTGCTCTCTTCATGTATAAGTGATCAGTGTCTGCCCGTGGATGATGGGATCCATACCTCGTTAGGAGCTTTCTTGACTTCCTACGTACCTTTTTTTATTTCCTTCTCTTTCTACTTTCGGATTCCCGTGCCATAACGAACTACTGCGACTTTAACTGATTTTATAGCCAAAATTATGTCTCTGACATTCAGCATTGAAGCTAATATCCTCTCACTCGTCGCAGGTGCTTTCTTTTTGTCTTTTCTTCCATTTCTCGTGTTTGATTCTATCTGCCTCAAGTATTCCCAGATGGATTGAAGTTGAATTGCCTTCATCATTTAACCATTTGTCAACTCTATGCCTTCTGCCCTGACAATCGTTCCTTCCAATTGTAACACATTTTGAGAGTGCAAACCCCTTCTAAATATCATTGGAGAAAATCCGCACAGACTGGACTAGGTTGTCTAGACCTGCTTTACATTTTGTGAAGAACTTCAAGCCGTTCAAGAAGTGTAAGAGGATCAGTTTTCCGTTATCTATTCGCAAGTCACACCTCAACTTTGTTTTTTGTATTATTTCACTCAAGCGGATCATACCCAACATAAATATCAGTGGAGACATACTGTCCACCTGTAAGTTTCCTCTCTTGATTTACACCTCTCCTATTACTTTATTCCCTATTGTCAATTATATTCTCAACCATTTCATACTGTTATTATTTTTTAACTTTTAATCTACATGTTAAAGGCGGTGCTCCAGCATGGCCGCAGTCAAATGACTGAAACAAGTAAAAGAAATAAAAGAAAAAAATGTTTGTTACAGTCAAATTTTCCCGTATGTTGCATTAAGATATCGTGCATTTAAGACAGAAGCCACACTTTACATCGCAACAATCTTTCCGGTTTTTTAGTTCCTTTGCTCTAGCAGAACTTTTCTCACAGTTGTATTGCGAGTTTTCCTTCCATCGCACCGACGTTATTGGATTGAATTTCTTTCGTGGAGGGAGCTTCTTAGTGTACGCCTGTGTTGTTATTCAGACCGGAGCTGAATATTATTATTATTATTATTATTATTATTATTATTATTATTATTATTATTATTATTATTATTATTATTATTATTATATTATTGCAGTGGGGCGCAGGTAGAATTTTCTTCAGTTCGAGCAACCCATTCCACTCAAAAGTTCCCTGAATAAGGGTCGTTTAAGGATGTAGAGCGTAACACCCATGTTTCCATAAATGAATTATCCAAACCAAAAGAATTTCTTTCAGCACATACATATGACGCTCCCCAACTACTTCTGCTCGTGATCAGAGATCGTTAGTCATTAAGGGGCGTGCTCAACAGGTTAAGGCCAAAACTGACAAGCAAATCTGAGGTATTGAGCAGAAAATTTGCTGTCCCATCTTTTATACCAAGATAAAAAATGTACATGATAAAACTTCCAATCATTTAAGATCAGAAGCTATGAGAGTCATTCCCTGGTACTGCATCGGGACATTTATTATTATTATAATTATTATTACTTTTAATATGCATGCTTGTTACATTCACTTGCCGGAAGACACCCAGCATCCTAGGGCGAGAGAAGGATAAAAGATGTTAACGTACGATGTGAAAGCTCTCCGTTATTTCCTCTATGATTATCATCATTATGATTATTATTATTATTATTATTATTATTATAATGATTATTATATACTGTCAATGTGCATGTTTTTTCGAGTGTTTCTGTTTATGTCAAATGGAATTCGAACAAATGTCAAAGCATTCAATCATAAAGCGTTTGTACGCACTCCCCCGTTAAGCAAATTAATGATGCAAATATAAACAGTGCTGCTAATATAGTGAACGTTAACGCCCCCTCTTTATGGAGCACTATAGAGAGTTAAAAACATGAAGCTGCGAGGGAAAAGTCCCAATTCTATGTATATAACTATTCTATCTAAACTGTTTCCTCCCAAACAAGTGATAAAGATTCAACGTACACTTCAAATATAATATTTCAAATAGGGAAAAGGGAAACAAAACACAGAAAAGTTATCCCTACATAACCATTATCATATCCGTCATTCCTTCAAAAATACATTATATTCCATCATGCATTTCACAAATACATATTAAAAATGTGAGAATTCTCCATTGGAATTAAAGTACAAATGCAAACTGTCAAGGATTTAGGAAAATAACTCAATTCCACGTTTGAAATAATCTGAATCATTTTGCATTTCACATTGGTTTTACAAATAACCCATGTTCCGGTCCAAATTTGTTTTTATCTAATTTACTTAATCATAATTACAATTTACTCACAACATCCATGTCATTTGGTATGGCTACATCTATGGTCTGACAGTATTTATCTCTCTTATTCAATATGATGATATCCTGCCGACGTTGTTCGATTACACGATCCGTCTGAAAATCATAGTCTCAGAGTATCGTTCGTTTTCCATCATCCTGCATAACTTTACTTGGTACATGCGCATACAAGTTCTGTTACTTCATACTGATATTTACGGCATAAGAGACAATTAAGGTACAAACACATTTCATCGTGTCGGCATATGTATTTTTTTATGCAAGGCTCTCCCATCCACTTACCAAATGGATCACATTTTCCCCAGAGTCTGCATTTCTGGATGTCAGAAGTTTATAAAGGAAGTATAAATGTTATACTTCACTGAATTGGTAGTGAGGGCCTGGTCCTGTGCAGCACGCTTCAAATCAACTCGCGGAAGCCATGACTACGATGTTATATTATCCTCAATGTCTTGTGTATTCCTTTCAAACTGCCCATGCATTCTCATTTCAAGAATGTCTTCTTTTCTCTTCTCTTCAACTCTTTTGTTAAACTCTGGCTTGCCCATCATTTTATCTACATTTACACCATTACCTAAAGCGGCATATTGCAGCAGGTCTTCATCATTATTTATCAAATAT